>NC_080832.1:107873049-108173709 GCF_030435755.1 Ochotona princeps
CAGCAAGCTGTGTTTAGTTACCAGCCTCTGTAATCCATACCAAAACCATGACAACCGTCTCTTGAATCCCTCAAACTGTTTTCCACATAAGATAACACTGTCCAAACATGGTCTTTCAATGGGTTCCCCACTGTATTTTCAATGGCCTACAGCTCCCTCCCCAGTAATTTCGGCAGCTACAATGCAATTTGACAACTCCAGTCATCTTGGGATTTTCAGCTTACTGGGATGATGTATGCTTCTGCACTTCACGAATATTACACACATTCCCCCCACGCCTGATGAGCTAGAAAGTTCATGTGATATTGAGGGCACTGGCAGCTTTATGGAAAGGGACATCACAAGCTGTCCTCTCATGGATGAACTGAGGCCACCATTGACTATTCCTCGGTTCTTTTTACCGAGACATGTTCCCTCTGATCTCCACCCACCATCACCAGTTGTCCTTATGCCCATCACTTAAAATGTTCATAGGCTGTGAGTATTTAAGGACTTATGCTCTGCAGACTCCCAGGCTAACCAGTATTCCAATTGGTTTCAAACTCAAAAGAACAGCACCCCTAACAGCAACTTGTGACCCAATATATCACAGAAAGTTCTTCCCTTCCACCCTGCTTATGTTACCCACAAGGCTGGTCTAAGACCAGCCAGAAGAACCAGAGGAGCCCCACCTGACTGTCCCTTGTCTTGAAAGGTACTGATAATGTAGGCTCGTCAGGCCCAGGCTCCTAGCCTGATCCTTTCAAGGATTTTAGAACCCACACACTTCTTGACGTTTATTCATTTGCCATGTGCTATTCTGCCTAGAATCCAATGGAAGGGAGAAAGGTGTAGGGGAGGGGGAAGGACAACAGAGAACACCATCAAAAATCCCATGAGAAGTAGAAATTACAACATCTCAACATGGCACCCAGATGTTTTCTACAGAATATGGAATTGAAATTGACCAGGTTTCTTCGATTGTACCAAAAGTGAAAACAGTGAAGTGATTCTGGTTTGGTTTTATGTCCATAGTTATGTAGTTTGCAAGGTTATGGTTATTGGTTTAAATCACAAAGATGTTTATTCTGTCTGTTAGAGGAATACTAGACCCTGCTTTAAGAATCTCAGCCTAGGCCAGGAATGGTAATCTAGTTGCTAAAGTCCTACCTTTGCATGCGCCAGGATCCTATATGGGCTCCAGTTTGTATCAGGCTGCTCCACTTCCCATCCAGCTCCCTGCTTGTGGCCTGGGGAAAGCAGTACAGAATGGCCCAAAACCTTGGGCCCAGTACCCATGTGGGAGATCCGGAAAAAGTTTCTGGCTCCTGGCTTTGGATGAGCTCAGTTCTGGCCAAGGCAGCTACTTGGAGTATACCAGCAAATGGAAGATCTGTTTCCTTCTTTCTGTAAATCTGCCTTTCCAATAAAAATATTTTTCAAACATCTTGACCTGCTTTCTCCACAAATCTAGGAATGAATAGAGGGCTGAAGGGCTGCCAGTGGAGGAAGGACCTGAAGTGGCCTGCAGGATTGCAGGTCTCTGGAGTCTGCTGGCCTTCAGCTCTGCACCTGCATCTCTGCCTCTATGTTGACTATGGCCTCATTGCATCCACTCATCTCATGTTGAAGGCTAACCACAGGCCAGGGCCCATTTAGAAGAGGAAAAATCACAATTAGTGGAGTGTCCTGATTATGGGAACTACCCACAGAAACTCCATCTGGATTGGTATGGGTGGGGTGGGGATAGGTGGGACCATAGAAGCCATGAAGGAGGAAGCCACTCATTGATTAAAAGAAACACACATTGGAAATGGAAAGAATGGAAAGTTAAAAATACAAAACTTGGATATGGTGCTTGTAGTGTTCCCGTGTTCAAAGCTTTAGGATGCATCCTCAATGAACAAATGTGAAGGAAAATTCTGAGAACAATTCCATGCATGCTAGCATTTTAAAAGAACATTTAGGAAGTGAGTTAACCATGGTGGTAAAATATTTGTGCATTAAAAGCTATAAACCATGGCTGAAAGACAAACAGCAACAGATCTCATCTCCGTGGGTTAGAAGACCATATCCCTGAAACACCAATATAACCCAATGTGATTTACAGGTTCAGTGTGATCTCTACCACAATCCCAAAGGTCGCTTTTGAAAAGATAAAAAAGCTCATTCCAAAGTTCATATGGGATTTCAAAGGGTCATGAAAGCTGAAACAATCTTGGAAGAGACACATGCTGGAAATTCACATTTCCTGATTTTAGAATTTACTCTGAAGTACAGTAATCAAAACATGATCCTGGCATATTGATCAGCTGAATAGATACCACAAACAAATCCTCATGTGTTTGGCCAAGTGAGTCCTGTTTCCATTTGTAAACTACAGGGAGAACAAGCAGTATTTCATAAAGAGTCAGGAGCGTAGTGAAACTTCCCGCCCACCCTCCTCTTGCCCACAGTCTCCTCTTCCCTCCTCCATTTGCTTTTGCTCTTAAAATAACATACTTTGCATTTATTCTATAATCACAGGCTTAACCTTCCACTAGATTTTTTAAAAACTGAACCAATATTAAGGAGAAAAACACTGTTCCTCAAAATTAGACTATAAACAATCAAATATCAAAATGTCAATTTAACTCTTGATAAGGGTGCCATGAAGCGAAAAAGAGGATCAGCATACAAAACTATTGTGCTGGGAACACTCCACAAAAAATGGGTTCTTACCGAATAACCCTTGCCAGCAGGAAAAAAAATGCAAATAAAGCTTGGAATGGATCAAAGACATAAATGTAAGACCTGAAACTCCTAAAGCTCTCAGACAAAAGCTTCACAACATTGGTTTGGGCAGTGATTTCATGGATAGGATTCCAAAGGCACAGGCAACAAAAGACAATGTACACTTGAAGGAAATTCTAGCACCGCAGTTAGCAGGCACTATCAACAGCGGTAAAAAAAAAAAAAAAAGAAAATATTTTCATATTATGAATCTAATAAATTAACAGGGCCAGCATAGTAGGATAGTGGGTAAGCCTGACGCTTATCCAGCTCCTTGCTAATGGCCTGGGAAAAGCAGCAGAAGATGACACAAATACTTGGGTTCCTGCCACCACTTGGGAGAGCCAGGTTAAGTTCCTGGCTCCTAGCTTTGGAGCAGCCCAATTGTTGAAGCCATCTGGGGATTGAATCAATAGATGAGTGATTCATTCTGCCACCTGCCCCCATCCATCCACACTGTAACTGTTTCAAATCTTAATAGATTCTTTGATTTTTCCTCTAGAAAAACTCCATAAACAACTCCAGTTCAAAAGTGGACAAAGGACATGAGTAGACATTTCTCTGTAGATGATACCCAAATGGCTACTAAGCACATTCAAGACCACTGAGAACATACTAAAGCAACAACAAAATACCACCTCATATCTATTAGGTTGGCTACTATAAAAACAAGCATTCGTAAGGTGGGAAAAATTAGAACCCTTGGGAAGTGTTTGGAATATACACTACTACCATTGTGGAAAACAGTATGATGGTTCAAATTTTTAAAAAATTTACATTAATTCAAATGTTTTATACCCAAGAGAACTGAAACCAAGACCTCAGTAAATATTCGTACATTTATGCTCAAGCAGCATTATATGCAAAGGCCAAAATATGGAAGCAAACCCATTGTCCATAAAGATACATGGGTAAGCAGAGTGTCACGTACATATCCTGGGATACTATTCAGCCTTTTAAAAAATTTGGACACACCCTACAATCAGAATGAACCTGGAAGATCTTATACTAAAAATTTGGTCACAAAAAGAAATACTGCGTGATTCTAATTACATGAGGTGGTTAGTCACCATCATAGATTTAGAAAGTAGAATGGTGGTTGTCATGAACCAGTTGGAGGGGAACAGGAAGTCATTGTTTAGTGGATGTAGTTTCAAGTCTTACAAGATGTAGAGTTCTGGAGATGCCTGGAGATTGTTATATAACAATGTGCAACCACTAAACATTTAATGGTTAGAATGGTATAATCGTTTTTATTTTTTATTTTTTTTTTTTTAAGATTTATTTTATTACAAAGTCAGATATACAGAGGAGGAGAGACAGAGAGAGGAAGATCTTCCGTCCGATGATTCACTCCCCAAGTGAGCCGCAACGGGCCGGTGCGCGCCGATCCGAAGCCGGGAACCAGGAACCTCTTCCAGGTCTCCCACGCGGGTGCAGTGTCCCAATGCATTGGGCCGTCCTCAACTGCTTTCCCAGGCCACAAGCAGGGAACTGGATGGGAAGTGGAGCTGCCGGGATTAGAACCGGTGCCCATATGGGATCCCGGGGCATTCAAAGCGAGGACTTTAGCCGCTAGGCCACGCCGCCGGGCCCGGTATAATCGTTTTTAAACAGTATATTTTTTTCACAGTAAAGTTTTGAAAATGAATTGTAAAAATATAAAAGCATGCTCCTGTAATGCAAACTTAAAGTATTATCTCGAGCAGGAAGGGAGAGCATGGTGTAGAAGCACTGTCTTCTTAGAATGCTATGAACTATCTTGAATCAGCTAAAACCAATTACTAAGGAAAAACTCCCCATTTCCTGTAGAGCACTCAACTCAGTCCCCCTACAGCCTGACTCACCAGTCCCACATGCCAATTACACCTCTTGTACCTAAAAGCTCGATTTATGGGGAACACAGACCAATCCCAACCTCTGTCTATGGATGTGGCCCTTAACCAAACTAATCTTCATATCTGGTTCTTACCAAGCGGTCTTCAACCTGCCAACTCGGACATCATTGTCTTTGTTCTGGACTTCCTGCTTCTGATCTGCCAATCAGTTTCCTGCTGCCTTCTTCATTCCCACAGATCTTGTCCCCTTATTGTTACACTTTTCCTGACAGTGCTCTTGAGTCTGACATCCCACTAGACTCACAGCGGAGTCAGTACTGTCTTGTTTGTGTGTTGAGGATTGGAGTCAGTAGTGGTCTTGTCTGTGTGTTGAAGATGGAGGTGATTGCTGATTGCCAGGAGGCTTTTGCAATAAGTAAAGTGACTCAGGCTAGAGCCTGAGGCAGCAATGGATTGAGAATGTTTGGTAAACAGTGGGCCGTAGGAACAGGGTGTACCAATGCTGCCAGGAAGAATGAGTTAACATTCTTTATGAGGAATGTTCATGGTCAGGGTGAAACCAATGCCCTGTGTTTTCCCACATCCTCCAGATCTGAAATGTCACACTATGGATTGCAAGTATCCAACCAGAAACCCATAGTTATTCTCCAATGTAACTGAGCAGAACTCTGACAAGGAAAAAGGGGATGTTGGACAAGCATGCATGCTGCCAAGTCAGTGTTAGAGGACGAAGGTGGCTTCTTGGCTGGAAGTCATTGGCGAAATGGAGAAGATGGAGGGGAATCAGAACCAGAGGGTAAAGTGGCACTATGAGCTGAAAGGGCAGCTTAAACCCCATGGTCAACAAGTGAGAAATCTAAGCTCCTTGAAGAGAAGCAAGTTTCCTGAGTTCCATGGTTAGAGCTCAGGTTACACAGCTCTGTTTTCAGTGTTTTGTTCCTGTGAATGGACTTAAAGGATCTGAGGGCTGAGAGCTTGGGCTCAGGACACTCACGCGGAGTCCTGTGAGGTGTTTCCACATTCCTGATGATGTGTGCATAAGAAGGGCACTTCAGAAGCTTCAGGAAGATGAAATTAAATGCATTTTAATGCAGAAATATTTTGAAATCCATTCATAGTTCTCATGTTAACTTTTTGAACACCCCTTCCTATTCAATTCTGCTTCAGTGAACTTTATGAAGCATCTTTAAACAACCCATGGCTATTCTAGAATGACAAATTATTAAATGTGCCTCTGATATCCCCATAGACAGATCAGTTCTCACATCCCCTCTGTGTTCTCTTCTGAGCTGGTTTTTCCTTTTTAGTGTATCCTTCCCTTCACCCTGCCAGGCAGCCTGAACTATTCAAACTTTAACTTTGTGACATCTTTGAAAGAAATGGTGCGGTAGCTTTTGGACACAGTGAATTTCCCCCATTACAAAATCATATATTCTCATCATAGTAAGTCCAGAGAATAAGAATGCTTTAGACATATTTACTCATAGCCAGGAAAAAAATTTCAGTATGTATCTGTGGATGTAATCTTACACGGTAGGAATCCAGAGTCGCACACCTGGTCTGTACCTGCCTTCCTATGATGTGTTCAGAGCTGCTGCCTCAGAGAAATTTTCTGTTTTGACAACCTGTTCTTGGCTTCTCCTATTCCTATCACCAAAAAATAAATAAATAAATAAAAATAAAATAAAAATCCAACCCAGTGCTTTCTTTGAAACCTAAAAGTTCTTAGACTTTTAAAACTGAGGCAGGAGTTGCAATAAAAGCCCCAGAACAGAGGAACACTGAGATAAGAGGAAATAAGAAAAGCATACCCAAAAATGTCTTCGTTTGAAAAGGCCCATCAAGTATGAAGCAGTATGAATTTCCAAAACTTGAAACACACTTAGATACCTACTAGTGACACTTCTGATCTCAGCAATAGAGATTGCAGAAGCATTCAGAGATGACAAATTACAAATCTTTCTACAAAGTAACAAGGCTCAAAGACATCACCGGTAATTCACAAATGACAGTGGAGCAATATCTTCCAATATCTGAAAGAAATGGCGAAGCATAGAATTCTAGATGCAAAAGATCAAATCAAATGTGAATGGAGGTAGAGTGTAAGTTCACGTTCTGCAAGGACGCATTCTAAGTGGGACTGGGAAAACAGCTGTAACAGAAAGGACCAGAAAGTTCAGTGACCTCACACATGGGCAGTCAGCTGGCTCCACGTAAGCGAGACAGGCTGGGAAGAATCGGTGGGCGGGACAGTCAGACTGCACCCCCTTAAAGGACTGAAGGTGTGCAGGCTTGGGCTGCTCTGCCCATGAGACGCTTCTGCCTGAAGCATAGCATGGGACCCAGGGCTCCATTCTCCCTGCAGTGACTGACCCACCAAGCCCATGTGCTAAATGATGTGCTCTAGAAAAAGTCCAGAAGGACCAGAGTGAAATATGTGGAATAGCGGGGAGCAAAGAGCATCCCAAATCTAGCAAATGAAATGAAAAATTCTCATGAAAGCAAGCCCAGGTTAGCTCAGAGCTGTTCCAGATAATTTTTAAAAATCACTCCCTTGTTATAAAGGGTTCATTTACACCACTGAGGCGTCTACTACAAATAAAAACTAAATGATCAGAAACATTATCAGTCAATGAATTGTGGCTTTTTAAGGACTGATACATAGAAAATACAATGATTTTAAAGAATGTTATCCTTGGCAAAATGAGAAGGTTTGTAACACAGCAAGTTGGAGGTAAGGAATAGAAGGTGAAAAGAATATAGCCAATTCATTTGCACATCTCACAGTATAGGTTGTGTCTAAATGTAAGCAGAGGAAGATGTTTTTATGAGTATTGTCTGTTTCACATCAAGAACTATCAAAACTATCAAACTGGAGTTTTTGGGAAGTGAGGCTGGGGGAAGATTTAACTGTTCGATGTAATTCTGTTTGTATCATGTACATGATTTTTCATTTTAAGTGGTTAAAAACATGCTTGTAACTCAAATTTCAAAATGCTCACCATCTTGTAGAGAAAGCATATACAGAACCTTTAGTTACTCAAACATGAAGCAAGAACACATCTATCATGCTTAGAAAGATTGCTCACTCTTCACCTGAGTACAGATGTGTCAGGTTAGAACAGAACAGGTGTCCTATTCAGTAATGCTGACTACATTTAATTCTAGCAAGATTGTGTCCTTAGTGAAATTTCAAGAAATATTGATCAGTAAGTTTTTCTGCCTCTGAGTTCTGTTTTTGGAGGGTCAGTTATTCTACAGGTAATTCTTAGAATATGCATATTGGGCAGTGGCACAAGGGATTTGAAAGTATCTTTGTCTCAAGCTGGTCACAGAATTCTGAAAATGATCACAGGTGAAAACCAAGCTCGTTCCCAACCATAAGCCCCAAGTCCAACAAATTCCAGTAAGAAGGGAAGCTTTAGGAAATGAGGCTTCAAATATCTCAGTTGCTATGCCTGGAGGATAAGGCTATGTTCAGCCAACGTGGTGTTAGATACTGCTATTAAAGGGACAAGGGGGGAAAGACCCTTCTCTGTAGCTGGAGACAGAGGAGCCCAAGCCAAGAGGAGACATGGTTTAGCCAAGGCCTGAAGGAGGCCTCTGGTGAAAGGGCACAGACCAGATTCCAGAAGCAATGACATTCAGAATATGGCATCAATGTCATCTCTTGCTTTGTAATCTTCCGTTACTTCTGTAAGGTGCACCATGGCCAAAGCTAAGAAGTTGAGCAAGACCTTGTCCAGGCTTTTACCAAACTAGTGCGATGAGCAGGAAGAACAGATTGGAAATACCCTAGAGAACTCTGCTGACAGCAGGTGATTTGATGGGAGAAATGGAATTTCTCTAGGCATGAGAGTGGCTTCAAGCCCCATCTCTTCGGGCAGAAAATGCTGTTGGAGACAGAAATGGGAAGCGGGGAGCAGGGCAGTAAGGGGAAGTTTGATAGTCTTCTTGGAACTGTATGGAATGTATAAAATTACATGTGTGTAACAAGTTTAAAAAGAAGGGAGACATAAAATTATTTCTGAAAATTAACCAGTAATATTTATATGTAAAAATTCCTAGATTCTTTTCAATGAGGGCAATTATATCTTGATTACTGAATGTTGCAGTTATCTTTTTAATCTTAACATTTTTTCTCACTACACTTGTGATTGCCAGTTCAAGGTTTAAATGTTAACACTGATCATGGCCATTCTTACTCTGTCCTGATTTTGAGAAAATACTTATGGTGAAGAATGTTTCCAGTAAGCTCTTGGATGATATGAGGTTATTTCAAAATGTTTGTGGCAAATGGAATTGCTTTTTATTTTAAAATTTGAAATCCACTCAAGTTTTTTCATAATACATGTTTTCATAAACTTTCTGAAGAATTCTCATGTGGATTTCACAATTTTTCATGCCAAAAATAAACTTGTAATTCTTTGAACTTTTTGAAGTCACTTCATATATCAGGAATGTTTTCTGGGACCGACTCCATGGCATAACAGGTAAAGCTACCACCTGTGTTGCCAGCATCCCATAGGGGTACCAGCTTAAAACCTGGTTGCTCCATTTCTGATCCAGTTCTCTATTAATGTACCCAGGAAAGCAATCAGGATGCCCCAAGTCCTTAGACCTTTGCAGTCATGTGGAAGAACCCAAGATGTTCCTTGTTCCCAGCTTCAAACTGGCCTGGCTCCAGCAGTTACAGCCATTCATTTGGAGAGTGAATCAGCAGAAGGAAGATCTCTGTATTCTGCCTTCCAAATAAATCATTTTTACAAGTTCCTTGCATTTTCTAGCTAAGGATTTCATTGAATGAGATTATTGATATCCTTTAGTTTATTAACAGGACTCTGTTCCGTTGGTCTCCTGTAATATCTGTCTTAATTGTAGCCCTACAAATCTGATGGCTAGGTAAATGAATCTTTTTCATTCTTTTATAAAATTCTGGTAATTTGTTACTTTCCTGAATAAATTATGAAACACTCTTGTTGAATTTACAAAAGCTAGGGTGCACGTGGAGAGAACTAAAATCCTTACTATTAACATCTTTTTGCTGCTTGAATTTTTCACATGACACTTGTACAACTATGGGATACAGCAATAATCCAATCTCTATACACATCATAATTCAAACAAAGCAGCTGGACTTCCCCATTTCTGTGTCTGTTTGGAGTCTATCCACTTCTCTTCCAGTTGTTTGCACAGTATGCAGCACGTTTTCATGAACTACAGTCACCCTACTGTGCTAAGGAAAGCTAGAACCTGTTAATTATCTGAAGTAGCAGACTTTAGTGTTTTGGCACCTGTTTCCTGAACTCCCTCTACTCCTACCCTGAAACCTTTCCAGCCTCTAGTAATCTGATTCTAAGCTCACATCAGCTATTGCTTCAGCTTCTGTGGATGGGATACAACATGTGGTTTGTCTAATTTATTTCAGCTGACATGGTCACCTCCACTTCCATTTTGATGCAAATGTTGGGATTTTATTGAATAGCTTCCCATTTTCTCTGGTCAGCGTTTTGTAATTTCTAGCCTGTCCATAATTTATAAGGGAAATACTTAAGTATGTCATTTAAGCAATTATAAGGACTGTACTTTAATTATGGTCTTCATTGACAGTTTAATTTTTTTGAAATTTTTCATTTGAAAAGTAGTGACAGATGAAGAACTCAAATCTGTTGGTTCACTTCCCCAAATGACTAGGACTGGACTGGGCTGAAGCTAAGTCAGCAACTCAATCCAGGTCTCCAGCCTGGACAGCAAGGATACAAGTACTAGAACCAATATCTTCTACCTCGCAGGACGTGTGTTAGTAGGATATGGAGCTGGGAGCACAACATGGCTAATCCAACCTATCTTGATAGGAATTTCAGTGTTCCAAGCAGGGTTTTCACTAAATTCTCACCCTCGTAGTTGATTTTTATTATATCCCGTGACATCACAACTCACTCATTCTAGTTTTGTTTTGCTTTAGATTCCCTGAGATTTTCAGTATATTATATTCTGTCAACCAGAGATAGAAACAGTCATTATCAATATGCATTCTATGTCCTTTGTCCAGACAACCCCTAGCACTAGGTTGAGCAAGAGGGAAGAGAACATTTTTGCCTTGTATTTGGTCATAAGGGGAAAAGCATTCAATCTTTTTCCACTAAAGAAAATGTTAGCTATAGGATTGTCTTTTGTAAATCGTGTTTATCTGTTTGAAGAACTACCTTTCAAATCCTCTTTTCTGATAATTTTTTTTATCACATATAAAAGCCTTAGTTCCCTTCATCTTTCAGCATCTCTTACATAAGTTTTCTTAAGTATTCTTTCTACATGTATTTCAAGTCACAAGAGAAAATGCTAAATTTCTGAAATATAGAAAAGTCTACGGAATTCTATGTTTACTCACCTTTTTACTTGTTGGTTCCTGATGTTTATGATTAACTCATTTCTTTTATGTTCTTTTTTTTTTTTTCAATTATTTGAAAGAGACCTTTCCATCCACTCCCATTCATTCTCCAGATGGCCTCAACAACCAGGGCTGGGCCAGGCTGAGTCCAGGAGCCAGGAGCATTTTCTAGGTCCTTTATGTGGGTGCAGAGGCCCAACCAAGTATTTGTGTCATCTGCTGTTTTTTCCCAGGCCATTATTAGCAGGTAACTGGATCAGAAGTAGAGCAACCAGAACCTGAACCAACATCCAAATAGAACAGAGGTGTTGCAGGCAATAGCTGCAGGTGCTGTGCCACAACGCTAGGATAAGAATCGCCCATCACTTCCCTCTACTTAGACAACTTCTGATAATCATTCTTATTGTATGGCTCTGTGGGTGACATGGTTCTTGGTGCTCCTTCATCTGAGAATGTCTCGACTTCCCTTGCATTCCCAAAGAAATTTTTTCTGAAGACAGAATTCTTGGCTAATTCTGTGCTGCTATACTTAAACTGCCATCTCCTTCTGGCCGCCTTAGTTTCTCATCATCTCCATCGTTCCAATTACGATTTCCTCAGTAGCTACCATTTCTTGATGCCTTTGAGACTGACTTTAACTTTCAGATGTTACTGAATTTGGTTTTGGCTTTTGGAGCTTACCCTGTTTGAGGTTTCTGAATCTGTAGTTTTAAACATGTCATCAAACTTGGGAGACAGTTACCCTTGCTTCTTCAGCTATGTTTTCTCTCACTTTTGACACTAAGCATGTCAATTTTAAAGCTTTTCCAAGTCCCACAAGCCCCTGTGATTGCCAGGTACAGTCAGTACCCTTAAAATTTACTAATTATCATCCCCCTGGGTAATGTGGTAGTGGGGAGGCTGGGTGTGGTCTCTCCCATTTTATCCCCCCTCTCCCCATATACAGGAAGGAAAAATGTGTAAGCAATGATCTCAGCCACTACCCCCTGTCCTCAACCCATCCCACCCTGATCAACTATGTAAACATCATCAAAAATAAGACAGAAAAATCAAACTTATTCCCTCCCATCTATTTTGCCACTAAGCCCATGAGTGAGTAATCTTGTTTAATGTTTTTATTTTTAAAATTTCTATTTTTTCCTTTTGTTTCAAACCTTTTCATTCTTGCTCTTTTTCTTTTGCCCCCCCCCAACCCATCCGGTAATGTTAAGTAAATCCATACTGTTATGAAACCACCACTAACCATTCATTTCCAGAAAGCTTTTTATGTTAAGAAACAGAAATAAACTTTGTGGCCAGTAAACTGTAGCTTCTCATTGGCTCCTTCCTCTCTGCCCTGGGCAACCACTGTTCTGCTTTGTCTCTGGAGTACTGTAACGACTTCATGGGAGTGGAATTGTGCAGCATTTGGTGTTTATATAATTGACTGTGCTGCAGCAGGTGTTAGAATTCCCTCTATAAATCTGAACAGTATTCAAATTTTGCTGCTTCCTGTGACACTTTGGTTTAAGACCTGACGCCATGAAGATCTTTGTGCTCCTCCTGCTACTTGTGTCTGCTCATAGCTTACAAGATTTGTTTGCATCCTGTACTGACTACTGGCTCCAGGTCAGGATTAAATGAGTATGTTTTGTGAATGAACTGCAACCCCAGAAGTATGCACTCTTATCTTGGAACTGGCTATCCTATAAGCAGAGTGTTGCCTAGTTACTTTGAGTTCATATATACACTTTCTTATTGTGGCAACCAGAAATATGAATGACTTTAGGGTATTCTGAGTTCAGTTTCTTATCAGTATTTCTGAGTGTCAGTGGACACGTCCCTATATTCATCTAAAGACTGACAGTATTTTGTATGTATCACATTTTCTTCAGCCATTCATCTGTCCATGGACACTTGGTATACTTTGACATTTTAGCTACTGTGAATAATACAAATATGGGAATATAAGTACCACTGAGACCTTGACTTGGATTCTTCTGGGTCGAAGTGGAATTACAACATATATGGCGATTCTAACTTTCTGCAGAGCTTCCACACTTTAGTGACAGCATCATTTTACATCGATGCCTTTAGTGCACAGAATCCAATTTCTGTATCAGCACTTTGTGGTTTGCTCATAATCATCTAGTGGATATGAGATGGTATTTTATTGTAGTTTTATTTAGCATTGCCCCAATAAGTGGTGTTGACAATATTTTCATGTGCTTATTGTGCAATTGGATACCTTCAAAGAAGTATCTACTCGAAGACACTGTCCATTTCTGAAAGGGGCTACTTCCCATTCACTTCTATGGTTACTGTTTTAAACTCTGCACCTACAGGCTTTTCAGTGTTAGGAGCACATCAATTTCAAATCTGTAATGTGTAAAGCAAGAAGCAAGTCTCTTGGGAGACTTGCCACCATGCCATTTCTTGAGTTTAATATCCCTAACTGGTCCCCAGCAGTGTTTTCTCTTCCTTGTAGCATATCTTACATTTGTTCTATATATAATATCTAGGATCTTCACTTGCACTTTATATGGCTGTTTATTTCATTTATTCCATTAAAACTACTGATTAGTTAAGGTTATAAGCCTGTTCAGATTTTCTTTTCATCCTATTGGCTTCTACATGTCTTTCTCAGGTCACTAACAACTTCATTTTTCAAATGTATGGACATAAAATCGTTCACTGCAATCAGTTATATTAAAGTGCCCTAAAATTTCTGTAGTAATGTTTCCTTTTCTAGACATTACTTTGGTCATTTGTTATGAGGGGCCCAGTACAGTAGCCTATCGACTAAAGTCCTCGACTTTCATGTGCCAGGATCCCATAAGGATGCCAGTTCATGTCCCAAAAGCTCTGCTTCCCATCCAGCTCCCTGCTTGTGGCCTGGGAAAGCAGTCAATGACAGCCCAAAGCCTTGGGACCCTGCATCCAAATGGAAGACCAAGAAGAAACTCCTGAATTCCAATCGGTGTATCTCCAGCTGTTGTGGCCACTTGGAAAGTGAATCAGATGGAATATCTTCCCCTCTCTCTCCTCTTCTCTGTGGCTTTCCAATAAAAGCCAATAAAAATTAAAATTATCTTTATTTGAAAGACAAAGTTGGAGTTCTGCATTTTCTGGTTCAATGGCCAGAGCTGGGCCAGGCAAGTCCAAACCAGAAGCTTCTTCCAGGTGTCCCACTGAGTACAGTGGTCCAACTACGTTCCCAGATGTATTGGCAGGGAGCTGGATCAAAAATGAAACAGCTTGTATTCAAACTGCATTCACATGGAATGCCAGTATTGCAGGCAGTAACTTTACCCACTACACTACAGCAATGGCCCCTATTTCTTCTTCTGTTCCCCATTATGTGTGGCAGAAATTCATCTGTCATCTTAGAAGATCAGACCTGAGATTTGATGCTGTGCTATGTATGGTATGTTTTCTGTTCTTAGTAAACTAGCTCTTGCTAATTTGCATAATGAACCACCAAAACTCACTATTCAACCTTCACCCACTCTAGTTTTTGCTTGCACCAGTCGGAACAGTCAGCCCACCGTGGCCCTTCCCTTATCTAGCCCACATGAGGCCCACAGGTGGTTGGGCTAGCCGCAGTACTAGCTGGCAGAGGCTGGCACCTGGAGCTAATTCTGTCAAGTCAAATGCCAGAACTACCTGGAGAGTGCATAATCTGGGAGTGAGTGTGGCCTAGAAGGGAAATAGTGGGCACCTCCTTCGGGGCTACCACTCTCATTGGACAGCACGAACACCAGGACAGGGGCAGGGGTGGCTGTACAGAAGGGCACCTGCCAGTAGGTGTGTGGGCTGGATAGTAGGTTGGTTGGGTTGAGCTGGGCTTCAATGCCCATCGACACGTGCGAGAGCTAAACGGGATGTGGGACAGACTTGACAAGCCTGCAGTGCGTACTGGCAAGCATGAGAACCAGAGTAGGGGGCAGAACTGGTGGGGGTTTGGGGGAGTCACCCCAACCAGGGTGCAGCTCCAACCGGTTTGCGTGAGGACCGAGTATGAAGTGGGCAGGATCGAACTGGACTACAACACCCGTTGGTACACGAGGAAGACAGGGCTGGAAACAGAATGAACCCAGCAATCCCAACGACCAGCATGAGCATAAGCTGATTGGTGTGATGGACGGTGTCGGGCTCTGTACTAGCAAACTCGCGCAAGAATCAGGCCTGGGATCATCTCAGATGAAGTTTCTTTGGAGATACCTCCAACTGAACTGCTGATCTTAGAACCCCAACCATGAAGAGACTGTCAGCCAGTGGATTCTGAATAGGGTTCATTGCGATTGGAACTGAGAGATTGGCAGCAATCCAGAACTGATGAACTATCAAAACTGAATGAGCAGGACCCTCAGAGCGCGCCTCCCGTTGGGGATCTGGGATGGGTGGGAGGTTGGGTGGGGCTTTTCCCTTTGTTTTTTTCCCTGACCCCAGATACAGGGTAAACTGATATTGCTGTGGAAACAATGGTATTACCCACTTTCACCCTGTAGCCCTTGACACTTTGTTCCCTAATCAACTAAGTAAGATTATTAAAAAATAATTAAAAAACAAAATAAAACAAAAAAACCTCACTATTCAAGCACAAACATTTAGTCCTTCCTACAGGATGCATTCCACTGGGCAGTGTCAGGCCGTGTTCAGATCTCTTCCTTCTCGGCCGCGGACAGAATTTCCTCTGAAAGGCGAGTTTGAAATGGACAAAATTAAACTGCACAAAACTCAGGCCCCTGCCCCTAAAGAGCTCGCCAACATTTCATGGGCTAAACAGGTTGATAACAAAGCTATTTCTCAATGGTGTGGGAAGCAATTACATTCTGCCTGACACCCCTGAAGCAGCCCTTTACTGTGGGTAGGATGTGTAATCGGACTGTAGGAGAGAAAAACTGAACCCAATAATCCAACTATCACAGTTAATTGCTGTTTGTATCTTTATTGTCCTCCATCTTATTACTTTGGAGTCTGTTCTCTAGTTTCCCGAGTTGGATGATTAACTCATAAATCTTGACACTTTGAACATAAGGCTATAAACTTTTCTAAAGGTTATGCTTTAGGTATACCCCATAAAATTTTGGTATTTACATTTTCATCATTCTTCAGGTGAATTATTTCCTAACATTCCTTTCAATATTGTCAGAAAAAATTTTAACAGGGTGGTTTAAAATTTCTAAGTGTATTTTTGTATGTTTTTTCTAATTTCTAGTTACACGGTTAGATAACACAGCCTGCACAAGGCTTCCTTTACTAATTTGCTACTAATTTTCACAACTGTTCTATGCGTGTTTGAAGTTTATGTATTTTTTTAAAATTTGGATGAGACTGAATGTGTTCATTGAATCACATCGTTATTAACATCCATGTACCTTTCCATTTAATCTATCAAATTTAAGGCATTTTTAAGATTTTTTTTTTTTTTTCTGAAAAGGCAGAGCAACAGAGGAGACAAAAAAATCTTCCCTCTGCTGCTTCACTCCCCATATAGCCAAAATGGCAGAAATTGAGCCTGCCTGAAGCCAAGAGCCAGGAAATTCTTCAGGGTCTCACACACAGGTGCAGTATCCCAAGGCACTGGGCCATCCTCTGATGCTCTTACCGGCCAGAAATGGGAGCTGGATGGGAAATGGAACAGCCAGAACATAAATTGGCACCATTTGAGATCCTGATAACTTCAAGTGGAGGATTAGCTAATTGGGCCACCATGCTGGGCTCCAAATCTAAGCCATTTTAAAAATTCTATTGTAGGTTTGACATCTTGTATTTCATTTTTTTGCATATTTTGACGCTACATTTTGGATGTGTATTTAGAAATATATCTTTAAATAGACATGATTTTGAAATAACTCTTCTTAAAGCAAAAGGTATTTGTAGAGGTAGTGCCTTTGCCTCATGAAATAGCTGCAATAGTTTTACTTTGGTTAACTTCTGTTCTACGTGTGGCCTTTGTGCTGTCAGCTTGATATATATGAACAGCATAGAGCTAACTTATAAAATATACTGTAAGGCAATCTGATTTTTAAGTCATTTAGTGCTTTTCTAGTGAATATTTGAATTTCTAGACTTGTGCTAAAAATTTTCACTTAAGGCTTATGTTTTAATATCTCTGATTAGAATGTTTTAAAATTCATGATGCAATAGAGAGCAGCTGTGTTCTTAGTGGCATAAGAATTTGGATGTATTATCCAGCTGAAATCCCCTAAAAGTAAAAATGCAAAATGACTGTCTCCTCTTTGTCCAGTCTTTATTTGATTTCTGTTTATTTTGTTTTTAAAGTCACATGCTATATCTTTATAATTTTGGTATTAGAATTATAGCAACCATGCCTGAAAATTCTAAAGCTGGTCTGTATCTTACTTGGATTCTTGCAAAAGGTACCCTTAAGACAAGAATGTGAGTATTTCGGAAGTGACCTCAGGATGCTCAATGAGACAGAGATACAAGCAGCATTCTAGAGCAATTTGGGAGACATTGAAGACTCAACCCTTCCAGGCAATTAGGGACCAGGTCCAACAACTCTTATTGGAGAGGACAGGAGTGGAGCATTTACCTACTGACTCTCCCATTGGTTGAAAATAATCCCTGGGTGTTAAGCAGTTGCAGGCTGAAAAGATGGGGTTCAGGCAGAGCGTATTTCCTTGGTGCAGGAGAAGGACATCAGGCATCGAAGACAGACATGTGTCCAAGGAGAAGCCATCAGTTTATGGAGAATCATCTGTTGCGGTAGCAGCATGGTTGGACAGAGGGATGTGGTTGGGGTATCAAGAGTGGTGGCTGTCCTAAATTAGTATTCCCAGTCTCTTCCTGCTTTATGCCAAAACCTTGAACTCCACACCTGTTCACCCCTTCTGCTTTGTGTTTATGTCAGTTATACATATTTTATTTTTAATTTGAGAGCAGTTTTGCCCACAAGAGCTGAGAATGGATCAGGCTGAAACTGGGAGCTAGGAACTCAATGTTTCCTACATCGAGTTGGAGCCTGAACCAGGTATCAAACCTGAGTATGCCAAATTGGGGTGTAGGCATCCTAACCGGCCTCTTTTTTTATTATTTTTTTTATTTTATTGTATTGTTGTTGACAATCTTTACATAGTTAATTGCGGTTAAAAAAAAAAGGTTCAGAGGGTATAGGGAAGTGGGTAATACTATTATGTCCATATTGTTTCCATCATGTATCTGAGGTAAAGGGGGATATTGAGGGAGAAGCCCCACCCGGTTTCCCGCTCACCCCAAGTCCCGGATGTGGGGCATGCTCTGAGATATTTGCTCAAGTGGTTTTAATAGTTCTCCAGTTATGAATCACTGCAGTTTCGCTTGATGAGGTCGTCCACTGATTGATATGGTCCATCATAAAGTCTCCGTTTGCCCCATATTTCGCTGCCAACATATAGCTGAGATGAATGAATGACCTGTTCTGTCTTCTGTCTTTTCTTGGTTAGAGTTCTGAGTCCAGCAGTTCGATTGGGGAGATCTCCAAAGAAACCTTGAGGTATTCCCAGACCAGATTCTTGTATGTTCTAGCAAGCACAGGGCCCGGCACAGTCCATCACCCCGATCAGCTGGTGGTTGCAATTGCTGGGTTGGTTCTGTTTTCAGTCCCGAGTTGCACTGGAACCAATGGGTGTTGCAGTCCAGTCTGCTAACCGGCCTCTTAACTGCAAGGCCCAACCCCAACCTCATCAGGATATACTTCTTTCCACTTTTTTGTATCCCTGCAGAAAGTGACAATTTGGGGGATTTTTAGATGAGCATTAAATCACATTTAATTAGCATGTTTATTCCCCTGCTCACTTCCCCTTATTGAGAGTCCTTTATTACTACAGAGGCTTCATTTCTTATATCCTTCAGTATTATGCTTGACATCTGCCTTTTTTGGTTTCTAAATGTGGGTAGCATTTGGATATGAGATTGAAAAGCATACTGTGCTGCATAAATGCATTTCATTGTTGGATTTCACAATAAATAGCAAGAGTTTTTATGAAAAAGGGATCTATGTAGTTCAGAGGTTTTTTTTTTTTTTCAGTAAGAAACTCAGTTTAGTCTTTCAGAAAACAGCTTTGTTCCCTATGCCCCAATGACAGCTAGACTGAATATAAAATTGCAGGCTCCTTACCACCTTTCTGAGCAGTTACAAAACAATACCTGAGTGTTGTTGTTGATTTGAAGTCAACTGTCCATCACTCCACCAAGGTGGCCTTCTGTTTTGCTGGCTGCTTTCAGATACTCTAGTTGTGTATGCTGTTCTGCTCTAATGTGTGCTTGCTTTTATTTATGTCAGAGCCATGGAGCTATTTCAAGAAAAAGAGGGCAGACTCTGCTTGGATTCTGTCAATGCTTTCTGACCAAGACTTAAGGGGAAAATGAAAACAGTTTAGTCTGGCAGTGATGAGTAAATAAAATCAACTGAAAGCTAGTTAGAGCTTACCAAACTCTGAGAATTCAAGTTGAAACAGCAATTACTAAAGGTACTGAAACAAAAGGCCTCACTCTCACCTAAAGTAACAGACTTAGGACTCCCCTATAATCTACAGGTTACAAAAACTGGATTCAATATGTCAAATTGTGATGTAAAATGAATTCTCCTGTATGTAGGCAGCTCCTAGTTTGCTGTTTTGAAATGTCCAATAAGCAATGCTAATTGTTGCCTCATAATCCTATGATAACTAGTCTTAGGAAAAGCTTACAGGTTAAGTATCTCAACCCTAGAAATAACAAATGTTGACTGTGATAAATCCATGTCACTTATGTTACTCAGGATAATGTCTGAGTATTTAAAATGCTTGTAGAATATAATTGAACTTGACATACTAAACCAAATAGCAAATTTTCCCATGATTCTAAAATATATGCTTGATTTGAACTTGAATGGTATAAGTGACTTAACATATAAACAGTGTTAGAATAGCTCAGAGAAGTTGTATTAGAGTTGCCTAATAACATTTGAAGAATTAGCTTTTAGGGTCCTAAGTCTGATTTTAGTCATTCCAACTTCTTAAAGGAAATTGAATATAATTAAATTTATAAATGTTATTTAAAGGAAGTAAGTCTGCTCAACTCTAGTTTGCTTAGCATTAATCAAAATCAAATTCCCTTAAGTAATCAATCCAATTTATATTAAAGTTTCTCTGAAAATGACTCTAACGTAAAACGTACTAAGTTTAAAAGAGTATAATGAAATTTATAAGATGAGCTTAGGAACCTAAGGAAAACTATGTCTTTAAACATTTATATAAATCTAACATTCAAAAATTTGAATAAATGAAAATGATCTGTCTGTACCAAAGCTGCGCTTGGACATTGTAAATATTACATAGAAACTTGACTGAAAGATTCATGCCATCATTTGCTGGCTCCATCTATTGTGAGATTCCTGTTGGATCCTTCCACTTCTTTTCTTGCCTCATTTTCTACCATTTTCTTCAAAACATGTGAATAACTTCTTAACCTGTCTCTTGCAATTCTAAATTCTGCCTTCACCTGTATCTGAATCTATCCACTGGGATTGCTTCTCAATTTGAATAGCTCTATCAGAGTGCTGCAAAGCAATCAGGGAGAATTGGAATTAAAGATGAGCTTATTTTGGCATGCATTTTTTATATCTATGCATAGTTTTCTTTTGTATCTTCCACAGGCTTTAAGATCCCTAGGATGTCTCTTATGATGTCAGGCACAAGCCTTGTGCACATTCTCCTACTTGCTAAGATTGCTGTAGTGAACAAGCTCTGTGGCCTTGGCTGAGCCTCTCAGATGGACAGGAGGCCTGGGTGTGAATAACCACCACTTTCCAATGCTCAGCCTGCTTCTCCCCTCTGCTTCAGGAGATGAAATCTGGTTCCTTGCATGAATTCATTCTTTGAGGGTGATAGGACTTAGGGTTAGGCTCTCCAAGGAGTGTCTTGACTAATGGGTAATAGTAAGAAAGTTGACAAATTCTCCTTCCTTCTTCCCTCTAATCAGAAGTGGTGTTCCCCTTTGAAAACTGTCCAGAGAAGTCCTATGGCCTAAGCAAGACATGAGTGGCTGTTTCTCCATGGCTTCTCAAAACCCAGTGGCTGGCTCATACCTCATGTCACATCGCTTCACAGCTTTCTTCAGCCCACTTGCTCTTGTGTCTGCTGGCTTCAGCTCATCGGACTTGCAACTCCTAAGCAGGACAAAATAATGCCTCTTAGTCCTTATTCCAATCTTTCTAGCGAACCTCAACTGTGAGATTCTTGATCTTTGGCTTTTGAGGATCTAAATCTTCCTTTTTGTAAAGTGCATGTGTTCTGAGATACTATGAATACAGCTATCAGTCAGACCCTATAAAATGATATATCATTTTATGATATGTCATTTTATATAATAAACATACAAATGTTTATCTTGAATTTGGGGGAATCCTATTCCTTCAAACTGGTTTCTGAGTTATTTACCTGAAAGCCACAGCAGGAGCATGTGATGGAGAGAGACAATGAGCTTTCCATCTGTTCTTCCCCCAAAATTACATCAGTGGGGATATGACAGTTTCAAGCCAGGACCACCATTTGGGTCTCCCAAGTGGGTGGCAGGAACTCAAGTGCTTGAATTATCAACTTCTCCCTCCCAAGCACTTCAGTAGACGGCTAAATCAAAAGCAGAGGCAAGACTGAATCCCAGGTACAACAGTACAGGCATCCCAGGCAGTGGGTTAACCTATTGTACTTCAACATCTGCCCGTAATCCTGCTCATTCAGGTGACCGTGTGAGCAGATCCTCAGCAGGACCGTACTGAAGGGAACCGTGCAAATCTTCAGCTGGGGATTTTTCTTTTGCTCCAAAGAAACCTTGTGATTGCTGTCAGATACTGCCAGCTTGAGAATTCACACAAGTACTGTGAATGCCAAGCTCTGCCTTGAGGGAGGGAGGACTCTGGGGAATCCTTTCCGTTGAATGAAACTTCTAGAGAGAAAAGTCCTTGGTTTCCTCCCTTGCTGAGGGGCTGGTTTGCTCTCAGGCCCTGCTCTTTCGCTCACAGTAGAACAGTTCTTTGACAGCTCTCAACCTTTTAGAGACGCTGCATCAAGGTCCCCGAGGCAGACAAATCCCCTAGAGACCACTGACGTTCACACCTTCAGTTCCTTCACCATGTTGGCCCATAGGGTTTATATTATTTTTGGATAAGGTTAGTTATGGACTCAGAAGAATATTGTCGATATTTTATCATTTTCATGATATTTTTATAATGGGAGGCTTTTTGCATCAGTTAATTTGTAATGCTAGAAATGTAAACTGAGGCTTGACTTTAATAGTAATGATGATAGATGGAGTGATTTTTCAAACACAAGAAGTAAATAAGTTCATTTCTTGTCTGAAATAGTTAAGATGCCAGGCCATGTCCTCTATGACAGACACCATGACTGGACCAAGTATGAAAAGATCATATTGTGAGAAAGGAAATAGGGTGCAAGCTGGCAAGGTTGGGAAAATCATTAGATCATAACCCAAGTCTAACCCACCATAAAGGAGAGAGTGGAATGACTTACATTGCAGAGCAGCCTCAGCCAAGTTCAACAGAGCTGTGAAGTATCTTTGCACCAATGCAGGTTGAGGAAGGAGTGTCAAGTATCCTGGGAATGTGCTTGCCTTCACTTATCTGCTATTTGCAGTCATGTTGGGAAGTAGCCCAGGAGAAGATGTGGCCTTGGCACAGATGCTGTGATGAATTGTTCCAAAGTGCAGCAGGTGGGGCTCTTGGCTAGGTCTGTTTTCTGTGCTTGGTTCTCCCAAATGCATTCTCAGAGCCACCACACCCACTCGGAGTATGAGGAGGTGAGAGGTGGTTTAACTCGTCCAAGGACCCACAGCTATTGCACAATGAAAGCATGCAAGCTTGGATAGTTTGGCTCCAGAGTATGACTTCATAATGATATCATTCTGCTTTGTTTAGGAGTTTTTGCATTCTTTGGGAAGAATATTAAGTGTACAAATAACTGATTTTTTTCAGGGTTAAAGTTGTTATTTTTGATTCCACAAGAAGCTCTACAAAAGAAAGAAGGCCTTTAGAAAGGGGGCCCTCAAGATCAGGGGTCTGCAGATGTGACAGTGGCTATGTCATTGTAAAGTCAATGACTAGTTCTGTAACTCTCCTTCTCTTCAGCCTGCTTGGTTACAAACTGGTGTTTATCCCCTTGCAGGTAGTCTATGACAGCCAGCTGCCTGCCCACTGTCCTGCTCGATCATTGTGTCCAGTCCAGAGAACAGGTTGGGCAGGATGGCCACCTGACTGTCTCCTAGCAATAAAAGCAACTGGCTGGAACTTCCAGAAAATTCTTGCTCTCCAGAAAATTCAGGAGCTATGTTCCGTGTAGAATCATCACATGTGCCTGGAGATGATCACATTGTGGGTTGGAAATCATTTTTTAACATCTTAAAATTTTGATTGACATGTGATGCATAAATCTTAGTGAGGACAGTGCTATATTTCTTGTCTTGAGCATAAACTGTTCAATCCAGAAGTTATCTTTCCCATTTCCTTTACATTGCGAGCCTATGAGACTCCCCTTTCAGTTCTGTACATAACATGCAAGAAATTGTTATGAAACACAGTTGTCCCCATGCTGTGGAACATGAAAACGTGTTTTAGTACCTCTTCTCCAACCTCCTATTCATTGCTCACACCCTTCCAGCCACAGATAATCACTGTTCTAAGTTCATATCTTTCACATACGACAAAGCATGCAATGCTTGTCTTTCTGTGCCTGGCAAATTCCACTTAACAAAAGAATCTATGATGTCCATCCAGATTCCCACAAATGTCAGGATTTCATGCTCTACAGCTGAATACTATTCCATGGAGGACCTATGTTCAGGAAATCTTGAGGCAGACTCCTCTGGCCCTGTAGTGTGTGGGGTCCTAGCAAAGAAAAGACACACAAACTCAATCACTTGCAGTTGGGAGTGATTTCATAGATAATGGAACCATTAGGGAAGGTGTTAGCAGAAAACACAGACGTTTCCAGAATGTTTAGAGGAGCTGGGATTGTGGTAAAGCACTCCGAGTTGCCACTTGCCAGACAGAAATCCCAGTCCGGAAGGGGGGAGTTGATGTGCTGATCTGAGTTCCAGCTATACTGCTCTTCTGATAAACTTCTTATTGGTTCATCGGGGAAGGCATCAGAATGAAGGCTAAGTATTGGGGCACCTTCCACTCATGTGGGAGACGAGAATGGGATTCCTAACTGTGGGATGCAGCCTGGTCCAGCCCTGGCTGTTATGGTCATTTGGGTAATGAACCAGAAAATGGAAGATCTATCTCTATGACTCTTGTTCTACCTTTCAAATATTTTTTAACTTCGTGGGAAATGCCTCTGTATGGATTTTAAAAATACTTGGCTCTAAAAAGTTAATTTTTGCCATGAACTATCTTAAAGTATTCCACGTGTGAAAATTGTGAATAGCATAGGATCCCAAGACTGGAACCAGCTGGGTAGATATCTCTACCTGCACTGGAAAGGAGGGGATGAAGCAGAGCAGGCAGGCTTGAGGACAGTGACTTACGGATCAAGAGATGCAGCAAAAGGCTTCGTTGGTGATAAAAGTGGGTACTCTAAACCCATTCTCTTAACCTATGAATAAATCTGTCTGAACCCATCAAAGTCAGAGGCAAAATAGCCACTGAAGCAACACACACAGGACATCTACCTCAAACAACCAAGTAGGAAAA
The DNA here is from genome assembly GCF_030435755.1 of Ochotona princeps. Lineage (NCBI taxonomy): Eukaryota > Metazoa > Chordata > Mammalia > Lagomorpha > Ochotonidae > Ochotona > Ochotona princeps. Next base: position 107,897,702 of record NC_080832.1, read on the forward strand.
CGTGAAAGAATTCATCTGAGTGAGGACATACAGACATGCACTTGGCTCTACCATCTTTTATGATTTTCATGTAGCTGTGGTGCTTGGGGTAGCAGTGGTCATTTGGTAACTGAATATGGAAGCAAATTGCTGAGATGATACAGCAGACATTCAGAGGAAGCCTGAGCTTTGGCATTGAAAACTAACTTGAACAGCCCCAATAGTGGCTCTCTTCTTTTTTCCCTCTCTCCCGCCATCCCTTCATTCATCCAAATATCTTTAAAAACATCTCCAAGTATGGCTGGTATTGTGACACTGCCTTCAATGCAAGCATCACATATTGACACCAATTTGTATCCTGACAGTTCCACTTCCAATCTAGCTCCTTGCTAACGGCCTGGGAATAGCAACATAAGGCAGCCCAAGTGACTGGGCTCCAGGAACCCAGGCAGAAGACCTAGACAAAGCTGCTGGCCCAACCCTGATCATCATGGTCATATGAAGAGTGAACCAGTGAGTGGAAATCTTTCTGTCCCTGTTTTTCTGTCACGTTGCCTTTCAAATGAATGGATAAACACTTTTAAAGGAAAGAAAATTCGAATCTACAGTCTTACCATCGCTATTCCCCACATATCAGTTCTGGTATATCTGTTACCTGTCCTATACAAATGTAGAGATTGACTTTCATTTTAATCAACTCTGCATGCTTTTGTTTTTGACTGAAATATCAGACATGCAGTAGTCCAGTGTGCCATCAGAAATGTGAGTCCTGATCTTTTAATAAGATCCTCCAGCGCCAACTTCAAAATTTACAAAAGGAACCTCCGTATCTTGGAAGAGAATCCCAGAGGCAGCGATGGAGTGATCTTAAGAACATTATCAAAGTTCCCCATAACCCAGAGGGTGTTGGAGTGTGAGGAAGGGAGAAAATCCTGACAGCACACCTGCTTGAAAAGTGAGTCAGAGGACTCCGGTGCCATGGGGAAATGTTTAATGATGTCTTCACCAATGTTTAAAAACTTAAGTCAGTTTAGGGCGTAATTTAAAGTATAATAAAAACCATCCTTTTAGGCACAAAGATATCTCAACTGTTAAAAATGTTATAAAGCTACATATCCATCACCAAAATTGGGGTTAGACATTTCAGGTTTTCTCATGCCTTGTGTAACTAGTCAGTCTGTCCTCCTCAGCAGCCCTGACCTCTCTGGTCTGTTTCCTTCCCCTGCTGATGATGTCATACAGCATGCTGAGTGTGGCTTCGTTTACTTAAAATATTTTCTTACATTTATGAGTGGTCCATCCTTTTTGTTGAGGAATATTCTGTCACACAGATAAACAATGTTTGAACATTCAAGTTTGTGGTTGGCAATTAAACAGGTGCTGGTTTTGCATGAATACACAGTTCTGTTTTATATGGGTCATATAGTAAATGTGGATTTAACTTTTAAGTGTTACTTGTTTGTCAGAATAACCTCGCATCAACTAGTTTACTTCTCAAAAGCAAGTGCAATGACCAGGGCTGGGCCAGGCTGAACTTGGGAGCTGAGAATTCACTCCAGAAAACACATTAAAAACAGAACCAGAACTTGAACCCAAGCATGCCAACATGGGACACACGTGTTCCAACTGGGATCTGAACTGCTGGGACAGACACAAGTTCCAGATTTCACTTCTTAAGAAACCTTTGGGTTATTTCTAAAGTGTCTGAACTTTCAAATTTCCACCATCAATAAAGAAAAATTCCAGTTTTTGTGGCCTTGCTAGTTCTTGCTTTGATCTGGTTTTAAAAATTAGTTACTGCATCAGTTTGTGGTAATATGTGATTTTAATTTGCATTTCCTAGTTGACTAATTATATTGGTCACATTTTCAGGGGTTAATCTGCCATTCTTAAATCTTATTTGAATATTTGTTCAAATCATACTTAATTGGATTGTTTGTGTTCCTGTCATTGAACTATGATAGTTCTTTGTATATTATGGATATTTTTATTAGATATGTTTTGTAAATAGTACCAGTTTTTTTCATTTTCATAACAATATCTTTCAGAAAACAGAATACTCATGTTACATAGAGCCAAGTCTCTCTTGTGGCTCATGATCTTTGTGTCTAATTTATAAAAGCTTAGACCAAACCAAAGTCTTACAGGCTATTTTTAGATTTTCACAATCAAGTCTATAACCCATTTTTATATATGGTACAAAATATGAGTTAACGTCCAGCTGTTTCATTTATTCAAAGGACTCTTTTCTATTGAATTCAATTCTTACTAAAAACCAATTGACCATGTAAGTGGGAGTCTATTTTCTGTTTCACTGTTCAATTTCTTTTGCCAATTCCATATTGCCTTAATAGCTATACCTTGACAGCATATCTTGCAATCAAATAGTACAAATCCTCTGACTTCACTGGTTTTTATAGAAAAAAAATTTTGATTATTCTTGCTGCTTTGGTCTTTCCTATAAATTTTAGAACCAGCTTCTTGACAAAATCCATACCTGCCAGGATTGGGGATTTAGGCATTGTATAGAATTTATGGATCAATTTTGAGAGAATTGACATCTTAACACTAGTCTTTGAATGAAGAATATCTCTCATTTTTGTAGTTCTTCGATTTTTTTCAAGATTATGTCAAATAGAATATTACTGGGTTTATGTTGGAAATACATTCCTAAATACTGTACGGGTTTTTCCAGTTCTGTTGTGAGAGTACTTGAAGACATTTATGAAAAGTGTGATTAGGGAACAGGCATTTAACCTAGAAGTTCTTTAAAACTCAAGATGGCTGTGTCTCATATTCGAGCTCTGGGTTTGATTCTTAGCTTCAGCTCTCAAGTCTCATTTGCTAATATATGTAGATCCTGGGCATTGATGACTCCCAAAATTGGGTTCTTAGAGCCAGCATTGTGGCAAAAATGGGATAAGCTGCACCTGCAACTTCAGCATCACAAAGGTGTTGCAGGTTCAAGTCCTAGTTGCTCTACTTCTAATTCAGTTTCTTGCTGATGTGCCTAGGGAAGCAGCCCCTGTAACCCCAAGGGAGACCTGGAAGAAGCTCCTGTCTTTGACTAGCAGTGGACCAATGGATGAGAAGTTGTGTCTCATATGTGCATACAACTCTGCCTTTCATAAAATCTTCCAAAACCTGGATCGCTTCTACTCATATAAGGGACATGGAATGAGTTCTAGCTCTTGGTTTTGACCTGGCCCAGCTCTGGCCATTGTGGGTACTTGGAGTGAACCAGTGGATGGGAGTTCATTCTTTTAAGTAAATTTTTTTCCTACTTGCTATGAGTTGATACCTTTATCTAATGGAGTGTTAAGCCTGTAATTATGAGTAAAACAAAAATATGCCATTGCAAACAGGGAGAAGGAGAGGAGATTGGTGGAGAATTTCACTATACTCCTAAATCTGTATTATGAAATGAGAAATTTGTTCAACTTACATAAATTTTTCAAAAGGAAAATTAAAAGCCAACATTCATAGAAGGTGGGATCTTCAGAAATATATATTTTGAAAACATAGATTTCAAAAATTTTTCACACCAAAATCAACTCTAATTCCATTTATCTTCACAAACTGAAGAGTCCTAGTATCTGACATTTTTTCTAGGTTTGTAATGTTGATTACTAATATGAAGATAAGATGACCTTTGAATATTCACCTTATATCCTGCAACCAGGAGAAGCACAACAGTAGCTTTTATTTGTATCCTTTAGGGTTTTCTATACAAATCATATTACCTACAAATGGGTTTAGTCTTCCTTCCCAATTGTATGTCTTAATATTTTTTAACTTCATGTTGGCTAGACCTTCTGTTGTACATAAGGCCAATATATGATAAATATAAGTATTAAAAGGTATTTCAGTAAATTTTGTCAGCTTAATTGGTGGTGTTCTTTCTCAGCGACATCTAAAAAATGGTGGGTAGACAAGCCTCTGAAGCAGTGGTTGACACTGCCTGGGCTGCCTGTATCACATATTAGGATATTTGCATTTGAGTCCTGCCTTACCTTCCAGTTCTGCTTCCTGCATGTGATAGCATGTAAAGGCTCAAGTGCTGGGATCGCTGCCATCTATGTAAACTGTCTAGAAGACCTGGGTTGAGTTCAAGGCTTCTGGCTTGAGCCTCATCTATTGCTGGCTATTTTAGGTATTTGGGAAGTGAACCAGCAAATGGAAGATGTGTGTGCATGTGTGTGCGCACGCAGTCCACACACAACGTTCAAATAAAATTCTTAAAAGGGCAGGAATATTTTACCATTAGCGGTACTAGGTACAGTGAAACTTGTAATTAGAGCAGCACATCTCTTAATTACAGAATATGGTGAAGGCAGTATGGCTAAAGCTGGCAGAGTGGCAGCCCTGCTATTAAGTTACATATGTGTCAGGCTTGATAGTTCATACTATTATCACATAACTAAAGTATGAGGTTTCAATATAATCCTGAAGCAAGTCTAATACTGGAAGTTCCAGAAAGTTATAAAACAGTTTGGGATTCAATGACATTCACTAGGTGTTGATCATGATATCTGTAGCTCTCAAACTATGGAAAAATCTGAGATCCTACCATACTGGCAAACTGACAAGTCAGTCTGTCACAGATTCACAGATGCTTTAGGAAAACCATAATGCCTGGGTAAGAGCCAAAGGATTTTGCTACTTACAGCACAGCAGGTAGAGCAAGTTTTGTGTTTGTGCTGGGTTTCTCTTGCCTACCAAATCCACAGAGCAAAACAGAGCTAGACGCAGATGGTTGCAAAACATAAGACAGATCTGTGTCACACCCAACAAAAGCCAAACTTAGGCTTGCTTACAACTTCTTTAAAGACAGATTTCCCATCAAACCATTTCCCAAAGTGAGGTATTATCTTTATTAATGTGGATATCAAACTGCCTGCTGTTCCAATGGGAAGTGAGACCTCTGTTTTTAAGGAATGTTAGAACTATGCAAACATCCATGAAAATACAGTTCGGAGTATCATTTGTGTTTCTGCTCAGATGAAGGCCGTGCATTAGAAGCATGCCAGCAGTAACAATCTCAACAGGCAACCGGGAGAAAAAATTCTATGACAAGCATGATGCCAGTCTGTCCCCAGCTGTGGCAATCTGTCTACATTCAATAAGCCTGCTTTTCTGACAGGACACGCAGTTTGACCACATTCCTCACCCTCTTTTGCTGTTAATTGTGACCATAGGGCCTAAATGGCTGCTGAAAGGGGTGGAAATGAGGTATCAGCTCTGGACTTGGAGTTCAGAATATTCACCGCACTGTCCTCTGCCTCTCCTCCTTTTCCCACTCCTTCCCCACTCTGGTCTGATGTAGAAAAATTCTTAGAAGGTTGAGTCTTTGAATGATTCTGTGGGGCAGAGCATATTCCCCTTTCTACTTCAACATGCATGGAGTTGTGATCTAAGTGAGAGAAAAACCAATATGTTTTTAATAGGCTGACAGTAAGATTGTCAGTTACAGTAATGTTGTCTACCAACACGTTAGTCTTACTACCATGTGAGTCTAGCTAAAAATCTCTTCTGATTGTGTGTGGCCTAAGCACGCACTGGTTTATCTGTTATTTATAGCCCATTTGTTAATAGCAGAAGAAAGACTCCCAAGTCCACTTGCTGTGAATATGGTATATTTTGTATAATTTTTATCACCTCACAATGCAGTGGTGCCAGGTGGCACTAGGGATATATCTAAACCAAATCTAGAGGCATAAGTAGGGCTGGGGTCTCTCACTTGGGACAGGAATTCTTTGGCCACTGCCCCACGGGCATAGGTGTGGAAGAGATGATCAATAGCATAGTGAATTGTATATTGATCAGCATCGTGAGACACTGCCTGGATGTGCTGGAATACCTTGGTAAGAAGTCAACTTAGTCCACATGAGGGATCAGTACCATTGGAGGCCAGAGCCAGGACAAAGACTACATCTTTCTTAAGCCCATTGGATACTGTTGGGAATCGAATCCTTCCTGCCACCTACTTTCATGCGCAACAATTCATGGGCTCACAGCCATGCCTGTGTTTTAGGCCACAGCTCTGGCTGCTTTTGTGCTCCAGTGACAGTTGGTTACCTGCACGGGGCTATATGATCCACCACTCCCAAATTATTTACATTTGAAAGTGACTGCTGAGATCATGACTGTGTTTGCTCTGTGACTGTTGATACTAGGGCTCTGTTGAGTAGATTCAATTCTACTAGTGGTAGAGCAGGTAATTCTGCTTATGACTTGGGATTCCTTCCAAGGTTCCTTTTTCCTGTTTTTACAGCAGTCCTATTGTATATGTCTCCTTAGCCCAGAAGATGACTTTTATTTTTTAAAAAAAATGATGGTGGCTCTGATGGTGTACACACATCATTTAGGAGTGTTATTTTGAGTCCAAACAGTTCTACTTTCAATCAAGCTTCTTGCAAATGTATTCTGAAAGGCAGCGTAAGATGGTTCAAATGCTTTGGCCCTAGTCACCCCTGTAGGTCGCCCAGATATAGTTCTGGCTGTTGGCCTTGTCCAGCCCTAGCTGTTGCAAGCATTTAGGAAGTGAACCAACAAGTGAGAGAGCTCTCTCCCTTTACTCTTCTCTCACTCCAGTATGTGAAATAAATGTTAAAATAAGTGGTTAGAATACATCAGGTGGCAGGAAGGATTCAATTCCCAACAGTATCCAATGGGCTTAAGAAAGATGTAGTCTTTGTCCTGGCTCTGGCCTCCAATGGTACTGATCCCTCATGTGGACTAAGTTGACTTCTTACCAAGGTATTCCAGCACATCCAGGCAGTTCATTTTTCCTTTCCATAACTGAGCACTGTACACTGTGTATTAGAGCAGAGAGCCTCAACCTGCCTCTTTTCTTGGGCACCTCTCTGTATTCTCATGGTTCCTCAACAGTAACTGAGCCTGTTATGTACCTGGAGCTAAGTGATAGAAATTTGTTCTAAAAGTGACCCTTAGACCCACTCAGGATATGGATATATTCAGACATATGCCAGTATGATTTTTCCTAAGAAAACTAAATTTTATTGTATACATTTGAGGTTTGCAACATGAAATGGGATACGGTAGGCAGTAAAATGATTACTATAGTGAAGCATATTAACATCCATCAAAGCTTTGAGACAAAAGCCACTAAAACCCACTTAACAAAAATCCCTCATGTAGTAGAAGTTTGTTGCCATTAGTTCTCATCTTATACATTACATCTCTAAATGTATTCATTTTATGTATCTATTTTGTAGCCTTTAACTCACATTTTCCAATTCCTCTTCCCTACCCCACTCCACCCATGGGGACCATGTTTCATTCTTTATCTCCATGTACTAAACTCTTTCTTCATTATGCCACCTGTGAATGAAATGGTACACTATTTTGTTTTCTGTGTCTGGCTTGAATATGAGCCAGCTGTTAAGGACAGCTCTGCCCTCCTCCTATTCCTCACCCTAGAGTCCAAGAGTAGCAAAAACACAGGAACTGGAGAAGGGAGGAAATAAAGCCAGAGTGAATGCCTGGTAGAATGCGTGAGTTCCAGGAGTAGTCAGGACTTGCTTCTATGGGGGGGAAAGAGGCAGAACCAGAACAGACCCATGCTGTCTGGAGAGGGCCAACCAGCCAGAGAATGGGAGAGCCAGGGGACCTGGGGCCCACTCAGAGATCCCTGTGGTGGCTGTGGAAATATAGCTGAGCACCTGGGTGCCGGGACTGTGAGACTTCACTTTGCTGCCTTTGTCTAGTTACCGACTCCTACCTTTGTAGGACTCTTTCTTGTGTCTGCAAAGGAAGTCATCTGGACAATACCACAAGGAAGAGAAAGCATGCATACTTAGGAGGTCTCAGATGCTGGGTGATAAGAAGGGGGTTGAATGCACTAAGGAGGAACTAATTGGTCTGCTTTGTAAATGGAGTGGGAGATGATACCATGTTTTGCCAGGCATAAGATCTACGGTTACGGTTGGAGAACTTCTTTCTTGTGGTCCAGCTCACTCCCTGTGTCCAGAAGGGTACCACTGACCACTCACAGCCACACTCCTAGCCTCCCTGGACCCTCAAGCCAAGGCCTCTCTTTCTGTTCATCTTTCTTTTCGCAAGGAGCATCCATATTTGGGTCAGGCACTGTTCTTGCCGTTTTATAGCCTCACCCTGGACCTACATCTGTTCCCAGTTTTCCAACACTGCTCCCTGCATTTGAATGAGCTCAAGCCACAGGCCCAGGAACTTGTGCCTGAGAGCTAGCAAAATAGATTGAAGGTGTGGGGAAAATACACAGATCAAGTATCCCTAATACAGGGGGTCGGGGGGTGTTGGCTGAAATTCAATATGTTCCAAAATCCCTAACTTTCTCAATGCTTACTTTATATGGCAACTAAAATTATTTCAGATTTTGTAATGAAGATTTTGGATTTGGGGATTAGAGATATTCAAAGCAATATTTGTGAAAATATTCCAAAATCAGAAAATCCTAAACCTGAATCACTTTTACACCCAACATGTTGGATAAGAAAAACACCACCTATATTTAGAAAATAGCAAATTCTTTGTCATTTCTCCATAATCTCGAACCACTTTTCACTCCCCAACTCTCACCCTCAGAACTGCGGTGCAATTTTTTCCTTCTCTGCTCTTTTACCCGAGCTCTCATGTTTTATGTTCTTGGGTTCATGTATCCCACACCAGGAATGCTTACTTGTGTACAAACATCATGTTCTTCCCCTAAACCCTTCCATCATTTTTCCACATTTAAGTGAGATCATGCAATGACTTTCTTGGGCCTTCCCAAGTGCCCAGTTGGGTATTGTACATGTGTCATGGAGGGGTCTGGTGATGCCCAATAGGAACGTAAGAGAGGGACAGACAAACATGCCAGGGGAGGAATGGAGTGATTGAGAGGCTATGCCCAGAGGCACTTATTCAGAGACTTGGGAAAGAAGCCAGTGAGTGGCAGGGACGCACCAGGGAGGTGGGCAAGCAGCAGCAAGAAAGGCAGGCACCTGCATCCGTGTTTGCTCTTCTAACAAGATGACTGACACTAGATGTTTTTGTATACAATGGGAAGTCAAAGTGCCGGCAGACTGGATGCCTGATGAGTCCTGGCTCTGCGGAGGGCAATACCTAGCTTTGTGCTGATAAGGAGGCACAGGTGGGACTCCAAGCCCCTTTTGCAAGAATGCTAATCTCATTCATGAGGGCAGAGTTTTCATGACCCAATTACCTCCCAGATGTTCCACCTCATAACACCACAGCAATGATGATTAAATTCCAACATGGGAATTTGGGGTGGGGAAACGGAGATACTTGAAGCATGGCAGTAGGCAACAATACTGAGTTTCTATCACACTAGGCACAGCTTCAAACCTCATCAGTGACTCATGCAACCTTCAGCCACTTCAGAAAGCTGACACTATTGTCCCTTTCTAATTAAAAAATGAGACATAAAGGGACACACCACCTTGTGACAATTGTGGCCGTTGAGTGCTAGAGACAGTCTTACCCCAGGTATCCTGACTCTAGAGCCCATGCTCATAACCCACACAGCTCTACCTCCCTGACTCAGGAGGGTTGTCGGCTCCCTAGTTCTGCAGGGGACTCTGACCCCGTGAAGGCACAAATTGTTCCCTCAAGCTACTACCAGGGTCACATCAGTCTTTGTGTCCAAGTACTTGTATAGTGAATCCTTCCCCCAGGCCATGCATGCCTTATATTTTTTTGGGTAATAAATTAGGTGGTTGTTGGGGACACTGCACAACTAGGCCACCACCTACAGTTCTGTGAATTGTGCACATGGGTACAAGTGCTACTTTCCTGCACTCAGACCTGTTGAAGCAACACAAATGTCCACTTCCCAGATATTGCCTTGGGCTCATTGTACACCATGCCAAGCTGGTTCCAGAAGGGACTTACAAGAGCCTATGCATGGAGGAAGATTAGTCACACTCTGAAAATTGAGTCTAGGGTGTTTTCCTATAAAACCATTATTCCTTCATTGTTTTTGAGATACTGTTTTCATACTATCTAATACTACCAAGAAGCAATATTTACGTTTAACTCACAGGCACAGATTAAGTCAACTACGACCGCTTTTATTTTTTTAAGATTTATTTTTATTGCAAAGTCGGATATACAGACAAGAGGAGAGACAGACGGGACGATCTTCCATCTGATGATTCACTCCCTAAATGACCGCAATGGATGGTGTTGCGCCAATCCAAAGCCAGGAGCCAGGAACTTCCTCCATGCAGGTGCAGGGTCCCAAGGCACTGGGCCATCCTCGTCTGCTTTCCCAGGCCACAGCAGGAAACTGGATGGGAAGTGGGGCTTCTGGGACTAGAAACTGCACCTATATGGGATCCTGGCATGTTCAAGGCAAGGATTTTAGCCACTAGGTCACTGTGCCGGGCCCTATGCTTTTCAATTGATCTTCACTTTGACTAGTCAGTGTCTTATCAGGACCCAGAGGCACACTCAAATCAGAAGACCCTAATAAAGCTATAAAGTGGGCATAGGGAATTTCAAGAAAAGGTTTGGAGCTAGTAACTGCATGTGGAAAGGGGGACAGCGGTGCATCATTGTTAAATCTGCTGGATCAAACTGAAGGGAACCTGTAGTGACCCCAGAAATGATGAAGTGTCCCATGGTGAGGACCACTTTGACAGAGACTATGACTGCAATTGAGGTCCTAGCTGTCCAACAGCCAGCACCCAAGGGAGGAACCAAGAGCCTAGAACCCTCATACACTCTAGTTATACTACCAGTGCTCCCCTCTGGATACACCCATTCAGAATCCAGAGTGCCAGGGTCATCCCCACAAGTCAGACTTCTACAGTCAGAACAACAGTGAAAGGATGGATAGTGGAAAGAGAAGATGCCCTCATGCCAGTCTGGCCTCTTTCCTCAAACCCAGGTGTAGGGATGAAGCCACAGTGTTGGAATAGCACCCATCGACCCAACCTCACAGGACACAAAGCACCAGGCAAGAAAAGAGCTGCAGAACCTGGTCCTCTTCCTGCAGAGCAGCCCGCAATGGAAAAGGAAAGGTCATGTACTCACCACTGAGATAAAGTTTATCTTAATTGTCCCATTCTGTATTGCTTCACATCTATACAAGGCTTTATGAGTAATTCCAAAATCCAAAGTGCTTGTGAAAATTGAAAGTTCTGTTCTTCAACTCTCACCACATGTAACCCACGGATATGAACTACTTGAAACTCGCCTCCGTACTGCTGGGTATGAAAACATTTTCACGTTTTCTTACAGAATCATTTGAATACTACAGGCTCACCTAGCACCTGCACTGTGGGCTACATTCACACAGTTTAAGATTGACATCTGACATATACAATTTACAGTGTGTGGTTTTCAAAAATTCCAAAACACACCGAAGTTCAGAAAGTCTACCAGGCCCTTTGGCCTGCAGATAAGAAGTTTTGGATTTGTGTGTGGGTTCATTTCAGCTCCATAATATTCTTTGGAAATGGACAAGGGAAAGTTGTGTTTTGCAATCATAATTATTTGAAGTACCCCAAAAAAAGGTCATGGGAAAGGGCATGAAAAGATAGGCTTGGCTTGGTGCAAAGAAACTTTGAAATTCTTGCCTACATGGCTGTATGGTTTGGCTGTTAGTTTGGACATCGGAATGCTCCCCCAATGGAGTCCATGTGATGGCTTAAAGGTTTAGTCCCTGGAGTCATAGGCTAATCAGACTAAAGGGTGAGAACAGGCCCCTGGGAGTGAGTTGAGGGTGGAGTCCCATGATCGATTTCTGTTCTCATTATAAGAGAACAGATGGACATGGACCAACTCACTCCTGCTGTCTTGCCACATGGGGTTTGATGCCACTTCAGGACTCTGCCAGCAAGAACACCATCACCAGACACTGATCCAAAGGGGCCTGGTCACTCAGTGAACCTGGAGAACTGTTAGCCAAAGTGAGTCTCCTATAACGTCAGCTCTATCTAATATTTGGTTTTAGCAAGGCAACACTGACTGTTGCACAGGGAACCTTCAGAAAGTTCTTGACAAATACAAGTTGCTAAATTATGATGCATGAATTTCAATTTTTGCCTTACTATTTAGAAGTATCTTATGCAATTTCTTCACATGAAATTTGCCTTGGATGCTGGTTTTGATAAAATACAAAGTTACCTTGCACTTAGAGTTTAAGTACCTTTTTGCCCCTATGGATCTTAGATAAGATTATGAAACACAACAAATTACAGTAGGAGTAGAAACAGATGAAAGAGATTTAGGAATACTCAGTTTGTGAAAGGGCTATTCACAGGAGTTGGTCAGAGCCCAGGACACAAGAAGATGGACCACGCTTCAAAGCATAGATTCTGCAGCTGGACTTCCCAAGTGGGAATCTCAGCTTGGCCACTTGGCAGCTATGTGAGGCTGAGCTGTTCACTTCTCTGTGCTTCAACTTCTGGTTTTGTAACGCAGCAAAATCCTCTTTAATTCAACTATCACCCTGAAAAAATGTGGATAACACAGGCCCCTTTCCCTTGGGTACATGAGGAAGCCCAAGATGTTAATTGTCCCGTGGTTAGGTGGTGAAGTTACGGCAAGTGGTGACTAGCAGTCAGGGGTGCCTGCTGCCAAGCCAGGGTTCTTAGCAGCTATCCACGGGCATGTTCAAGGTTGGCCCCTCCCTGACTGCTCCAGGTGGGAATGTGTCTTGGCATGTTTCATCTGCCCAATTCTCCTTTAGCCGGGGACAACTTCTGACATGTTTCCAGCAACATTTGCTTTTGATATGTCTTGCTTTAAATCTCCACCCCAAGAATGAGCCCACTTGGATTTAACGATTAAACAAAGCACTTAATCCGGATAGTACGTGAGCTTGCTTGAAGACTCCAGGTTGAGTAAGGGGATCTGATTAGAGGAATTAAAGAAAATATTGTACTTCAAAGGTAGGTCCCAGTCAGAGTTGCTCTTTTGCTAAGCGCATGGGCCTTTGCTCATGGAACTTCAGTTCTACAGACCTGAGTAGAACACAGTCATTGGTAACAATATTTTGCTTCCCAGGGAATGGTGAAGGAAGAGTCAGAGGAGTGGATGCCCTGTCCTCTCCTGCCCTGCCATCTATTCCCCACCAGCAACTCCCACAGATGGAGTTCAGATGGAAGGCTGAAGGGAAAGAGGGGTATGCGTGATCATCCTCTTGGGCAAACACCGGGACAAAGATAGGTGCAGAACTGATGTCGGGAAAGGGCAGGGCAGTTGGAAAAGAAGCAATCCAAAACTCCACCAATGCACATACCCAATGGGATCTTTTCCCTATAACGGCAAAAGGCAATGTCTTTAAAGAAATGTCATCTCAACATAAAAAAATTTGCAACCTGTATCAATCTTCCATGTGTCACAAGTTATTCCAAAGCATAGTGGTTTAGAACAACCAATCTGTAACATCTCACCCAGTTACGGAGTGTTGAGAATTTGGGAGTGGTCTGTCTGGGTGCACCAGACTCAGGGTATCTCCTAAGACTGCAGGGGCTGGAGATACACATCTCAGGTTCACACACTTGGCTGTTGCCAGGTCTTGGTGACATCATTTGGGTCTCACTAAAGAGCTGCTCTCAACACTGCAACTTCTTTGGGGTGATTTCAAGGGGAGAACAGGGAGAAGCCACAGTGGCTCGTTGCTCACCCTCAAGAGTATAAGACCATCAGTATTCTACATCCTTGCTTGTCCGCATCCTCCATACAGCCCACACTGAGGGGGAAGGGATTGAGGCTCTGCCATGTGGGACTCGCCTGAAATCACCAGTCACTCAGACTGGGAGAAGTAATTCAGGGTGACTGTCTTATGAAACCATCTGGAGAGAACTCAGTTCCAGGGACCCATCCTTCTTGATAATCCCTGCACCTTCTCAATCTTCCTCTTTCATGTTATGCCTATACCATTTACCATCTTTGCCTTAGCTAATGAGCATCCAGAAAATCACTAAAGCAATTCAAGCTTAGATGTTCATAAGATCCTGCAGTGTCACTTTCACCCTGTTGTGGCTGATCATAAGCAAGTTATAAACCTACTCAGTTGCCAGGGAAGAAACTTAACTACCCCCTCTCCCTATTCCACAGGGGATGGAAAGAGTAAAGGATCTAGAAGAGTGTTGAACATTAGTGTTCAGAAGTCATAGACAGCTACATAAAAATTCTTAAATTCCCTTGCTGAGTCACACTAGTTTCATGTCAGGTGCTCGGAGGCCCCCTGCGGTCTCAGGATGGTTCCATTATTGCAGAAGATTCTGTGTGGCAGCAGGGCTTGAGCAGAACACATGAGGCAGATTTTATTTTCTTTTTAAGATTTATTTTTATTGCAAAGTCAGATCCATATATAAAGAGGAGAGACAGAGAGGAAGATCTTCCGTCTGTTGACTGTAACAACCTGAACTGAGCCGATCTGAAGCCAGCACGCAGGAGCTCTGCAGGGTCTCCCACATGGGTGCAGGGTCCCAAAGCTTTGGGCCATCCTCAACTGCTTTGCCAGGCCACAAGCAGGGAACTGGAGAGCAAGTCGGGCTGCTGGGATTAGAACTGGCGGCCATATGGGATCCTGGTGCATTCAAGGTGAAGACTTTAGCCTCCAGGCCACTGGGCTGAGCTCAAGGCAGATTTTCTTATAGCCACTTTACAAAAATACTCTCTGCCATCGGAACTCAGGGCAACTGAGCTGTACTCAGGAAGAGGGGCGATCGTGACATAGTACCTCACACAGCGCTATATGAGAAGGAGGGATGGCAGCAACTACTTCTGTCTGATGAAGAGGAGAGCACTTGGCTCATCAGAAAAACTTAAAGCTAAGTTTCTTTTGGTGGGAACACTTTTTAAATCCACGTCAAAGTACACATCTTTTATCAATTTAAGAACTTTTACACATAGTCCCAGGCTGTGAAACTAGACTGGTAGAGTTCACCGCAAGCTGCTTTCTAGGCAGCATGCTCCCCCTTTCTGGGTTGATGGGCCTTGTTGAACTTGGATTAAACATCACAGCTTCTCAGGAAAAAAAAATCTGTGTATCCCACATCTATATCACCCCATGTTCCTCCAAGGACTTTCCTGGTCAGAGCTCACTCCAGACTGGGAGCTCTGGGAGGTGCTGGCTTAGCACCAGTCACTAGCAGAATCCTTGGCTCTGGTGACATTCATCCTATATCACACACACACACACACACACACACACACACAGAGTATATTTGTGTTCCATACAAGTAAGGGTTTTGATAGGAAGGGGAGTGTATTGTGGAACAGGCAACATCGAAGTTGGTGAGAGTCCCAAAACTAGAGGTATCACAGCAGATCTGCATTACACAGGAAGAGTGCTGCATACAAACAAGCATGACCAAGCCCAGAAGTTCTAAGGTTCTGCAGTGATAGGAAGGCCCAGAGACAGGAACAATCATGTACAACCGGGGTAAAGAGGGCAGGACGTAAAAAATGGCTCCTTGTAAGCAGATGCATTTAGATGGTCTCAAAGAGGATGAATATCCTGGGAGATCCCAAGATCACCCTTAGAGAGCTACTGCTAAAAATCAACACACTGTTGTTGCTTCTACAGATCTGGTACCCAGTAGCCGGTAGATACTTCACCTGCTATTCTACAACTCACTCTCTCCCCTTTAGTCATCTCTGCCTCCCCAGTCCCTAAAAATGCTTCAAAACAAGTGCCTCCTTACAGTGCCAAGTGTCTGGATAGGAGGGAGGCACAGGAAGGTTAAGAAGCACAGAAGACCCCATACTTTGAAGATGAAGGAAGGGGCCAAGGAAAGCAGCTTTCCAGCCTGGAAAAGACAGAGACCCTCTACAAGAGCAGGTGCAAAGAAGGCAACCTATCAGCATCTTGTTCTTAGCCCAGTAGCATCCATCTCAGACTCCCAGCTTCCAGAAACATTACAGTTTAACAAACTGTCATAAAGTTACCATAGAAAAAGATTGCATTGTTGATTGAGAGCCAATGTATTGACTCAGTTTCTACTTCCCTCAAGGGACTTAATGCTGGGTCAGCTTTATTGCATCAGGGGGGTACTTCCTGGAGTGCAACCCTCTTTTGGAATTCAAACTAACAAAACAGTAATTGTTGTTCTCTCTGTCCTATGCCCTAGCCTCCTGACAGATCTAGAGATGGATGGGTCTTTAGTGCAGCCTCATTCCCCTTCCCCCGAATCTGCTGTGCCAGTTCCCCCGGGTTCAAACACCTGAGGCACACCATCTCCCATGATGTACTTCCTGAAATCTGAATAACATTGTGAGAAACTCAACCTTCATCTAAAGGTAAAATCATCCCATTCTTATAGTCTTGCTACATATGTGAGTCTGCTATATTCAGTTATTCTTTCCTCCATAGAGCCTGTCAATTCTTCTAGACTGAGAATCCTATCCCTACTGTCTGGTATACCCTTGCCAGCTAGTCTGTTCTGGTCAGTTAATTTCTTGCAAGTCCAACAGTGATCGAATTTTGGAAACAATGCATAGGCTCATTTGAATATAAAAAATGCTACAGAGAGGGAGAGAGATCTTCCCAACTGCCATTTCATCCTCCAGCTGGATGCAATGACCAGGATTGGGCAAGGCCAAAGGCAGGCACCAGGGGCTTCCTCCAGGCTTTCCATGTGAGTAGTAGGGATTTAAGAACCTGGGCCACCCCCCCCACACACACACACACAAAACAGCTTTTCCCAGGCCACCAGCAGAGAGCTGAATGGGAAGTGGAGCATGCAGAACATGAACCACCATCCACATGGGATACTAACATTGCAGCTAGCAGCTTTACCCACTATACTACAATACTGACCCAAGTATAATGATTCTTAGTACATAATCAATGAGTGGAAATTACCTCCTAAAATCTTAGCACATTTACATCTTTGCTTTTCAGAGAGGAGGTATAGTCACTTCCACCATCCCCAATACTACAGAATCTTGATTATATAAAGTGTAGAGATTTGACTCATTGGGTATGGAATCCAGTTTTGCCACTCAATCAGCTGTATGGCCCTGGAGAGATTATCCAGCCTCTGCAAGCCTCGTGTTCACCAGTCATCAAGTGGACATTCTGTTCCATGACATATGTATTCAGTGATGCTCAGCATGGTGCTTTGTAGGAAATATTCCAAAAATGATGCCCACGCACCCCTTGATTTCTTTGCATAAACTCCTTTTGATCTAAGACTGATATTGTTCGTGTCCTATGGAGGTACAATTGGAGAAGTGTACCTTGAAAAGAAAGTGACCCTTTGGCGTTGGAACTAGGAAGCAGCAAGCCACGTGAATGCAGAATGGGTCTTGATTTTAAAATGCTCAGTTTGG
This sequence comes from Ochotona princeps, assembly GCF_030435755.1. Classification (NCBI taxonomy): domain Eukaryota; kingdom Metazoa; phylum Chordata; class Mammalia; order Lagomorpha; family Ochotonidae; genus Ochotona; species Ochotona princeps. The sequence continues at coordinate 107,914,979 of NC_080832.1, forward strand.
GGGTCAACATTGTGGAACAGCAGGTGAAACTGGCACGTGCATGCCAGCATCCCATGTGGGCACCAGTTCTTCCAACTGGCTGTTTCACTTCTAAACCAGCATTATTTTTCTTAGATTTATTTTTATTGGAAAGGCAGATTTACAGAGAAGGATAGTTGGAACGATCTTCCATCTCCTGATTCAATTCTCAAGTGACAGCAACAGCTAAAGCTGAACCGATCTGAAGCCAGGAGATTCTTCTGGATCTCCCACATGGGTGCAGTGTCCCAAGGCTTTGGGTCATCCTTTACTGCTTTCCCTCCCAGGCGACAAGCAGGGAGCTGGTTGGGAAATGGAGCAGCCAGGACACCAACCAAGTTCCCCGCACCTGCAAGGAGATTAGCCAATTGAGTTATTGCACCTGGCCCAGCTCCCTAATGGCCTGGGGAAAGCAGCAGCAGATCGCCCAAGTGTTTGGTCCCTTGCACCTGTGTGGGAGACCCAGCTGTAGTTTTAGGTTCTAGCTTTGATCTAGTCCCAGCCATTCTAGCCACTTAGAAGGTGAAATGGCAGATCAAAGACCATTCTGGTCCTTTCACTTTGTCTGTCAAACGTCTTCAAAACCCAAGTGTTTCGGTTAAAACTCCTTTGTAACATCATCAAAGTGGCTGGTTTAATTCCCAGCTCCTGACATCAGCTTCCTGCTAACGCAGGCTCGAGTAATTGGGTTTCTAACACCAACATGGAAGACCCTGGTTGAGTTTGTCACTCCTGACTTCCAGCTATTTGCCGGCATTTGGGGAGTAAATCAGAAAGCATAGAGCTCTTTGTGTCTCTCTCTGCTCCGAAATAGTTTTCAAGGCTGATACTTACTAGATTTGCTTTTTCAGAAATTTTGCATTGCAACATCTTTTTACATATTGCACTCAAGGTAGTGGCTAGCTCTCTTGACTCACACCGCAACTAGAAGAGGGCGGCAGACAGACGCGAGCCTCCTGGACCCAAAGCCAACTTCATGCTTCTGCCCCTAGAATGCTTAACCGGCGCGGCCGCGGAGAGGGGCGTGGACTACAACCCCCATAAGGCCGTGCGGCACGGCGCCCTTGCCGATTGGCTGTCCCAGCCCCGTCCCTGCCCCGCCCCCGCCGGGGCGACGGGGCGGCGAGTCCTGGGCTAGCGTGCTCCTCAAACCGGCTACTCGCCCAGGCGCTGTTGACCCACAGGCTCCATGACGGCGCGGCCCGTGACCCGGATGGTGCGCCTCCTCCTGCGGCCCGGCACCCGGAGCTGCAGCTCGGGGCTCCCGGTGTCGCAGCCCCACCCCGGCGAGGTGAGCCCACCTAACCCGGCCCCAGAAGCACCTGCCTGTGCTCGGAGGCCACTTCTGGGCTCGCAGGACTGGGTGGAGTGATGGCCGGCCGGAGGGGCGCCTGGTAGTGGGGGGCTGTCCCGGGGTAGGGGGACCCCCCCAGACCTTCCCTCACACCCCCTGAGGGCCGGGTTGCTGTGTGTGAGCAGGCGTCCCTGTGACACCGTGTCATCTCCGTGCCACCAGCAGCCAGGTGTCACTTTGGACCCACAGCTGTGTGACTCGTGCCTGGCTGACTGCGGAGTCCCTGTTTTCTGTTGGGAAGGGATAGAAGCTGGCATCATCCGGGCAGGGGGCTTCACTGCGTTTCCCTCCCGCCCCCCCAGCCTTTGGGCAGCAGGATCCCTGACTCTTTGAGGGCACCCCTTGGAGTGCTTCCTGTCCTAGTCTGTTGTTGGTTGCTTTGCTCCTGTGGTCAGGAAAACGTGTCTGGGAATACTTGTTTCCTGGAAGTCTCTGCCCGTATTCTTTCTCCGTCTTGGCATCCCTGGGATCACTCGCTGGCCCTCCCCCTCCTGCTCTGTGAGGGGGCCGGGCTGCCCACACCGCTGGTGTCCCCTACCAGACCCCGTGGGATTCCCAGGTGAGCTGGACCACCGGCAGGAAGTATAGACCTGCTCAGTGTCAGCCCTGAGTTTCACGGGGCAAGGAGGGCTGAGAGGTCTTAAAAGGTTTCAAGGAAAGGGCTATTTTGCATTCTTATGAGCTGCTGGTGTTGGCGCCTGGTTCTTCAACACAGGTGTTGAGAGTTCACTTCCCTGAAGGTCACAGACCTCTAAAGCTGAGAGGGTAGGGAGTAAGGCAGGAATTGGAGCCCCAGCACCTGTGCTCTGCATCCTCCATGTGGGGTGACCTGGAGAGGTTCTGTCTACCCTGGAGTGCTGCAGGGAAGAGGGGTCGTGCACCTGGGGGAACTGGGACCCCAGAGCAGGATGCTGGGCTTCAGATACAGCCCCGCCGCTAACGAGGGTCTCTGTGGAAAGTGGGATTGGAAGTTTGTTTTGAGGCAGTTTTTCCAGATCCATGCATTTAAGAAGTATGACAAAGTTCATGCAAAGTGCATATTATGGCAAACATTATGTATGGATTTCAGTTTTTTTTTTTGTACCAAAACAAACTGACATCCTATTTTTTTCTGCAGACTTCTTCTTGAAGTGACCCTTATATATGTTCAGCCACTCTGCAGAGCTTGTCTGTTGGCCAGAGTAGGGGTGGGGCTTCTGGTCTGCCTGACCGCCTTCTCTTTCTATCTTTCTACAAGGGTTCCTCTCCCACACTCGCTCCAGGATAGAAAGCTAGTCAGGCATTGTCTATGAGTTAGGTTCAGGTGTGAGAGGGGTGTGCGAGGAACCACATCTGTGGGAACCAACAGGGGGGACCATAGGAAGAGGGCCTTGGAGAGCCCCCTGGGACAGGCCAGGTGCTTGCACACATGGAAAAGGAACTTGGCAGAATGCGGGACTGGCAGAGGCACCTACTTGCTGGACTGAACAGGATGGCCAGGCCATCTGCTTACAGGTTTAGCCTGGCCCAGGAGGACTACACTACTCCTTTGGAGGCTTGAGCCCCTAGCAGGCTCTGCTGCGGTACCAAAATGCTGGCCTGAGGCCCTGAGCCTCTGCTGCCCAAGGCAGAGGCAAGGAGAGGGCAGCTTGGGGCAAGGCCAAGACACCCAGCCATTCAGGGTCCAGAAAGGACATGCTGACCAGAGGTGGGTTATGTTGGAAGAAAGTAGATATGAAAGTTGGAGAACAGGGCTGGTGTGGGGGACAGAGAAGAGCTGTGTGGTGTGGGGATTTCCTCTTGACTCCAAGCCCACCCTGCATCCCATGTTTCTGTGTGATCATCTTTGCCTAGAGCCAGGGTGGGAGTTGTAGAGGAGGGGAGAGAGAACCGGGATGGTGTCTGGGACCTGGCTGGCTCCTCCCATCACACAGATCACCCCAGCACAGGTTATTTCTGAGTTTGGAATGCGCCATTCTTCTCCCCTGTCTCTACACTGGAGGGCTCTTTGTGGGGCTGGCCTTTTACCCTTTGGATCAAGTACACTTAAAGTCAATGTCTCCTTAACTAACTCCCTTGTAGCATCCTTGCCCATCCCCCACCCCCATATTTCAGGCTTCACCCATGCCGCCCCAGCTTACACTGACAAGAGGTAGCCATATGCGTAATGCCTGGCTACTAGCCCCTCGTACCAGGGCTCCTTGGGGAAGCTCCTATTTCTCTAGTCCTGCTTCAGGTATTGGGGCCACAGGTCCGGAACCCCCCAGCTTCAGGCCATCTGCCAGTGATAGAGATGGAAGGGGTAGTCACGGCACACACACGAATATCGAATGGGTGAATGTCAAGAACTCTTTTAGTGAAATAACAGTTGTTCTCTGAAGACCTGGTATGTGCCGAGAACTCCTCCAAGCCAGCTAGGGAGGGTGATTGTCTCACCTTGGAGAGGAGCAACCTGAAATTTGCAGACCTCAGGCCACTTGAGGACAGCTGGAGCCAGGCTTGTAATCGAAGCATGCCTTCTCCAGAGCTCTCAGATCAGCACCACAGCCACCACCCCTGGATGAAGCAGTAACACCTGATGTGGCCAGCACTTCCCAGCCCTGACTGCACAGAACGGGGCTGGGACTCTTGGGTGTGTCCCAGGCTGCTGGTGGGGCTCTGTCATCAGGCCTGGGAGGCTCTGCAGGTAGTTTTGATGTGCTGCCAGGGTTCAGAACCACAGCGTTAGGTTAGTCCTTTTGACGGCAGACCCCAGCCCAAACATGAAGGCTTCCTTGTAACTAAGGTTTGCATACACCACCTTCCCTTTGGATTAGAGACAGGTCTGTCCATTGACACAGAGGTCCTATACCCGGTACCAATGCACCATAAGTCAGGACAACAGCCCACACAAAGGAAACTGCCTGGGGCTCTGGGAATATGAGTAGCTGGGGGCTTTGTCCTACCCCTTCTCTTTGCTTTATCCTGTCATTCTCCACCCTGAATTCTGGGTTCCTTCCACTGCTACAAGTAACCTTTTCCTTCCTAGAAAATCGAGTTAAAAAAAAAGAACAGCCCAGCATGATAACCCAGTGTCTAAATCTTAGTCTTGCATCTGCTGGGATCCCATATGGGCACCAGCTCTTGTCCCGGCTGTCTGCTTCCCATCCAGCTCCCAGCTTATGGCCTGGGAAGGCAGGGGAGGATGGCCCAAAGCCCTGGGACTCTGCACTCACGTGGAAGACCCAGAAGAAGTTCCTGGCTCCTGGCTTCAGATCAACTCAGCTCTGGCTGCTGCGGCCACTTAGAGTAAACCAGCAAATGGAAGATCTGTATCTCTCCTTTTCTCTGTAAATCTGCCCTTCCAAATAAAATAAGTCTTTAAAAAAAATGAAAGAACAAAAGTAGGACATGAACTGTTGGAGAGCCAAGGCAGAGAGGAAGCTTGTCCTTACCCAAGTGAAGAGTGTGTGTGTGTGTGTGCATGTGCGTGCGCTTGCATCTCAGAGATGGTGGTGCAGGGTCAGGCCAGAGCCAAGGGCACAAGTCTGTTCTCCATCACTCTCTCCTCCTGCTTATGCTCTGGTTTCTGCTGAGTCATACTCCGTGATCCTTTCGCCTGCTCCCAGTTGCTGTGTTTGTGTTGGCTCTGCTCTCACCCAGCACCTTTTCCCACAAAGCATGTTAAGATTAAGGTGAGGAGTATGTGTTGGCAGGTGAAGGGGAACAGCCGGGAATGAGTGACAGATAGCTGTCGATGGAAGAAAGGCTGCAGCTGCACCTTAAATCAGGGGTGGGGCAGTCTCTGGAATCTGTGGATTTGGGCCAGGGGCATTCTCGGGTACAGGGCATTCCCTGCCCTACTCCCCAGCGCACCTGTGGATGGACTGTGTGGTTATGGGGAGCGCCCTCCTTCTCTGTGCTGCTGGGATTGCAGGGGCTTTAGTTCAGGGAGATAGTCCTGGGACTGTGAGCAGGGCTGCTTGGAGGGGGTGGGGAACTGCTGTTTGAGTATACTGAGGCCAGTTGGGTGGACATGGGAGAATCCCGGAAGCTCCCACCTCGACACACTTTTACTCATGTCACTTGTATCTCTGAGTGGATTAGTGGCCCTGCATTCTGGCTGCACATCTGAGTTGCCTGAACTTGACAGTAAGTATCCCCAGAGAGCTGGATTCAGTTGCTGTCCAGTGGATTTTGTTTCTTATGCCTTGCAGATGGTTCTGATGGGCAGCCAGGGCTGTAGCTCTCTGGGAAGGCAGCGTTTCTTCATAATCCTGTGCCCAAGAATGTTGGTTCCCTTGGATCTGTGCAATGCCTGAAGTCCCCTTTCCATTAAAAGCCATCTACCAACATCCTGACTCCCACCTTGGCCTGTGTAAGGTTAAGGAACCTTCTCAGTGTGCCTGGTCATACCTGATTCACAAGCCAGGGACTCCCACCCCACTTCAGACCCCTGTCTGTAGACTCTACCCCTTCACCATGGATGAGCACCAGGGCCACAGCTGCTTTTCCTTGAGGGTCCCACAAGGGTAACGTGGCCATCGTACCCACCTTGGCCTCTCCCTGGACCATTAGTGCAAAGAGTTTACAGCTTGGAATTGGGAGACCTGGGCTATATTCTTGCTTTTGCCCAGGGTTCTTGGACCGATCCCTCCGCACTGAACCCTATCTGAGCCTTAGAGAATCTTACAGGCTGGGGTGGGAATGGAACTGAGGACAGTCTTTGGAAGGTAAGGTGCTTTGCTAAACGGCACCACTGGAGCAAGAAGCTCGTCGGGCTGTGTCACAACACAGGCTTGTGCTTTAGATGGGGTGCAGCAAGGTGGAGTGGGGAGAGTGAGGGTGGCCCCTACCCACCCCAAGACAAGTCTGGGCCTTGTTTGGAGCCTCCGGCACCATAGGCCCCACCAGACAAAAGACGCCTAATCCTTCCTCCTGGCTCTGGGAAGGATGCCCATTTCTACTCACCTCCGCTGAGCCCAGCCCAGGGGCTGGACCATCGCCCAGGCGCTGGACCATCGCCCAGGCTTTGGCACTCTGGGCCAGGCTGTAGAAATGTGGATGGTGACAGTGGGGCTATTGGTCTCTGGGCTGTCTGGTTGCTGCCCAGGGAGCTCTCCCCAGGGACAGGGCCCACTGTCCTCATCCTGTCCTCATCCTCCATCCTCCCAGCCCCTTCAGGAGCCGTCCATACGCAGGCAGTTCCTGCGGGAGCATGTGGTCCCCTTCTCCGCCTTCCTCACCGACAGCTTCGGCCGGCAACACAGCTACCTGCGCATTTCCCTCACCGAGAAGTGCAATCTCAGATGTAAGTCACCTCCCTTGCTCAGAAGCGCTCCGCACCTCCAAGTCCGGGTGCCACTTCCACCCAGGTACCCCATGTGAGACACATGGGTCACGACTGAGTGTGATGGCTCCCCAGATCAGAGCACAGCATGGTGGCTGGGTTCAGGACTGAGGTCAGGTCCTGCACAGCTCACTCCTCGGGACTGCTTCCTCCTGTCTCCCAGCCATTCCGAGTTGGGGGCGGTGATGGGGTTGAGGACATTGGGAACACTTGCAGTACATGGCAGTGCCTATGGCAGCACTGTTGACTGGGGAGACACCCTAGCTCTCAGCCAGACCAGTACACAGAGCCCTCTTATAGTCCCAGCGGGGAGCTCTGGTGCTGTGTCTGCCCTCCACCTCCCCTCCTTCTCCCTCCTCCCTCCCTCCTTCCTTCCCTGCTTTCCTCCCTCACCCTCTTTTGTGCCACCTTCTCCTTTTCTCTCCTCTTCCCTCCCTCTCCCTCCTTTCCTCCATCCCTATTCCCTCCCTTCTGTGCTTTCTCTCCCTTCTTCCTCTCGCTTCTTCCTCTGTACGTGCCCACAGAAATGTTTGCTTCACAGATCAGTTAATACTCACATGGATATTTAGCAAATGTTTAACCAAATAAAACTACACCAGTCCATCCTCATATTCTCATTGTGTTCTCCTTACTTGCACAATCCAGTTCCAGACTGGGTCACTAATCTGACCTGTGACCCACTAACAGGCCCTACCCCTACCTACCCTCAGTAAAACTGCCCTGTAAGAAGTGATGCTGAATGAAGGCGCCCCCTCCCTTCCATGTCCTGGCCAGCTCTTCCGCCTGTGACATGGGGACGGATGGCAGCGGGGTGGGCTGGGGAACACTCATACACAGCCTCTGCTGAGCCACGGGGTACCACTCCTTTCAGGGTACCCACAGTAGGTGATGGGGAGAAGGGTGGACAGTGCCAGTATGAACAGGCTCTGAAGCCCTGGCCTTTCTAGGCAGACCCTGCCCACCAGGCCTGCCTGTTGCTGTTGGCCCAGCTCATCTGTAACTCATAACCTCAGCTCCCTGCAGAGGGATGTTACAGCCAACTGGGGAGGGGTTGCTTACATTTCAGGGACCAGAAGGCAGGGTGAGGATCTGTACCACCTCAGCTTGAAGTGTCTAGTTCAAGTTCTGGGGCCTCTGGACCTGCTGGGAGCTGGGGAGCAGGCAGTGTCTGCCTCCATGCCCATTTCTACCTCCTCATCCTCTTCCTGCCCTCAGGCCAATACTGCATGCCCGAGGAGGGCATCTCCTTGACCCCCAAGGCTGACCTGCTAACCACAGAGGAGATCCTGACGCTCGCCCGGCTCTTTGTGAAAGAAGGCGTGGACAAGATCCGGCTCACAGGCGGAGAGCCACTCATCCGGCCAGATGTGGTCGATATTGTGGGTGAGTTGGCCAACTGGCATCACTGCTCCTCCCAGCACCTGTCAGCATGGCTGCTCAGCAGCATCTGCCTCCCTGGTTGGACCCTGGCATCAATGTGGCACCTAGGCACAAGTTCACTTCATCCGATAGCACCCTGGGAGACAGGCACTCTTGGGAGTCCCATTTGGATGAGCAGATGAGGCAGGCAGAGGTTGAATAACCCCCCAAGGTCACAAGCCAATCCATGCCAGGTCCCGATGCCTAGCTGTGTGTTTTGGTTAAAGTCTTTGCCAACAGGCCATGTGACCTGGCTCCTGCTGCCTGCTGCCTCCAATAGCTGTTCTTTGCCTGGTGCTCCTCACAGATCACACAGCTGGGCCTGCACACTGGCTGGTCCCCTAGCCAGGAGCACAGAGCTCGCTGCTCCTCTTCAGGTCTGCTTGGTGTCACCTCCTTGGCCTGGCCTCCTTACCCCAGTAGGAGGTGTGTCTAGTGTACACACCCATCACTCTAGGAGCTTGACAAAGTCCTGGGGAGAAATCTGGATCAGCACCTGTGTTGATGTTTTGTAATCCAAGAATGATTTTTAGACTTCTAAACTGTATGTTGTGTGGAGGGAGGGCGGATGGAAGGAGAGATCCTGTTTTACACTACGTGAAAGCTATTTGAAATCCTAAGTTCAGTGTCTGCAACAAGGGCCATGTTGTAGAGCTGAAAATGTTTGTTCTCCAGACTCTGCCAGGAAGAGGGTGGCATCTCCCTGCCATCTGCTCTCTTCATAGCATTTCGCCCCTCCTGACTTGATGGTTTTGGTGGCACATTCGTGTTTTTCATTGTCTCCCTCATTAGTGAGTATGGGAACTCCTGGGTTGCTGCTGGCAGGTTTTGCTCACAGCCGTGTCCCCAGCCCCTAGCACCATGCCTTCTATAGAGTTGGTACTCACTTATATTTGTTGAACCAGATGTATTAAAAATGGGTGGAAGTGAAGACCACAGAGCAACACAGCCCATTCGGATCTCGGTGATACCTCTTACCAACAGCAAGTCTTCAGGCTCCTTTTACAAATCTAGTTTGAGCCTCGAGGCAGTGATGGGATCTACCTGTGGGGGCTGACTTGCAGAGGAAATACAGAAGTGCCTACCATGTGCAAGGGTTCTGTGGAACTGGCCCTCAGAGCCTCATGCCACGTGCTGCTTCTAAGCCCCAGGGGCAAACGGGGAAACCTTTGCTTGTGTCTTCTGGGTGATGAAACCAAGGGCAGTGGGGACCCTGGTCTTGAGTGGTCAGCCCCTTGCCTGCTGCTCTGGACGACCCTCCCAACTCCTGCCCTGTCCACAGTCATTGAAACACCTCAAGAACTTGTACTGTACTGAAACCACATAGGGAAGAGCTACAGCCCCTGCTGTGAGACCCCACTATGCACTGGATGGCAAACCCCTCAAGTGGTTCCATCAGTGCACTGAACCCCTAAGAAAGAAGTGCTCACAGTACTAGAATTGCCCCAAAGAACATCTTGAGGCACCCTGACCTCCTCCCGTCACCTTCTTTGGCACCAGCTCCTTCCCACACCCCCGGGTTCTTGCATTGGAATCCTGACATCCTTCTTGGCTGAGGACAGCTGACCCTTGTTCCAGGCAGCTCCTCGGTGCTAAATAGCAGGCTAGCGTCCAGGAAAGCAATGCACCTGCTGAACCGTGCTGGTTGCCAGGCCCAGCCCTTTCATCCAGCTCACTTTCTATACATGCTACCCTCTGGTATGGGCTCCACCCATGCCCCTGGCGAGAACCTGAGGGAGGGGTAGGGCACAGGATGGCAGGCTGCTCAGTCAGGCACAGGCTTGGATATGTGGCTTCTCATGGCAGCCTCTGGCCTGCCCTTTACGCCGAGTGGGAGCCAGGGGAGCTGGCACCCTGTTCCTCTTCTGCCACTGCCTGACCCCTGTGGAGTTATGCACAGCCTTTCCACTGGGCCTCAGAGCCCTTGTCACCAGAGTAGCCACCCTTCAGGACGTTTCCCACTGTGATGGTTCATGGTTATTGGGCCTGGCTGAAGACATGGGGGTAGGAAAGAGGTGGTTGCCTGGTAGACATCAGTTAGGACAAGTGTCCTGCCTTGGGTCCCTTCAGGATGGTTGGGCTCAGGGAGACAGTGTATATTCCTCCCCAGCCACACACTTCAGAAAGACGGGACTGCAATGCCTTGAGTTGCTGTGTGTACCAGCCCTGCACATCTTCCCCACTGGCCTCTGATCTTCCCCAGGAGGAGTTGCTTCAGAGCTAGCCAGGCAGGGGCTTGTCAGTAGAAGTGGGAGGAGGACTGGGCCAAGGGAGGGAAGGCTGCTCACCAGCTGTTGTGCCCAGACTCCTGGGTGAGAGTGGCGAAGGATGCCACCCAGAGGGCATTATGAGGGCGGCTGAGCCTGCTGTTCCCTCCCTCTCCCCTCTGAAGCTCCGTGGGCCCTGGGGCTGCTGCCCAGCTCTCCTGGAAAAGCTTTGCGACGCTTGGCTCTTGGCCTCTGTCGGCAGTCATCTGTGATGCCCTCCCCCAACCCCCTCGCCTCTGCAGCTCAGCCCCAATCTGCCCTGAGTAGCAGACAGTTCCCCTGCCCTTTTCTGCTGAGCAGTCTGCAGTGGCACTATCCACTGGACTACCCCAGAGGAAGGGCACCGTCTGGAGACTGATACAGCAGCTGCCAGCCACCTGGAGCACTTGAGCGTTTGACCCATGGCTGATGAGACTGGGGACTCGGATTTGTCATTTTATTCGTTTTATTATACTTTAATTAATTTAAATAGCCTCATATGGCTAGCAGCTGCCATGTTGGAGAGTGAAAGTTAGGGTTTTTTCCAAAAGAAGTGAGGAAGAAGGGAGCTGAGTGCACAAGCACTTTGCTGGTGCTGGAGGAGTTTGCAGGGCCCTCGATTTGGAGCCCGACTTCACTGTTGGAAGAACTTGACTCAGCTCCAGTCATTCCATGTGGCAGCTTTTGCTTCCCCTCACTTAGCTCTCCCCTCCCTTCCTCGCTTCTTTAATTTTTCAAGCTGTTAGTCCATCTCCCCCACCCCCACCCCTGGCCCCACGCCATTTCCTTCTTTCTTAAAGGGAATAGCTACCCTGTTCATAGCTTGAAGCCTGTGAGAGATGAAATACAATGAGAGCCCATGGTGGGTTCTGGAAAAGGATGAAGCTTGTTTTAGTTTGATGGGTTCCATTGATAATCCTTGGCCATGGAATATGCTCCTCATTGGTCCAGGCAGGACCTGACTTACATTATTGTGTTGGGCTTTATGGATAGGTTATAATATCATCCATTCTCAAGGAAGTCCATTGTCCCTCCTGTTTGGGAAGAATAGAGAAACTGACAGTAACTCTCAGCCACCTATGTAACCTCTCCTCTTCTGGACACACGAATCCCTACTCCTGCCTAGGTAAATCCTCCTGATTTTTATACTCATCGTTTCCTTGCTTTTTAAACTTTAGACATATCGGGGCAGGGGTTAACACACTGTTCCGGAATGCTTTTAAATTTACAAAATAAATGAGGTAGCAATACAAAATAGTTTCCCTGTAGCCTCACCCTTTACCCCTGTTGGCATCTCATGTTAGTATTTGTCACAGTTAATGGACCACACCTAACTCCCCACCCTACTGCCCCTTTGTGGAAAATCCTTCTCTCCCAACATTCTAGGGTCACACTGAGGGGTGACTGTTCGTTTTTGGTTTTTAGTTTTAGCTTCACATGTAAGGGAAGAGCATGTGATATTTGCCAATTATGTCTGGCTTATTTCATTCAGCACACTGTTCCAGTTCCATCCACTTTGCCACAAATAACAGAATTTCACTCTTACAGGTTGGCGATATTCCATTGTATCTGCCACATTTTATGCATTCTTCTGATGAAGGACACCTGTCTTGTGGATAAGAGCCATTCTAATAGAGTGCAGGGATACCTCCTTGTGGTTTGGATCTGCGTTTCCTGATGGCTAGTGATGTTGAGCATGTTTTCATGTCTTTGTCGACCATTTGTCTTTTGAGAGCTGTGTTCAGGTCCTTTGCCCATTTCATAACCGGATTGCTTGTGTTTTGTTGTTGAGCTCTTTCAGTTGCTGATGTATTCTGGATATGACTCCTTTATCATATAAGTACCTTGGTGATGTTCCGTTCGGTTAGCTGCCTCATCTCTGGAGAAATCGGACATAACCTCATCTGTCTAATTTTGCTCTTGTTTCCTTTGCTTTGGGGATCTTATCCAAGAAGTCATCACCAGTGCCAACGTCACAAAGTGTTTCCTGTGTTTTCCGCTCACAATTTCATAGGTGTGGGTGTTTGATTTAGGTCTTTGATATATCCTAAATTGATTTTTTTTTCTTGAAATACTTGGGCTTCTATTATGTTTTGTTTTAACTTGTTACACTCTGTTTCTCTTCCCTGTATTTTAGTTTTAACAAAAATGACTCCTCTTTTTCTCCCTGAAAGACGAGCACCTTGGCACACTCTCCCCTCCCTGCACTCTCCAGCCTTCCCCATGCTTGCTGAGTTTGGAATTTTAGTCCTGGATGGATTGCACCGTGGGCTCTGTCTGCTGACACAACCAGCTCTCCCCAGCTCTTTCACCATTCAGAACCGCCATGGTCTTCCAGCATCTCATCGCTATTTTGTTTTTCTCTCTAAGCTTTTCAAACGCAGGTCTCTGTGTGTGACAAACCCAATTAAATCTAAGATGCCAGATAGTTCTCACGATGTCTCAGAGTCGAATGGTAGCTTTATGATGCAATTTGAACGTGTCTAAAATGTTAGGCTCCACGTTCTTGCCTACAGTGTGTTAAGGACATGACCTGTTGGCTTCTTACCATCAGCATCACAGTTAAAGTCTGCTGTCAGTTTGATTCTTGTTGCTTTGTAGGTGATCTGTTCTTTTGCTCTGAAAGTTATTCGTGCACTTCCTTTGCTACCTAATTGTCATGAATTTGACCACCATAAATGTGTTGAATTGGCTTTCACTAATCTGTCCTATGGACTTTCAGTGAAATTGCTAATACTAAGCCATGTGTCTTAAGTTGAGGAGAAAGTTTCTCAATTATATTTCCTTCTTTCCGTTTCATGTATTGTCCTTCCAGGAACTTTCATTTCTGCCTTAAATGACACTTTGATGGCTTTTGTCCTCTGCTGTTTCCTGGGAGAACGGCCGAATCTTCAGACTCCATTTTCTCCTCCCGTGCCCAGCCTTGTGACTGGTTCATTTCCTGTTATTTATTTCTCAATCATACTGTTACCTAATAATTCCTCCTTTTGTTCTGTGTATCATCGTGGAATTTTATCTCATATTGTGTGTGTATGTGTGTGTGTATATATATATATATATATATGTATATATATATTTTTTTTTTGGCTGTACTTATCATTCCTGCCATGCTTGTTTAGTACTTTCTTATTCTTATATTTTCTTGGTGCTTGAAAACTTTAACATTTCTTACTTATTGATACAAAGAAGAAAGATTCTATGCATTTCATAGAAACAGTTGTAAGGATATTCACCTCCCTACCTCCTCCTTCCTTTACTGTCTTCTAATGTTATTCTTTTTGCAATAATTAAAGTAGTTTCTCCCTACGAGAGGAGAGGACTCGAGGATCTCTGGTGTAACTGAGAATTGAGGTTCCCTCATGGTTTCAGCTAATCTGTGTGGCACTGCATAATGGGAAAAAGGTTTAAAGCCACATCCTCGTCTTTGACAGCAGAAGGGGAGGAAAGAAGGGAGTGTGAAGAGCCTTAGGTTGCAGAATATCAGCTGTTCACACTTTTTTCCCTTGTGTATCAGACAGCTTTCTGTCACTGCAACTGTCTAAGACAAGCAACTTAGGAAGGAAGGAGGTTTATTCTGGCTCCACTGTGGAGGTTCACAGGCCTAGATCCGGCAGGTCTCAGTGGTCCATTCATCTCGTGGGGCCAGAGGATGGCCGTGGCCAAGTACGTGCAGAGGAAGGATCATGGGATGAAACAGGAAACAGAGTGGCTGAGCCCAATTCAGGCTTTGAGAACCATGCATCTTACCAGAGCTACCCTCTAAGGGTGAGCTTCCAATGCCTGGAAGACCTCCCACTGGGACCACCTGCTAAATGCCACAGTTAGATTAAGCTTCCACCTTCCCAGCACCAGCAACAATGCAGGGCTCCAGTATCTGCAGGAGTTCCACAGCCACATTCTGCTCAGACATTGGCACCCCAATGAATTCCCAGCCTTGCCTCGAAGACTGCTACCTGGACTGGTCTGGATTCCAGCAAATCCCACTCCGTTAGGTCTGGGCTCCCCTGGGGTTGTGGACATCACCATCCTGCAGGTCTTTGCCTTGAAGTGGAGGTAGTCACCACTGGTTGTAACCCACAGTCCTGGGCAAGGACAGGAAGGGTAGGGAGTGAAGGAGTGAATGCCAGTTTCCCTTCCGACAGGGAAGTCTGTGCCCTGAGTATACCTGCTGTGAGCAACCAGCACTTGTTTCTTCAGTAAGAGTGAGTGTACCAAGCTGTGCACAGGTGTCGGTGGGCAAGGCCAGGACAGAGCTTAAACTGCCTTGCTTTCCTTCTTGCTGTTTATGTTCTCTGCCAGGCACCTTCAACCCAGTTCAGAGCCACTTAGCTTGTCTTCCTCAGAACTTCTCAACACATTATATTTTTAAGTTTCCTGTTTCCTTGTTTGTTAGGGGTGGATCTGGTAGTCGATGCCAGCAACCACTGCTCACTAATCTTCCTTGTTGGCATGGCCAGAGGAAAGCCATTTCCTTTCTTTTGCAAACAATTGCTTTCATTTTTTAAGAGTTTCGTTTTCTGTTAAAGTACATGTTTACCTCAGATAAGCACAAAGACCACTGCTGCTGCTCGGGTAACTGCTGGGAGACCTACCTGTGTCCTCTGTCCCCTAAGTAAAGCACGTGCATTTCCTGCAGGCCAACACGTTGCAGAATCCGTTTCGAATCATCATGTTCCATCACCCAGAGAAAACACACTTGTACTCTCCGGATTCTTTCCCACTTGCCTGTGTTACATAATACACTTCATTGTAACTAAAGACTGGCCTATCCATGACTATCCCCTTAGCTTAAATTCCTAGCAGTGTTTTTTGTTTTTGGTTTTGGTTTTGGTTTTGGTTTTTTTTGCTTTTTTTTTTTCTTCTGGCCAAAGATTTTTGAAGTCCCATGCAAGGCTTCTCTCCAGCAAAGCTACAGGATATGTATATCTCAGTATTGGAAAAGTAAAATCCTTCCTTACAGAATCAAGTTTCAGCTGTAGGTAAGAAATGCAAATATCGCCTACAACCTTGTTGCTCAAAGATGATTGAATGTATTGACAATTCATCTTTCATCTGGATTTTGTTGGCTTTCAGTGTTGAGCAGGTGAATTTTGTCTTTCATTTCCTTCCTTTGTATGCAGTTCTGCAAGAAATTCTTTGCTTGATTCTCCGGCTAGCTAAATTTTCTCTTCAGATATATTCATTCTGCTTTGCACTGAGTTTTTTTCATGCTATAACAACCTATATTTTAATTTCCAAGAGACCTAATTTTTCTTCGTTTTCAGCAAGCAGTGTCTGTCCCAGTGAGGATTTTAACTCTGCTGTTTTTAAGGAATACTCATCTTCCATTTCCTCCATGACTGTTGCTGTCTTGCAGGTTTCTGGGATGTGCCATACCTCCCTGCATGCCCAGTGCTTCTTGGCTATGCTACAGCTCCCACCAGCCTGGCTGGCAGCACTGCTTCTGTCTCTGCTCAGCCGGAAGTGGAGGAAAACAGAGTGTGAAGTGCTAGTAGGTGCTCACCAGTGGCTGCCCTTAGTGTCTACACTGGTGTGCTTGCCTTGGGGTGAATGCTTTTGCTTACCGGGAGAAGCCAGCTGCCCAAGGGCAGGTCCCCAGCCAAGCAGCACCCCCTGGTCACACAGAGGGGACTCTCTGCTCCTGGGGCTGTCACCTCTGAGCTTGGAGCTCACAGATCTCCTGCTCCCTCTTCCAGAGCTGCTTCTTGGTACCTTCTGGCTGTGGTCTCCCTCCGTCTGACCCCTTCCGGCTTACTTGTTGAGTATTTCTTTACCTTTCTGGGCCATTGGCTATACTTAAGGTTCCCCACTCTGACCTCCACAAGGTGCTGTACAAGGTGCTCCACAAGCCTGTACCCTGTGGTTATTGTCAGTGGGAATTAATAGTTCAACACACGAAGCCTTAGGGGACTCTTTCAGGAACATATGCAAACCAGAACTGCTAGGGAATTGGGTTTAGTTTTTTTAAATCTATGTTATTTCTGAGAATTTTGGATGCAGTGGAAATGCCAAACAGCATTTCAACATTTTTGTTTTCCCTTACGCAGGATCTGAGTCCTGGAGTTAAGTCCATGTGGACTTGGATCTGGGTTGTGTAACTCAAACGATTTGCTCAACTCCTCTTCACCTGCCTTTCCTTCTCTAAGTGGGGATCCTTTTGGTGAGGCTGCATGAGACCCCGTGGAGAGCTGCCAGCACAGCACGGATGCTCTTTGTTTAATCCTTTGGTCATAGTCTTTGTTCTGATGTTTCACATTAGCCAACCCACGTATGGCTTACAGATCCACAGAGGGCAACTTGAGTCCATCTCCCTTGGACTAAGAGCAAGCTGCTGATGCCCTGCTCCCTCTGTTGTGCCCTTTTCCCTCAACAGCCCAGCTTCACCAGCTGGAAGGGCTCCGGACCATCGGAGTGACCACCAATGGGATCAACCTAGCCCGGCTGCTGCCCCAGCTGCAGAAAGCTGGCCTCAGTGCCATCAACATCAGCCTGGACACCCTGGTGCCAGCCAAGTTTGAGTTCATCGTCCGCAGGAAAGGTGATGGGGACATGGGCTGGGTGGCTGTTCCTCCAGGTAGCTGGGGGGCTGGGCTGGGGCAAGGCGTGGGGCCTGGTCATGTTCTCTGGGAGTGTGGGCTGTGGCAAAGCAGTTTGTACAGCTCATGGTTCTGGGGTTTCAAGAGCTTATATTTGGCGATGGCCTTTGTATTTTCCTGGCAGTGTTTTTAGGTTGCCTGGTCTGTGTGTGTGAGAGGGAGGAAGAGGAGAGTAGGCAGCTTTTACACATGGTGCTGCTGGGGTCTCCTGGAACCAGTTGTCCTGTCAAGCACTCCTCTCCAGACAGGTGGAGGCCACCAAAGGACCAGTGTGGGAGGGGAGGTGTTAGGATTCCCATCTCATGCTGCCACACAGCCATTAGGTACTTGATGGGAGCCTGAATAACCAGGCTGCCCCTCCACTGTGCCCCAGCTCGAGTTGTCCCAGGACCAAGGGGGTTTCTACAAGGAAACTTGCAGATTTACAGCCCTGACTGCCCCTGGAGTGAGCTCTGAAGAGAGGTGGGACAGCCAGGAGGAAAGCAGGCTCCTGAGGTATCAGGAGTACACTGCCAGCTGGGACCCCAGTGGCTCCCCACCCTGTCACTGTGCCCATCTAGAGGAATCTTTTTGCTCCCTGCAACAAGCTTAGCCCTGTCTTACCCCTGCCTTGGTTTCTTCCTGGAGGATGCCTGTCTGTAGCCCTGTATTCCCAACAACGCTCCTTATGACCACAATCTGAATCCAGTAGCAACCCCCATGCCCTGCCCCAACAGTGTCTTTGTTTGAGACCACATGCTAACCTGCAGGCCAGTAGTGTTCAAGCTTTCCCCGTGGGGGTGGGCCTGGGATGAGGGGCGGTTCCTGGACCCTTGTTTCTCTCGCCCCACCCTTAGGCTTCCACAAGGTCATGGAGGGCATTCACAAGGCCATCGAGCTGGGCTACAGCCCAGTGAAGGTGAGAACTCACTGCTCCTGCGGACAGCAGACTTGCTCCTGGCCCTGACCCAGTCTTCCACTCACATGCCGTTCACCTTGGCTGGGGACCTAATGTCCGGCCCTGACCAGTGCAGCCAAACCACACCTCCCACCACTGAGAGAAGGGGGAGAGGAATCAGTAACCCCTTGGAATCCTCTGACACAGGACTGGATGGGAAGGGGCCAAGAATGGGAACCTGCTCCCTACCAGTTAGAGAGCCTTGGCAGGTGCTGAGCCCCCAAGGCTCTCGCTACCAGAGAGCAGGACCAGCCCTCATGGCGCCATTGTGCCCTGGCCAGGTGAACTGTGTGGTGATGCGAGGCCTGAATGAGGATGAGCTTCTGGATTTCGTGGCCTTGACCAAGGGGCTCCCCCTGGACGTACGCTTCATAGAGTACATGCCCTTCGATGGTCAGTGGGCCAGGGGTGAGGAGGGAGCAGGGAGAATGTGGCCAGACCTGCAGGGTATGCTCACCCTGGGGTGCGCTGCAGGGATGGGAGCCCAGTGTCCTCTCAAAGCTGTGTGTGGGTGAGGTTGGAGCTGTCCATCCAAGCAGGGCCCCTGTCTTCCCCACCACAAGCTACAGAATGGCCACCTATGCCATGTGGGAGGGTGGGCTTGGAGACCCCTATGCCCCTTCAGCTCTGTGATCCCAGAGCTCCCGGCCCCCACCACAGGCAACAAGTGGAACTTCAAGAAGATGGTCAGCTACAAGGAGATGCTAGACGCCATCCGGCAACAGTGGCCGGAGCTGGAGAAACTGCCTGAGGAGGAATCCAGCACAGCCAAGGTTAAGGAGGAGGGCCAGAGAACCAGCAGGGGGTGCTGCGGTGGGACCATGGCCACAAGGGTAACCCCAGTCAAGCAGGAAGCCTCCCAGGACCATCACAGCCAACCCCCCGTTCTGTGCAGGGGGTCAAAGGAGGCTGGGCATGAGCAGTGCAGCTGCAGGCCCAGGCCGTCTGCAGCTCTGAGGCCCCAGTACCTTTTATGCCTTTCCTCCAGGGAATCCAGGCCTGGGCAACTCATGGGTCATCCCCAGAACCAGAGGTGTGGGAACAAGCTTCCTGGGGGCTCCTCACATCATGGAGGGAACACATGGATCCAAATGCTCACCCCCCCCGCCCCTCCCTTTCCCTCCTTCCCACTCAGGCCTTTAAAATCCCTGGCTTCCAAGGCCAGGTCAGTTTTATCACATCCATGTCAGAGCACTTTTGTGGGACTTGCAACCGGCTGCGAATCACAGCTGACGGGAACCTCAAGGTGAGCATCCCCCTCCCCTCACGACCTCTGTGCTCCCTGACCAGAGGCTAGTTCAGCAGGGTACACATCCGCTCTGCTGCCATCCAAAAGCAACATCCCATGCGGTCAGCCCTGTGAGCAATGCCAGGGCCAGCAAAACTTAGGAGACCAAGAAGAGGCACTGTGTGTCCCCAGCCTCCCATCAGTGTAATCATTTGTCAGGTGTGGGGCTGGAGAGGCAGTAAGGGGTTGTGGTGAGGGGCCCGGGGCAGACCACATGGACCCAAGCCTTGAAGTTGGGGATAGCAGGAGAGGTGGGTGGAAGGGTGTGTGTTGGGGTTTGCATGGCTTTGTTAGGGGCAGATCAGAATCTCATGCGTGGAGATACAGGGGACTCTGCATCCAGCCCTACATGTCAGCAGGAGTGCAGAATACCGGCCCCAGTTATGAACATGGGGAGACATGGTGAGGCCCTGTGCGTATTTTAGCAAGAGTGAGCCACATGTTGGATCTGTAGCCTGGAAGGCTGGTTATCTGGCCCTTGCACAGCACTCCCCGAGTATGAGGGTGCTAGATGAGGCTGGGAGGGAAGGACCGGGAAGCTTGGTGATGCCTGTGGAAAGAGGGAGGGATAGCATCATGCTGGGTGGGAGGCCTTGGCTCTGGCTCAAGACTCAGGGTTTAGATGCATGCAGCTTGATACCCAGCAGGTTGTAGAAAAGATAGGGGCTTCTCTGGGCTGGAGGCCAGCACATCAGGTCAGCACATCAGGCCAGCACTAGCACTAAACTACAGCTGGGATTCTGAGGATGGAGCCCAACAGGTTTCTTCCGGGGTGGTGCAGGGTGAATGACATCGTCAGGGACGGTGAGGCATTTGTGGCAGCAGCATGTGGCTATTCCCACTGAGCCAGCAGGTGGAAGGGGAAGCAGTGGTGCCACTGAGACCCAGGGAAGGGAGTTGGCACTTGAGATTCGGCAGGAAGCAGCTGCTGCAAGCTGTCAAAGCATGGAGGAAGCAGGTGCAGGGCTCCACCTTTCTTCTCGGCCTCCTCTCTGCCAGGCGGGAGTGAGCTGGAGGGAAGCACCATAGGGTGGGATGTGCAGTGGGAGTGGACACTGAGGCTGGTGGGGAAAACCAGCAGTTAAGACCTATGCCTTGTGCTGCACCTGCCATGTGCCAGCTCTGCCCTCGGGGTTGTTCTGATGGCCTCTGCATCCCTGGTGCCCAGTGCAGAGCCGGCATGTGGTACTGCACACCTAAGCCCACAGCACCATCTTGCAGGAGTTGGGGTGACCTTAAGATGTCATCTCCATCAGTCCACAGTAGGGTTCATGGCCTCTGACAGATGCAGGGGCAGGCAACCTGTTTGCAGAGCAGAATGACTGAAGTGAAACAGGATGCCCAGGCTGGGTGTGGGGGCACCACTGGATCTCGTGGCGATGACAAGGCTACCCCATCCACTGTTGTAGGCCAGCTCATTCTGTAGGGTCCCCTGAAGGAAACGTGACCAGGGCATCAGATGCAGGCCTTGGAAGTCAGTTCTTATCCTCCTGGCCCACACCTGTGTCCCTCATTTCCAAGGTCTTGCCACCAGTGTGTTGCCACTGTGGGGGGCTCTGGGGCACTCCTGCTGAGCCACAGGTCATTTGCATGAGTTGCTCAGACTCTTGGAGGTCACGGCTCACAAGTAAGGCAGGCTTGCTGTCCTCTCCCCACCTCACTACACACAGGTCTGCCTCTTTGGGAACTCGGAGGTGTCGCTGCGGGACCACCTGCGGGCAGGGGCCTCAGAACAGGAACTGCTGGCCATCATTGGAGCTGCTGTGGGCAGGAAAAAGCGGCAGCACGCAGGTAAGGGTGGATGTAGGAAGGCCGAACTCAGTGGGGAGGGGCTCTCAGCAGTGGGAGCGTAAGCCTGGAGCATAGTGGGAAGCTGGTGGAACTCCTACCTGGGGGCAAAGGCTGCCCAGGAGGGGCACCGTGGGCCCTCAGGATCTGTTTTCAGGGGTAGAGGGGCAGGGTGTCATCGCTGATGTAACAGATCAGGAGGATGGGGCCCTAGGCAACCTTGTCAGGGTGCATATAGAGTATGCATCCTAGGGGCTGTGGAACCACTTCCGTCCAGCCACCCATCTCAGTAACCTCCTCTTCTCACCCTCCTTCTCTCCCCACCCCCCACCCCCATCTTTCCCTCACCCTAGGCATGTTCAGTATCTCTCAGACGAAGAACCGGCCCATGATCCTGATCGGTGGGTGACCCATCAGTACGTAACCGCTCACCCTTGTCACCGGGTCCCCCAGGGTGGGAGAGTGGGTCCCTGCCCTCAGGTGCCCCTGGATCACGTATCGCACCCTGACTTTTTTTGCTTCTGCTCTTTCTCCCTCTGCTTAGCCCTCCACATCCTCAGTGCTTTTTCTCCTCTCTGCCTCAGAGATGGCCAGCCTGACTCATTAAAGAGCAGGTCCCTGGTGAAGGCATATCACCCCCCCCTCCTCTTCACTGCAGCCTCTCAGCTTCGCTGCACCACCAGGCACTTTCCCCTCTGTAGGAGGGACCTGCCCCGTGCATGTGGAGCTAGACAGGAGCTCCTGTTCAGTGTGTGATTGTGCATCCACACTGGTCAGGGCCAGGGGCAGCTAGCTCAGAATGTCTGTCGCCTTTCATCCCTGGGGCAGAACTGGCCTGGACCTCAGTATCCCAACGTCTGAGCGCCAGGGAGCATGCATGCCTAGGACTTGTCCTGTGTGGTAGGATGCTTCCAATAGAAATGCCCTTCTTACGAAGCCATTGTGGTCCCCAATCCTGGGGACCTGACTGGGCTACCATGGCTAACCTTGGTCTGGGCCCCCTGAAGGAGGGGGAGGAGAGGCTGGAGTAAACTGGAGCTAGCCCAACGGCCGCCAATGGCAGCTTGCCTCCCATCCCCCACGAGGAAATCACCATCTTTCTTCTCCTGCCACTGGTACTGGAGTCCTCTCTCTGGACCCCCATGCCGATGCAGCTGCAAAGTGGCAGGGAGTGGGGATGCTCTCCCGGCTACCCCAAAAAGGGATGTTGCTGTTGGTGTAGGGGCTAGGAGTAGGATGGAAAGCTATGGAATTTCATTATTCCCAGGATATACTGTAACCACTAGCATAGTTTCTGTAAAGCCAGTTGCCTGGGGCAGGGCCTCTCAGCTGTTTGTGTGCACACCAGTGGCTTGGGACCCTGTTCCTCCAGGTTCTGCTCTGGGAGTCTGGGTGGGATTCTTCCACTTTAATGAATCCCCAAGGTAGTGCTGGCCCTACTGGTCCTGACCACACCTGCCAAGTGCCCAGGGCCCTCTGGACTGGCAGGCACTGCATGTGCTTCCTGGCTACCCCTGGAGCACTGGAAAACCATGATCTTAGTTGATGAGATTTTGTCCTTAGTATGTCATCTGAAACCTGGAAGATGGTGGTTATGAACTCCTCTCGGATGTGGCAATAAACCCACCTGTCCTTGGTCATTCAGGGGAGTTTCCCTTGAGGGGGTCACATGCTCCAGGCTTCAGTCTTCAGGTGCTTCTGAGAGCCCTGAACATGACAGTGGGTGCGTGGGGGTACCCAGTGGGTGAGCCTACACCACCAGTGCCCGGAGTCCAGCAAACCATGAGCATCCACTGTCTGCATGTTTCTTATTGCTGCACTCTTTTTTTCTTCTCTGTTCCCCAGCAGAAAATAGTCAACTTGTTCACATGGGGATAAGGAGATAGTTGGGAAACTTAGATTTTGCATTTTCTCCTTGCCTTCTAGCATTGTTTCCAGTGCCACGAGCTTCCCCACAAGCCAGACTAAGCATTTTCTCCTGGGACCCCCACCGTGTTCAGGGTCTGAGATGCCAAGTGAGTTTCTCCAACCAGATGGTGACATTGTGGAAAAGATACAGTCACCCTCAACCCCACACCCCAGCCCAGCAGTGGCCAGGCTCTGGCTGCCTTCAGAGACACTACAGCTCCCACGTACACTCAGATGCCAACTCTAAGTGCCTTAGCTCAGCATCCCAAGCCCCTGCCACCTGCTCTGGACCACTGCCAACTTCGGACGAACTCACTCACGTGGACTCTGAAGGACGGGCCGCCATGGTTGATGTTGGCAGGAAGCCAGAAACAGAGCGGGTGGCCGTGGCCTCGGCTCTCGTCCTCCTGGGCCCTGTGGCCTTCGAGCTTGTCCGTCAAAACCAGCTAAAGAAGGGAGATGCCCTCCTGGTAGCCCAGCTGGCTGGAATCCAGGCAGCCAAGCTGACCAGCCAGCTGATCCCTCTGTGTCACCAGGTGACCCTGACCCACGTGCAAGTGCAGCTGGAGCTGGAGAGCGCAAGCCACACCGTGGCCATCCAGGCAACCTGCAGGGCTCGGGGACCCACCGGGGTAGAGATGGAGGCGCTGACCTCAGCTTCCGTGGCCGCCCTTGCCCTGTACGACATGTGCAAGGCCGTCAGCAGGGACATCGTGGTGAGCGAGGTGAAGCTCATCAGCAAGACGGGCGGCCAGCGAGGCGACTTCCACCGAGCTTAGAGCTGCCACGGCCTCTCAGGCAGCAGCCCGGCCAGGTCCAGAAACGGGAAGCACCCGAGAGCCAAGGAAAGATGTCAAGTTCTTGAGTCCCAGCGCACCGTTTGCTTTCACCAGGAGCCTGAGATCAGCCCTGTCCCTTACCACTAGATGACCTAGAGTAACCTGTGGGGGCTGCTGCAGAGGATCCCCGGCAGGCAGCGCCAGAGAGAGGACTGCCGGGACTCACGCTGGAGAAGGGAAATGCCACCTTGCTGCCAGTGGCCACCAAGCCCACAGTGTCCTCTTCACGGTTTGGGTTTTCTCAAATACTTCCCTGGGAGAGAATTAAGGGCTCATGAAACAGGAAATCCACTGTGAGGAGGAAAGCACAGGGTGGCTTGCAGAGAGAGTGTCACTGTTTTTCTCCAGCAGCTGCACCTGTTCACACCACACTGTCTGTCCGCCCCGCACTCCTGCCACAGTCCCTAAGGCGCCCCAGGTCAGCCTCCGCTCATGCCTGGCCCTGCTCACTGCCGTTTTATCCGCACCAGGACACTTCAGGGAAAGAAATGGAGTCGAAGATGCCTTCACATTCACAGTGCAAAAAATAAAGCCGCGCTGCTACCTTTGGAGACATGAGAACAGGATTGTGTGTATGCACGCTGAGTGGGTAGGGAGCAGAGGGGAGTAGGGTCCCGAGCTGCCTTAGATCCATCCTGGAGAGAACAGGTCAGAGACCCTGGAAGGGCCTCCTTCTGTGGATGAGTGTAGCCCCAGTCCAGGGGGCAGGCAGGCAGCCAGATCCATATGCTCACAAGGGGACTCTGCCCAAAGGGGAGGGGTGTCACCTGCTTGCTGCTCGTATCCCCAGTTGTTAGTACAGTCAGCCCCTGCAGCATCCTCCAACACAGGCCTGGTCCATAGGATGCTACAATGGGGCTGGGCCTCTTCGGGTCATGTCTTCCCGTCGACCTCACACCGAGGTGTGCTGCTGGCAGAGGTTAAGTTGGCTCTCTGGAAAACACCCCTGTGTTCCCATCCTGACCATCGGCACTCCTCCAAGCTCAGGTCTTGGGGCTTGGTGAGATTCCTAGAACCATAAGCCAGCAGTTCTCACAGCTAAGCTGGCTCCAGTGCCCCGTTGGACATGCCCACCACACACCACACCCTCAAACCCCTCCCCGGAAGAAGCATGCTTCCAGGCAGGTAGGCACACTAGGGAGTGGTATGGATTTAATATATATATTTTTAGTATGACAATATATTCTTATTAAAAAGGTACAGGTAAGGACATGGCAGATTTTGTACATGAGCCTCATTGGGTGTCTGAGGCAGCTGGTGAGAGCAGCTTTGGTATGGAGGGCAGGGGAGACGGGCCAGCTGGTGGACATGGAATGGGCGTGGGGAGAGTCCAGACCAGACCCTACCACTCCACCTGCAGGTTTCCTCCTGTCACGGGGGAGCAGCAGGAGCTGCTGCGAGAAGAAAACAGCTTGCACAAACTTGATCGAGTTTTACATTGAACACAGACTGCTGGGGACTGTAAGACCAAGGAACATGCTAGTAAGAGTTAACAACCTGTCAAGGACCAGTCCAGCCCCCTCTCATGGACACCAGCCCCCCTGCTTGCTGAGTTGACCATGATAATCTCTGGTTTAAGGCACTGTTGGAGATCTGGCCATTGCAGCATCTAATACCAGAGCCATGGGCCAGCTCTGAACTTTAATAAATAGAGAAGTAGAAATCTTGGGGGGATGAGGAAGCTGGGGGCTGTGGGGACTGTATGTGTCCCTCTGTAAACAGTGAAACCAAACTCGTTTTTTTCTGCGGATCGAACAGGTCATGAACTGCTTCCATAGTCTTTGTCTTGCCTGGTGCATATCCAGCGCCAACCCCTGGACGTGCTGCTCAGGCCAAAGCGGAGCCTTCCCTGCCCGTTGTGGGTGAGGCTGACGTCCGCCCGGCCAGCTGCTGGGGAGAGAACTTCCCTGCCTCTTGCACAGATGGCCTTTGGTTAAGCAGCCGGTGACCCTGAAGCTTCCCCCCAGCCACTCCCCACAAAAGCCTTCACCTCATCCTCACCTGGTTTCCAGGACGGCCCCGTTGCACATGCTCGGACCCCTGCCACCAGAGCACATGCGCCGCTCCCTCGAACCAACACACGTTCTGGGCTTGCCAACTGGGTCTGTTCCTCTGCAGTTACTACGATCCCAGCACCTCCCCCACCCCCAACCAGGAATCTGACAGAGAAAAGGCACAAGACAGAAGAGTGGGCCCTGCCCACCAAGGCTGTCCCTGTGCTAAGGGGATTGGATCAGAAGATGAGAGACCCAGAAGGCAAGGAGTGGGAGCAGGTTTCCAAAGGTGCAGGGTGAACCGGGGTGGGAGTGAATCCAGAATAAGGTTTGATGGAGCCTCCTGTGCACACCTCCTCTTAGAAGAAAATATGTGCTGGGTGTAGCTGCTACCCCCACATGCAAGTGAGGTGTGGGAAAGATTCAAAAGGGGCCCTGTGTGGCTGGTTGAACTCAATGCCAGAGCTAGGGCCTTTGCCCTCCTCTGGCCTCTTCAGGCAGTGCAGCTGGCTGTCCAACCTCCATCACATCTCTCCCTGGCTATCTGCCCTGCCGCTAGACTGAATGCCTCCAGGAGTGTGCACCCTGGGACCCGGCCTGCACATGCAGAACACACCTCAGCCAAGCACATGTCCTGAGGGGTCCCCTGCGGGCTAGAACAAGTGGGAGGGCACTGCACTTCCTGCCCAGACACAGGTGTTAGCGGAAGAGCAAGGATCTAAGTGACAGACAGCTCTGGGGCAGAGGTGGCCCGGCAAGTGTTGCCCTGGGTGCAGGGCCAACAGGACTTCCCGAACGCCATGGGCAACACCTGAGGTCTGGTCAGCTGGCTTCATAACAATGGTCAGGTGGCAATGGCAGGGGTAGGGGGACACAGATCTGTCACAGGAGCCTGATGTATGAGGTACAGATCTGGTGAAGAACAGAGTCCTTGGATAACCCTGCCACCACCACTACCAATCTGGGCACATCAAGGACCTGGCAGTACAAGGTCACAGGAACTCTATGGTGAGTTTTCTGGATTGTGGGTTAGTACATGGGATGCCGGGGGGAGGCAGAGAGACTTAGAAACGTAAGAGAGAGAGAGAAGCCAGCAAACCTGTGACATGGAAGTTGCTCTGTCCTGAGGGCTTTGGTCCCTGTGTAACGCTGCCAGCATCTGTTTTCCTGGCATCCACCAGAACTGATACCACATGGTGGGTGCCTCTTTCCAACCAAGGAGTGGACACTCAGACCTACTCCATCACGCCTCCTCTTGGAGGAATTGGAGTCTTGCACCCCACCACTACCCCACCACACATACTGCAAAGGGAAGCAGGGCAGGGCTTGTGAGGTCTGCAATGCCAACACGTGGTGGTCCCATGGTAGGGGATGGGACCCAGAAAGAATGATGTGCAGGGGAAATGGGAGGGGCTCCTTGAGTGAGTGTAGGGATACACCTTGTCCAGCCACACACAGCCTGCAACCCAGGGCCCAGCCCAGGGCTCTGAGCTCACCAGCACCCAGCTGTGAGAGTCTCACCATCTCCCAAACTCAACTCTCCGGCCTGTCCCCATCTCCCAGTCTCCTGTGCAGCCTGTCCACTGCCGTGGGTCAATGCTTTAGCCTATTTATAGCCCGCTCACGGGTCACCTCCAGGGCCTGGCCACTTGACCGCTTGCGGCTGCGCTTGAGCTTGCACAAGTCCTTGTCGAAGACTTCCCCAGAGCGCAGGGCTGACACCAGGTCATCGAACTCGCCACCCTCCTCCAGCGCATTGCCAGCCAGCACCTTCCGCTGCCGTTGCCACCGCTCCCGCTCCCTCTGCTCCTTCAGCTGCAGGGTGGAGGGTGGCAATTTGAGAGCCTCTCAGGGGCAATGGACCAGGACAGGGGCAAGCCACCAATAGCCCTCTACATCACCGATGGCTCCCAAATGGGAACACTGGAAGACCCTGCTTCCCCACTGTCCACTGCTGGCTTGGTTCAGGTCACTGGCTGCGCCTCTTTCCTAAGCTGGCATGGGTTCCTCTGCTGTGCCTCATTTTCTTGCCTAACCTTCCCATCTGCATGCCACAGCCTCTGCCTTCCCACCAGCCCAGCCCTCTCACCATGGCTTCCATGCGTGCCCGGCGCTCCTCTTCCTCCTTCTTCCTCCTCATGGCCTCCAGGTCCTGCCGGGCCTCTGAGAAGGCCTGCAGAAAGGTGTCAAAGATGCCAAAGAATTCGTCTGGCTGCATCTTGCTCTCCTGCTCTCCAAAGTGCATCAGGGCCTGAGCAAACTGTGGAGGAGGATAATGAGGTTGGTGTGGGTCATCTCCCCCTACAAAGTGAGCTGACCTGTAGTGGAGGCCCCTCTTGTTCCTACAGCAGAGGACTGGGAACAGGACGATGAGGCTTTGGGAAATCAAAAAAAGGACCTATGAGATCATCTAGTGACTGAGTTAGTTACATGAGTTTCCTGGGCCTCCACTTTCTCCTCTGAGAAATAGGAATGATGATAGAATTACTTTGTAATGTTCCAGGGAGTACTGTGTGCGCCCAGAGGTGGAGGACTATCTCCCCTTTGCTGGGCCAGGTATGACCGCAATGGCCCTAGGAGCCTCCATCTCCAACTCGACCCATTCAGTATCATCTAGGTCCCCACCACTCCATGTGTGCTCCTGGCAACTTGCTAGAAGTGCCACTTGCAGTGAGGTTGGGGTTAAGTGGGTGAGTATCTAGCAGAGGCCTGACCCCTCCCCTTACCTTGTCCCGGGCCTCATTTAGCTGCTCCTCTAGCTCGGAGAAGCTGAAACTGGACACTGTGATGAAGTCGCTCATGATGGGGACAAACCTGTCGCTGGGCTCTCGCACCTGGCGTTTCTGGTAGTCCAGCTCCTATGGAGGGAGGAAGTGAATGAACGAGGCATTCAGGGCTCCCTGTTTCTTCCACCCATGGTGCCAAGCCTGTCTGCAGATGAGTCAGCACCCTGCATTTTACAATTCCAAGGGTGACAAAGATGGTGGGGCCATCGCTGACCACCACCTGCCACTGTCCCTCCCTCTCCCATCATCACCATTTTTTCTACTACAGCCTTGTGACCCAAGGTGGGGTCTGGGACCAGTGACATTGGCAGGAACATTTTCATCAACAGACTACCAGGCCACCACATGCTCTGCACTGCATGTGAATTGGCCTCTGTGCTTCACACACAGGACAGAGACCGCTGTGGAGGCATGTGCAGCTGGCTTGTGGACCATATCGTAAGGGCCCTTCCGAGGACTACAAAATGAGACTTTAAATCCCGGCTTCCTACTCTTTTCCTGACTCCATCTAACTCTGAGTTCTTTCTTTCCTGTCCCCTCTATCTCCCCCAATGAATGGTGAAGATGGGGAGGGTCTTTAGTTTACAGCTGTGAAGCACAATGGATCAAGGGCATCCCAGTATTGAGCCAGAGTTAGGACGATCTGAGAGAACAGTGCAGGGATGGTGGGAACCAGAAGTCTTACATGTCTCACAACCTTCCCACCTCCCCAACTTCCTTGTGAAAATTCTCATGTTGAGTTGCTAAAGCCCAAGACCAGGGTAGAAAGAAGCGATTAGGTCACAGGGGCAAGGCTTTCAGGTATGGAATAGATGCCCATGCAAGAGAGACCCCAGTGGAGCTTGTTCATCATCTCTTTTGCATGAGGACCCAATGAGAAGACAGGCCTCTACCAGACATCACATCCACCAGCAACTTGAACTTGGCCTTGCCTCTCTCCAGGACTGCGAAATCACCTTCCCCTGCCTACAAGCCTTTCAGAGTTTAGTGTGTTCTTTTATGGCAGCCTGAGTGTACCAAGACAGAGAGCCTCTACCAGTTCAGGGAGATGGGGAGGAGTGAGCAGGAAGGACCTGCTGGGGCCACTGCTTCCCACTGCCTGCCTTGAGCCTGCTTCCAAGGGCTGGAATCCACCAGGATCCAACTCAACCACACAACTCAGTGGTTCATCCCACAGCCCAGTGTAGAGTGTGTTGGACACTCAGATAATCCAGTCACCCTTTCCTGAGGGCTGTACTCACTGTACCCAGTGTCCTCTCCCCCCAGGTGGGAGCTCAGGTCACAGAAACACACCAGGTAGGTGTCTGGGGTCCACCGTCAGGTCTGACAACACAGATGGCAGCCAGCACTGTATCCCCACAGCCCAGGCAGGTACTCACCACCTCCACTGCTCTCAGGCCCCTCTTCAGGTTGCCCACCTCCTTCTCCAACTCTGCCAGGCTGCAGGGGAGATGAGGGGTGGGGTAGAAAAACAACTCTATGCTTGAGGAACCCAGGTGGGTGCAGGGAACAGTTCAGAGTCAGCGACCAGGCCACCTCCCTCCAGGATTCTGGCTGTGCCTCTGTAACCACCGGGGCTGGGTGGGAATGGGCAAAGCTAGAGTGCTGCAGACAGTCAGACCACAAAGGTCCTACTGTTCATCAGAAGCTTTCCAGCACGTGGCTTCTGGGCTAATGTGGACTGTCACACCCCACAGATCATATGTATAGCTGGGGCCCCATCAGATTTTAATGGACCTGAAAAATCCCTGTGGAGAGGCAATCCTAACGTTGTCAGACAATGCATCACTCGTGTGTGTGTGTGTGTGTGTGTGTGTGTGTGTGTGTGTGAAAGAGAGAGAGAGACAGACAGAGAAAGAAAGAGAAGTAATGTGTTGCAGAAGATCCTGGCATAATTGACTGGCTGTGCCACCACTTGCGTAAAAGCATGGCCCATGACACACAGTACAGTACACAGTAGTTGATGACAAGCCATTGTCTTCTGGCTTGTGTACTTAACTATACTACTTTGATCATTTCTACTGAAAACTATATGGAACTTGACTATGATACAGCATACTTTGTCTCCCAGCAACAAAACAGTCTTACAACCACAAAATTGCCTGTAGATAACTTAGAATGTATGCCATAGTCGTAAACAAGGTGTGACTGTAGCCATTTCTATTAACACCAGGTAATGCACATGAGGTCTTAACCATATACTGCACCTTATGTGCAGTAGGCATTAAATATCCATTAGCAGCATAGACATCATTACTTTTCTGGTTCTAATGCAGATGGCTGCTCTCTACCTTGGTATTCAGGTCTGGTTAGGAAGATGTTGCAGTCCCACTGTAATTCTTTGGAGCAGCCAGCACAGCACGTGGCCCTGGCTTTTCCAACCACCTGGGCATCTTTTCCTGTGGACAAGCCCCCCTCTGCCTGTACCGATGCCCAGAATCCACAACCCCCAACCAGTGGCAGACAGGAGATGTCATACAACCATCACAGATCTTTGATCCTGCTGTGGACCAACCAAAGCCAGCTCTATGACTAAATCCTTTGGGGACCCAAACTCTATTTTCCACAGGGAGTAACTAGTTAGTAATATACCTATTATGTATATAGTAATAAATGTATATAGTAATATAAGGCATACTTTCCTTCCCTGGCTCACTTCCTCACTCCTTTATTACCACTTTCTGGAAGAAGTATTTTAGAGTGAAGAATCTCTGGTTGGTCCTTCCAAAAGCAGACCCTGAAATCCTGGTCATTCCTAGTCTTCCCAGCCTAGGGCTTACAGGAGGACATTCAGCTGAGAGTGTGCGTAGACACAGGCAGAAGGCAGCCCAGGAGGGAACCTGCCCCTTACTTGACTTTGGCGGCTTCCGAAAGATGCTGCAGCTCGGAAGGCATGTTCAGGATGTCTGGGAAGTGCTTCTCCAGGATCATGATCAGGTAATGCAGCAGAGAGATATTCCTGCACAGGACAATGGTGTCAGTGGCAAGTGACTGAGGCAATGAGGCTGTGTGCTCAGAAACAGAAGTGGGGAAGAGGAAGGATGAGGCTGGGGGTGAAGGAGGTCTCAGAAAACAGGCGGGTCCTCACCTGTCGACACTGGACTTGGTGTCAGCAATCTTGTTGAGGCTGGCCACCCGGAAGCCATAGGCACCCCCACGCTGCCCTTTGTTCATGAAGTTGCCGATGGCCAGGACGACTTCTAACATCTGCTTTAGACGCTTGCTGAGGGTCAGCTCCCGGGAAGCCAACAGGATGGCTGGGAAGGGAGTGGGGGACAGTTCAGAGCTCTGTACAAACTGGGCCAGGACAGCTGGACCCCTAGCACCTCAGCAAGATGTTGGCAGAAAGGGGCTGCCAACTACTTCTCCTTCTCGGCATTTCCAACCATACCACCCTTTAGAGGGGAAGCAGACACAAACCCAAAGGCCATTGACCAAATAACCTGCTCTTCAGAATACACTGGCTTTTGCTGAGAAAAGCTGTGTGAGGACCTCTCTTTGGGTATATAGGTATGTAAGGGTTATTGAGCTGTTTCTTATATGAAAAAATGCACATAAATCAAGCCAGTCTATCAGTTGTAGACTACGATTATCTAAAATGGTGAGAAGATTATTAAATCCCCCTATGATCTTTAGCTTATGTTCAACCGAACATTTCTTCCTTGGGAAGACAAAAAGGAAAACCACTTGACTAAATGTTGGCAAAATACTAGCAGACTTCAGGAAGAGCAGCTGTGAAAATTAGACATTCAATAAAGCTTTGCAGAAGTTCCTAAGATGTTTGACATGTGTGCTCTATCATCT
The DNA here is from genome assembly GCF_030435755.1 of Ochotona princeps. Classification (NCBI taxonomy): domain Eukaryota; kingdom Metazoa; phylum Chordata; class Mammalia; order Lagomorpha; family Ochotonidae; genus Ochotona; species Ochotona princeps. The sequence continues at coordinate 107,947,264 of NC_080832.1, forward strand.
ATAAAACAGCATTACTGCTAGCGTCTGCAGTGTTTCCAGTTTTGCTCTCTTTTTTTCAAACTGCATGTATTTGAGAGAGAGAGAGAGAGAGAGCACCCTCACGCATTCATCCACTCAAATGCCTGCAGTGGTCCCTGCCAGTCTCCACGCTGGGAGCTTGAGGCTCAATCTAGGTGGCTGATGTGAGTGGCAGAGATGCAAGCCCTTGAATTGCCTTCTAGGATGAACAGGAACGGGAAGCTAGAAGCAGAACCTGGAGCCCAGCACTCTGATGTGATATGGAGACAGCTTAACTGCTAGGCTGAACATATGCCTCCCTCCAGTTTTCATAAATCATGAATAAAATGGAACACTGAAAGCTAACAACTTAATGCTGCATAGAACACTAATGTGGAACAGCAGCAGAAATATCATTGTTGTTCTTAGATTATGTCATTTATACAAAGTTCAAAACAGACAAATCTACAAGACAGCTATCATCAGAGAAGAGAAAGGGGGCAATAATTAAAGTGGGGTAATGATTGGTAGAGGAGGGTTGAAAACTTTCTTGACCTGGGTGTCTGTTATGCAGGTGGGTTCACTTATAATGATTCACCAAGACTTATGTACTTTTTTCTACCCATGTCGTATTTCAATAAAGTTTTGCAAATAAAACACCCTACTTATGAAAATCTCAATATATATTGGTTGGGATAGCTTTTCTAAAGTTGATTTGACATTTGAAAATTTTGCAAAGGAATCCTGGAAATGCTAAAATGTTGGCAAAATAGAAAGCGGTAAGAGTTCAAAGGAAATCAGTGTAAACTTCTATATGTAATCCTGACATTTTAGACACCTTCACAATCCAATCATGAATGTATTCATAGGATTATATTTGTACCCATACTCATTTTGACTACATTCTGTGTATGTATTTAAATAAGAATTGGCAAATTTGCTCTATTCAGCCACAAACATAGACATACAAGAATATACCCAAGAAGAATATGTTCATAACTATATTCATAGAAAAAATGGTAAATAATCAAATTCGGCAGCTCAACTCAGAGCCCCATGCTTGCTGGATGTTGTAGGGTAGGTGTTCGTGGCTCATCTCCCTGCCAGGGTAGGGCAACCCTTAGCTCTTTCAAGATTGCTGGCAGAAGGAACGTGGATTCCAACTCCCCAACAATCTTTTTGCCTCCACTCCAGTCAACTCCTCAACTGCTTCCCTATCCAGTTCCTGGAGTGATTTATACCCTAGACCATCCAGCTACAGCAGGGCAATCCTTACAGATTTGAGCCATAGGACAGCACCCTACCCCCACCTTTCCCCCAGCAGGTTCGCTATTCCAAACACATGTCGTTCTCTGCACTTGATGTTAAAGTTGTAATCTTGCCTGAGCATGCCCTCACCAATTCTAAGGGAGAGCTTAGGAATAAGCTTCTGCAAGCAGACAACTGCCTAAGATGAAATCTCCCTGCAAACAGCAATTGCCCATGACTGCTCCTCTGAATTTAGATACACAAAGTTGAGCACCTTTGTCTCAGGCTGAACCCCTTATCTGCGCCTCATGCCCCAATGGCAGTTTACAGCAGGTTGGAAGGAAGTCATGAGGATTATAAGGATTCCTTCATCACCTGGGCAAGGAGACAATACCCATCCTTCTTCCTCACGCAGGTTACTTGTGACCACAGTCTGCATACACCTCGCTGTGCAGGTGTGTGTGTGTTACACATACATGTTAAATGAAGGGAGACAGAGTCCACAGCACACACACTATAGAAAATGTCTCCCCTGAGTTCTGCAAACTCCACCCTGCACACAGAACCATCTACAAAGCAGCTCCTTGGACTGCAGGAAGGACCCTTCTCAGGACAGGACAGCTCAGGGGATGCAGGCTTTTCCGGCAGGGGGCGCTATGCTCTGCTCTGCTCCTGGGATCACCCTTAGCACAGGGTGTGACACAGGCACTGTGGCTTCTGCTGATCCAATGGAGAAGAGCGGAGGAGACATAGTGGTGAGCCTGACTGCTTTTTCCGGGACTTCCCTCCTCAAGTGCCAAGTTCACCCTCCGTCCTGACCCCTGCCCTTCCTCATAGCTTCCTGCCGCTCTCCACAAGCAGACCCCTACTCAGGGAAGGAATGGATTTTGAAGAACAGCAGCTGTGTTCTGACACTGACTCTCACTCACCAGTAATATGACACAGCAATTGGCTTAGCCCCATGTGAGAGATGAGAGCCCAGAGACACACAGAGGTGCAACGGTGGCACACACGCATGGGATTTGCTCTCAGACCCAAATGTGACCACACACACCTCTGGTATGCGACTGCCACTGAATCCCAAACTTCCCCCTTGGAAAGAGTCCATGTTGAAGGGGTTTTGCCCTAACTCACAAAATCATTGCCTCTGGGAATCAGCAGGCCTGGTGTCCTACTTTCTGAACAGCTCACACTTCGAATGACATGCCCAGAGGTCTTCTGCTAACCAAGTACCTCTCCATGAGCGGACTCGATGAGCTTAGCAGCTCAAGGCACACTGTTCCATGTCCTGGCTGCTACTGCCTTCAACAGATGGAACAACTGCCAAGAGAAGCTCTACCCTGCGCAGTGCACGCTGAGGCATAAGGTGCAGTGATGAGCTGCTGGTCCCAAGGACAAATGCGTATATTTTCGCTTTTACATTTTGTCCTTGACATTGGAGAGTAAGGCAGGCACTTCCCCTGCCCCTCTATGACCGTGGACTCTCTCCACCCTGGCTGTCCCAGATACTGTGGCACTGCAGACCTCCTCCACCCTCAGCCCTACCTTCCACTTTGGGCTTGGCCTCAGCCAGTCGCTCTTGGAACTTCTTCTTGAAGAAGAGAGCCTGAAGACGCTGCTGGTAGTGGTCAATCCTGTGGACAGGTTGAATGGTGTCATGCTGGGGTAGCCCCCGCCAACCCCTTCCGCTCGGCAGCACCCTGCTTGGCCCACCTGCTCATCTCATAGAGGAAGCGGTCGGCGCGGGCCATCCGCTCAATCTCATGCTTGTGCTCCTCCAGCAGGTCAACATCACTCTTCTCTGGGACGAACTTGAGGAGCTTCAAAGATGAAGGGCAAGTCAGACAAGAAGCTGGAGGTAGGGGGCTGAGGAAGTTTAAGTCAGACCTGGAGGTGGGTGCTGGAACAGGGTGGGATGGGGTAGCACAGGAGAAGCCCAGACGCCAGATCTACTCAAGGTGAGGTGGGGGCTTCAGAGAGGCCCCCTCGTGTAGACAGGCTGGCGTTTCCTTTTGTCTGCCCAAAGGGAGTGGCAGGCCACCCAGCTACTATTCACCGTTTAGAATTGAAATGTTATCTTACACAGGGCACACTCTTTTTGGTGATTTTTCTCTTTTGAGGCACATTTTCACCAGGTATCATTTACATAAAACACAACACACTCACTGCCAATGAGTGAGTTCAATGCCTTTTGGCAAAATTTTCTGCCACATGCAGCCACCTCCATAAACCAAACCCCAGATCCTAATGTATCCTCCCCAGTAAATCCTGCCACCTTAGGTCTGCCTGCTTGTGAACTTCATGGGGATGAACTTGTGCTGTGTGTTCCCTTTTGTGACTGGCTTCTTTTATTCGACAGAGAGCCCTATGGTTGTCTGTGCAGTGAGTCCTGAGTATCTGTGTTAATGACTGCTGAGCAGTGGTCTGTGACATGACTACGTCACAGTCTCCAGGATCACCTTCCCATTGGCAGGTGGTCAAGTTGCTCACAACTTGGGAGTTTTATAAATACAGTTGCTATAAATATTCTCATGTGTGCCTTATGATCGATATTTGTGCTTGACTTGCCATAGAGTGGGATGATGGGGCCACAGAGTAGGCATGTGTTTGTGCTTTGGTATGCGTAGCCAAATAGTTTCCAAAAGGACTGTGCTAAAGGAGAATTCTTGTTGCTTCCCATTGCACCCGCACATGGTGTTGTCAGTCTTTTTAATTTTAGTTCTCCTCTTGGGTGTGTGGTGCCACCTACTAAGGGTGGTGGCCTGGATTTCTCTGATGGGACTTGGTTGGCACTGAACATTTTTTCACCTGCTTCTTGGTATCTGCTAGTGGCCTTTCACCAATTCCCTGCTGAAATCTTCTCATTTTTCAGTTTCCTTCCTCACCTTTTCTTGGATTTGTGGAGTTCTTTACGCTGAATAGGAAATCTTGGTTACATACTAAGGAGCTTCAAAAAGTCCGTGGATAATGGAACAAAAAGACTCTCTGAGTTTTTAGAAGATGCCTTGGATGCAGACGGCAGATAGGTTTGTTATCTTGACTTTGTAATGGTGTTTTCTGATGGACTGAAGTTCTTAATTTTAATGATAACCCAGCTATTGGTGCTTTGGATTAGTAGTTTTGAGATTACTCAAAGGACATAATAGACTAAGTGGAAGAGATTGGGGGAAGAGAACAGTTACTTATCCTGATTTTTCCCTGAGACCTATGGAGGATGACACCCCATACCTCTTTCCAGGATGCTCAAAGTCCCCTGGAAAAGATGCAGCCTTTTCTAGCCTTCTCCCAGGAAAGATTAGCCCAGAAAAATTTCCAGAAACTTTCCCCCCCAACTCCTTCAGCCTGATTTCTCCTTGACCCAAGAGTTTCAGCTCTCTGCAGGCTGCTGGGGAGAGGCAGGTCTGCCTCTTAGGCTCCGCCTCCCTCCTCTCACCCTGAGAGTCCTACCTGCTCCAGCATGTCCTTGGCCAGATCCTCCTGCTCGTCCATCTTCAAGATAGCCTGCCGGATCTCCTCATTGGAAAGCTTCAACCTAGGACAAAACCCACCCAACTGAGCAGCCAGCCTCATCCATAAGCTCAGGACAACCCCAAACCTCCCTCCCCAGGAGGTGAAGCCTGCATCTTCTCCCTTTCCTAGATGTAAACCTAGGAGCACATCCACTAGTGTAGATGGAAGAGACATGGCAGAGGCTACTCAATCCCCCTCTTTTTCCCTAGGTCTCAGGAATCTACTGCACTTCCAAGGTAAAATGGAACTGGAAGGGGCGCCAACTTCCTGCTTCTCTCCTTTCAAAGAAGGCAGAATATCTCTTGGTCTCCAGCAATGTGTCAGCTCCCACCCGGCTGTCCCATCAGTCTTCCAGGCTCGGAGAGGGGCGAGCCACCCCCTATACCCCTCTCCTTACCCACCCTCTACATGCACATCACTGGGAAGCCTCGAAATTCAGAACCACCCCTCCCCCATCCAGTGCGAGAGAAACTGAGTTCTGTCGAGGGGGTACACGGAGGGGGAAAACACCCCACAATGACTGAAGACAACACCAAGAATAGTACAGGAGATAGTGCCCTCCAACCCTGGTGTGGGTGGCAGGCCCTGCACAGAAGCTGCACTGTTGGGGCACACACTGCCCTGTTTGTCCTGCAGTGCCGGGAAATGCTTGGGCACTGACGTCACGCTGTCCAGAGCGGCCCAAATGGAGCATGGCCTCCACGGGCTGAGAACAGCTCCACAACCAGACAAGGCTGAGGCTGTTCAGGGGGCCTCGTGGCTGGAGACAAGCCCCAAACCACGACTCAGCTTTGGCTCCCAGGAGAGGGTTCTAGATCAGTACCATCACCCCACTCCCGAGTCACCTCTATCCCACAGCGTAGCTGCTTCCACCACCTTTCTTTGCCTAGTCCTGGACCAGAGCCTCTGACCCTTGAGAGGACTGATCCCTCCCACCCAGAATTGCTCCCCCCATCCCAGCAAAACCTGGCAGGGTGGGGAGGGGTGGGCCAGCACCTACTTAGAGAGCAGGATGATGCAGTTCTGCGCTCTCCGGCCATCAATGACTGACAGCTCCTTGACCTTGCGGGAGGCCAGGTAGATGTCTTCGGTGGAGCCCAATTCTTTCTGCAACCAACAAGCCAAGGGGAAGTCTTGAGTGTTTTCCCCACTGCTTTTCCAGCCCAACCTCCAGGGTCCACCCTCCTACAGGTGTGGAAATGCTCCTGACTTGAGGACCAGGAAGAGAGACAAGCGGACAGGCAAGACAGAGAAGGGGGCATCCTTACGGACAAGGGAAAGGCCCAGGACTTTGCCATGGGCCAGAATGGGTTGGGAGGGGGCAGTGAGTGGCACCCTTTCTAGAGATTATCCTGTCTTGGCAAAATAGGTAAGGAGCTGCTCCCCTAGGCGAGGGTGTGACCAGTCCCCCGGACCTAGGAAATGTGCCATGCATACCATGTCACCCACAGATTCAACCCCCCATTCTTGCACTTCACCTAAGGACCCTTCCCAGGAAGAAGATGGGACCTTGGCTCCAAATCTCCTATCAGGCTACAGCTCCTGGCCCATGGGAACTTCAGCTCACAAACCCAATGACAAGGGCATCCACAAATGCAAAGGTATGGAAAGCGAGAGAGAACCTCAAGTAGAGTTCTCTCCTCTGGAATTCCAGCAAGCAGACTCCCAAAGAGTCAGAGCTCTTACTGCTCTCCCTACTTTTCTGTGGCCCTGGTGAGGGAGCCTGGAGAGACTATCCAGTGGACTGTCCTCCCTCTGGAAACACCCTCCAAGCAACAGGCCTCGGGGACCACCACTCACATCAGCATCGTTGTGAACTGTGTCCCGGGCAATGTGTAATGCCCAGCCTGTGTAGCCCTGCAGGAAGCCCTTGCCCTGGGCTTGGCCCCTGAGAGACCTAGAAGTCTTCTCATCGCTCCAGCATTCACCTCATTGCTCCAGGAGTTACATTGCTTCCCTCTCCAACAGTTTCCCTTCCCTCTAGGGGCTGCCTCCTGCCCCTATCTATAGAACAGCAATAAGGTGGGACAGACAGAAAACCTTCTCTCTTTGGGGCCTAGTATGCAGCAGCAGCAGCCCAGTACAGCAGTGGAAAGCTGTAGTGTTCAGAACCCCGAAAGTGACTCACCTACTGGGCAGGATTAGTTACCAGCTCCTAGGCAGGTAGCAGCCACAGCCAACAGAGAATTAAACATGCACAAGGTTAGCCAAGAGATTCGAGGACCTGGGACCAGCAGGACAAGTGTGGGGACCCTCAGCATCCATGTGTCCACTTTATTCCAGTGAGACCTCCTCAGGAGGTGACAGGGACCTGATGCAGTACCCTGATGCAAGAGCTGCTTCCAGCAGGCATCCACTCAGAGAGAGCAGCTTGTTCCCAGGGGAAGCCTGGAACGAGCTCTCCCACCCTGCCCTTGACTCCCATCCCTTCCTCTCCTCTGCTGAGAAGAGCTGTGCTGTGCTAGAGCACAGGGTAATTTTGATACCCCCAGACAAGTTTGTCTTTGACCTAAAGGAACTGGAACTGGAAATGCTGGGTGCTGTACTCAAGGAAGGAATGAAAAGCAAGTGTCCCTGAATTTGCTCCTTTGCTTTTTGCCTTTGAGCTGACCCCCAAATGTGTAAAGTGAGGGAGACCGGAGAATAGGCACCTGTGTCCTTCCCTCCTGTTGAAGAGCGAAAGCCACCAACTCAGAACTTGACTAGGACATGAAGAAGAGACTACAGCTCCTAGGACCTCCCCTACCCACAACTCAGTGCCCAGGACCCTGAGGCGAGAAGAGGTGGCCAGAAGACTTGTGCCAAGAAGTGGGTGGCATACTGAAACACGGCAGTCTGTGTGAGCCTGGCCCCAGAGCAGGGGTTTGGACTAAGTGGGTTCAGAACAGCAAGCAGCACAACCAAGATCTTCCAGGTTTCATCTTTCTCATCTCTCTCGGCAGAGAAACCCCATGCTCCCTATTTTTGTACCAACCCTGCCCTGGCTCATTTTGGAGCCTTGGCAACTGGGTGGACAGGGCCAGAATCCTGGCCTGGAAAGAAACCCTTCTGACAAAGAGGAAGGGTGTGTTTTCCATGTCTGACACACACCCCCGCCCACTCCCTCTGCTCCCAGCACTCATGCAGGAAGCTTGGTTCTCACAAGAACCAGTGCTCAGCATGCCTGCCAGCTCCAGCAGCCTTGGCTGCTGCCCGTGGCTGTGCCAACCTGACACAGGTTTGCATCTATACATGCTTCCTGGAATTAAGAGCAGAGAACCCAATGCCCTACACACTGGCATTTACATGAAATAGCTATTCCCTGCAAAACCTGGCATGGTTTGGGACACCTGCTTCAGGAATGCTCTGTGATCTGTCACCAACCCAGCCCCCTTCCTTCCACTGGGGCTCCAGGACCAGTCCTACTGGTCCAGCTGTCCACACACAGAGCTTGCCGAGCAGACCAAGGGACCAGCCTTGACCTCCAGCCACTTAGATATCAGAGTGGCATCTCTGCCTTTCCTGCAAGTTTAGCATCCTCTGTTTAATGGGCTCAGCAGGTGTTGGGAGACAAAAAAATTAGGAAAAGTAAAGTTTGAAAAGCAATGTCCTCCTTCCTGGAAGTGACCTTAAGTGATGGGTGAAAATGGTTTACCATTTAGTTGACCCAGAAAACCCCACAAAAGTGTGCCGATCAAATTTACAAGTGCACTATTCAAATCTGCAAGCTCAAATCTGAGCTCCCCATGCCACACTGAGATATCGCTCGCTGAAAAGGAACAGCTCCTAAAGCAGACAAGGAGATGGCGGAAGAAAGAGCTCTCAGATGACACTAAAGAAGCAAAACCTTATGACTTGGGAATAATTTCAGCACAATGACACAGGGCTGTCATTGTGGTGCAGTGAGTTAAACTGCCACTTGCGATGCCAACATCCCATCTCTGAGCACGGATTCAAGTTCCTACTAATATGCCAGGAAAAGCAGTGGAAGATGGACCAAGCCCTTGGGTCCCTGCCACCTACACAGGAAAACCAGATGGAGCTCTAAGTTCCTGGCTTTGGCCATCTGGAGAGCAAACCAGCAGATGGAAGATCTATGTCTCTGCTATCGCTCTACCTTTCAAATAATTTTTTCAAACAATACCAATGCTTTCTAGGTATTGCTCTGAAATCCCAGGTTAAACTGAGTAGAGATCAACAGTGACCATCCCCAGGCTGAAAGAGAGAGAGAGAGAAATGAGCAAAACAGGACTTCTTCATTTGCTGTATAAACTGTTAACATCATGGAATGCAGATGTAGCCACATCTGCAACCTCCATGAGAACATGGCACCTTGTACAGAATAAATCATTTAGTCTATGTGTGAGCGAGGAAGAAGGAGGGAACTCAGAAAGGGGCTGAGGTTTGACCGAAGGCCTGTGGTGTGACAGGTCAAGAGCAGACGTCGAGGCCTCAAGAGCCCAGTGGGGACAGGGTCTTACCTGGTGCCTCTGATAGGCTGAGAACATTTTTTCAAAATCCTCTAGGTCCAAGACACGAAACACTTGCATGTCATCGATGTCATTCCACACGGTGCCGGGAACCCACTCCTGAGATGCAGGGAGAGATTCGGGACACAGCCCCATGACTGGGTTGAGCCAGCTCCGTCACCAGGGGGTGCCTGGTGCCCCCCCCAAACCTACCTGTGTTCCCATACCACAGACCGCAGTGCCCGGGCTCAAACCCTCATAAAATGGGCCCACCTGGCTCCTCCTCAACCCTCTGTGCAACAGGATAGCAGTCAGAGCCAGCCCCCTGCTCCCCTGGGTGGTAGGCCATATGTGACAATGTTCCAGAAACCCCTGGGTGTGCTATAGCAGTGAATGAGTAATTGCGGAAGACACCTTGCTTAGAGCCCTGGCTCCAGCCCTCACTGTCTCCAGCCCTCACTGCCCCGAGGCAGGCTGGCGTGGCTTTGCTCCTATGGCTGGCTGGACTCCCTGGAAGCATATGGGCCCACACATCCTTGGGACTCTCAGTATCTCTGCACAGACTGTGTTTTGGGAACCTAAGATGGTAATTTTCTCTCCAAGACCTTCCCCTACTTTCCCAGATGTAGAGGTGGACAGGTACCAATGATGGAACACTCGGGCTCCTTAGTGGCCCTCCTCAGACCAGCCACACTCTGCCACCACCTCTCTGCACTGTCAGTGAGCCCCAGGGAATGTGTCCCCATGCCTCTCACATGCAATGGGCTCCAGGTGTTCTACCCTGAGGCCTTTGCCACAGGCACTGCATTCCCTATGTGAGGGACCCTAGCTTTGCAACCCAGCAAGCAGTGTGAGCCAAGCCATAGACAGATGCAAGTAATCCTACAACACCCTGTCTATGGCTCCACAGACAGCCGTGCCCTCCTCAGCCACAGCAGTGCTCTCCACCCCTCTTCTGCCCAGACTTTTCTTCCTTAGAACTCTGCTCACCTCAGTCTCCCAGCTCCCTTGGGCTAGAGGGCAGTCTGGGACCTTCACACTGCCTCCCTGTCCTTCTCCAAGACCTCCTCCACAAGGCTTGGAGACAGAAGCATACCTTCCACTCACTTTTATTTTCTTAAACTCTGCAAAGGGGAGGCTAGGCCAGAGTCGACGGGGGAGGGGAGCGGGTTACATTCCTGTGGCCTTTGGAAGGCCAGGGACCCTCCTGCGGAATGCTGGCCTGGGAAACCCAGAGCAGCGAGGCTTACAGGCAGCTGGCCAAGCCCAACACAGACGCATTCTTTTCACGGCAGAAACAACCGCTATATATATGTGTTGATGTGTGTGTGTACACGTGTGTGCACATGTGCATGTACAGGTAGTGGAAAAAGTTTGGCGACAGGGGCCCGGCTTCTGCAAAGGGAGATGAGAGATGCAGAGAGCTGAGAACGGGGACTGAGGGGGGGAGGCAGGGAGGAGGCTGGTTGATGTTCTGTGGCAGTGAATGATCCAGAGTCCCCTCCAGAGGCAGACCCCCACCTAAATCAAGACCCCCAGAGGGGAAGCTGCCCATTGCTGTTCATTTGTGGCAAGGCTATGCAAGACAAGGGGTATGGTGTGAATGTGGATGTAGGGAGGAACCCCCATGAGGCCACAGCCAGAGCACCCAGCTCTTCCTCACATGTCATCAAACATCAGCCCCCGACCCGACCCCACCCCACCCCTGCCACTCCTCTAGGCTCTTTGTGGAGTGTCTAACTGAGGTCTGGTGTCAGACAAAGCCACATCCTGACCTGCACTGTGTCACCCTGGCGTGCCTCCTGTTCCATCCTCAAATTCAAGTTTTCTACCCCTCTGGCCAAGGCCTCTCACACCTCCTTGTGGACTCCTAGGGCTTCGGTCCCTCCCTAGAGCTAGCATTTGTTTTTCAGGGAAATCATTTTTTCAAAAAAACTCTTTCTAATCATCCTTCTGAGCACTGCCTTTGGGGTCAGGCAGAGCTCATGGGCGGACTCCTCCAGTCCAGCCGCTACTTAAGACAGCGTGCTCCTACACAACTGCTAATCTTTGCCTTTGACATAGCAAAGAAAATGGAGTCTCGTCGATGCTTCCCTCGCTGCGTTGAAGTGAGGATTACCCAGATAACATGCTTAAGGCATCGATGGTAGTGTCATAGATAACCACTGACCTAATATAACTAGTATCGAGGTTCTCTGTCAATTACTGTTACAAGTATTTTCTTAATCGATGTCCACAGGCTGCAGTCCTTAGATTAAATCACCTGCCCCTATATGCAATTAAACACTTGGAACTGGAATATTAGTGTCCCCACCCCAGGTTCCCACGTGACTATAAATGAACTCCCTTACCCACCGCATTTACTCCATCAAGCCTGCATAGACTTCAAGCTAAGAACAAATCTATGGCCAATTCCTGACTCTTAGGGGATCTATCTAAGCTTTGCTATTACTAGACCCTAGAGAAAATCCTATACAGAAAGCACCCTGTGATGAAAATATCACAGAAATATTAGCTGCCTTGTCTGTCTTCCCTAGTCATTGGTATGCCTGCTAACCTTTCATTATGCTTTTAAAGCCTTAAATTGTCAGTTTCAAACCTTGAATTAAGCAGTGGAGACAAATGTATTATTTCTCTCTCTCTCTCTCTCTCTCTCTCTCTCTCTCTCTCTCTCTTTGGTTTGTTTTTGTTTTAACCACACAAACTCAAATTTTTCTTTGAATCATGAGCAACAAATGTGGTGGCCCAGTCTGCAGCCTTCGGCTCTGCAGAGCTGCGGGCCTTGGCGGCCTACCTCGTGGCCAGCGAGAAGCAGTCGCAGACATGACTGCAGGGGGGTCCTTGCAAACTCCACCACTCTGGCTCTAAAATGGTGCTAGCAAATGGATCTAAGGGTTTCATAACTCATGATGGAGACATTATTCGAAACAAGAGACTATGAATGGGCCTGATTTCTGCTTTATCTTCCCATTTCGATTATAAACTACAAGTGGAAGAGACCTTATAGACTACCTCAGACAACTCCAACCGGTGAAGGAGAAAGCAGTGGCATGTGCGGGACACACAGCTAGATACTCGGGTTTGGGTAGAGGTTAGCACCTCTTCTACCCATCCCCAGGATCCACGAGTGTTTCCTTGAATAAGTGTGTTAACCTGCCAAATGCTAAGCCCTTAGAGGGCCATGTCACTTCTCAACTTTTACTACTATCCACTATAATGCCCATCAAAACCCTCTACATTAAACCGACTTCAGTCTAGCCAGCTGGTCTACCCTTAGGAGCAGTTCTCTTAACAAATAGCCACCTTACTAGCTTGCAATTTCCTATCTACCCTGATGTGAGCAGCCCTTTTAGCTCCTTTAATCTCACAGACAAGATGAATCCCCCACGAGTGAAATCAAGAAGTCTACATAACAAGATCATAGTAGATCCACCACCCCAGCTTCAAGCTGGTGTCTCTGTAGCTGCTACTGAAGTAGATATATGGACCAGGATCACTGAAACCAACCACCCTGTATGTACTGACGTCAGGCGGCAGTGCGGCTGGTCTCCCGACAGGACCTCTATTGTGCAGCAGCAGCAGCAGATGTGGCTGGGGTTGGTCATCAGTTCCAGGTCTCGAGAGACCCAGGGGCCCTGTATTCTGTTTGCAAGAATCCAACAGAAGAACAGCTTCTCACATGTGGCCTGTGGTTGGTGCTTCTCAGATAATGCTCATGAGGGCCTCTCACTCCGGTTCTCAGAATGTGACCAGTGTCTGGGCCTCCCAGGCAAGATGCTTATGACTCAGGGCATCAAACTTGGCAGCCTTTTGTCCATGCTGTCCCCAAATCTAGACGCTGGTCCAGGTTCACTATCTACATTTTCCACTCTGCCTCAAATCCATCCTGTCTTTGAAATTGCAGTTAGACCCTTGACCCCACCTTCCAATGGCACACGCTGGGCCATCTCTGTTGCTCTGTTAGCCCTCAGCTAACTGAGCGTCACCAGCAGAAATTTCTCCCTAGCAGACAGCAAGCCCTTAGGGAACCAATAAACCCATCGCCTGTACCCACTATGACCGCCCCCCCCCGATCTCTCCTGCCTTCCCCATCAGAAAAAGAACCAGGCCAGCACATCTGCAAAGGGCCAGAGGCATCCCATGGGGCTGACCACCACTGCCCACAAGACAATGGACCCATGAACCCTCTCCCGAGAGCTCACCTCATTCAGCTTGACCCAGTTGAAGGACTTCAGCGGGTGGGAAGGCTGCGGTACACGCTTTTTCCTGAGTGGGATGTAACTGCTGGGGAAGGGGTCCTGAGGGACGGGCAGGGCCATGCCAAAGCAAGGTGGGGCACCTGGGGGTGTGGGAGCCCCACTAGGCGGGAGGGGCGGTGGGGGTGGAGGAGGACAGCAGACGAAGGGGAGAGGGGGTGGTGGTGGTGGAGGCCGGTCATCGGTTGTCATGGAGGAAGAAGACAGGATGACTGGCCCCCCCGGGGGAGGGGGAGCAGACACAGGGCCCATCTGTAAGGAGACAGAAGATTGACAAGGACAGACATCAGCACTGCTTCTGCTCACCCATCCTTTCCTCCTCTTCTCCATCTGTGCTGGGCCCCGAGGCTTGCTCTCCCTTCACACATGGTCATTCCCTCCCTCTACAGCCCAAACATCCAACACATACACACCCACATCGTACAATTGGAGTCTCAGCCTCACAGTGCAACCACAGAATGGACACATCCAGTTGTACAGGCCACTGACTGCACCAGGACATTCAGCTGAGGGGACTGGGGGTAGAATTCCTAGCTTCCTGCGCGTCCCAGAGTGTGTGCTTCCTGGGGCAGTGTTGGCTACAGAAGGTGGGATATCATCCTAATTAGTACATAGTGCCACTTGTACAGCCTTAGGGGTCCCAGGCAGCCTAGCCTGTACTTCCCCTCTGTTCTGCCTCATGCGGAGGTTCCTGGCACCCCTGCACACTGCTCTCCCCGCCCTAACCTGAGGCCCAGGATATCTGGTGAGCTCTGTAAAAAGGAGAGAAGGCCTACATACCGAGAGGTCACTGAGCTGGGCCACTAATTCTGCCACTTGTCCCCGGGCCTGGCGCAGCTCCTGGGACTCCCGGGCCAGTTTGTCCTTCATCTTGTTCAGTGTTCGCATCATCTCCTCCTTCTCCAGAGTCTTGGTCTCGCATTCACGCTCCTTCCTCTCCAGCCGGCTCACCAGTTCCATGTGTTCTGGGCAGGGATAGGGCAAGAGAGGAAATGTGAGGCAACAGTGAGCATCTGTGCCCCCTTTGGTAGGAGGAGATGGGTCCTGGACTGGGCAGGCAGCAGGACAGGGAGTGGACAGAAGGTTTCAGCAGAACCTCTCACCTTTCCGGAACTTCTCTGCCTGTTCTCGCCACTGTTTGACTTCATTCTCATTGATGAGCCTGGTGGGGAATGGGGCGGGGAGCAGTGTGTCAGTGTGTCTGTCAGCTGGAAGAGATGTGTTCTCTCTCTCTGGCCCACATGGGTACCTGATCCCCAGTGAGGCCAGCCATATTGCAGGGCAGCTAGGATTTGGACCGTGTAACTGTCCCTCCAGCTGCCCGCTCACACCCAGGTCTCATTCCATGTCTGTAGCAACTACCAGAGCACCAAGCACCCTTTGCTACCTTAGGATCCAATCCCTCTTTGATCCCCTTGGAGCTACTAATGCTCACAGACCAGAAATGGGACTGAGAGCTACTTAATAGGTAAACTAGGACTCATGTCAGGCTTTGCTTTGGTGGCATGCACCCTTTGTAAAAATAGACCCTGACCTCAGGAAAAAGCTAAAATGTGGGCTACACCATGGTCCAGGCTTCCCGTGTGTAAGAACAAGAGAAATTTCCTACCCTAGCAATCATACAGAGTATGTTTTGCCCACTCTAGCAATAAGACAAGAGAATGAGTTTGTGGGAGTTGACAGAGGATGTGTCTACAGCAGGAAGGCCCCATCCGTGTCAGACCCTTGTAATGATATGGGCTTAAGCAACACTCCCACCTGGACACCAGGGTGTCCAGTAAACACTTCTGTAAATTTTTAAGCACAGATGTGTTAAATGACATATACTTTTCAACCAGATCCATGATAGGGATAGGGGAGTATTTAGTGAGGTTTCTTTGGAGAGAGCCTTTATTTTCTTCCAGACCTGGGAATGGGGTTACTGCCTCCTTCACACTACCCCAGGAAGAGGTTTCCATGGGCCCATCCACTCTGCTAATATTGGGAAGGAATCCAGGAGGATGGAGACATGACTTGGGGAATGGCAAATCCAGAGGCTGAAGCAAAACAGAGCAGGTATGTGCTGCTGTGCCAAAACCTGCAGGCACCCTGAAGGATGTTAGCCTAAGAGGCTGCCTAAGTGTTGCTTCTGGGTCAGATGTAAGCCTTGTGGAGGAAATGGGCTGAAGCTATTAAGATTCCTGTCCCAGAGGTCCACTTGGGACAAAACTTGGGCACATCAGCACCAGCACTCTTTGTGTGAACCAGGGGGCTAACAGAAAGAACAGCTGGAAACAGCCAGCTGGCAAGAACTTCCTGCATGTCAGTGAGTCAAGTTTTATGAGATACATTCTGGAGATCACTGGAACACACTAGCATCTTTGCCCTGTGCCAAGCCCAGAGAGCAAGGAGCCTGTCAACTAAATTCACTGCTCAGTAAAGACCCCTTCCTGATCTCTTTCCTGCCCCCAGACTGCCTCTGGTAGAGGTCAGTGAGCTAACCAAAAGATGGGTGGGAGGGAAAAAGGAATGCAAAAGAAAAGAGAAGAGAAAAGAAACCAGTCATCGCCAGCACATAGATGTGCACCCTTGCCACTCTGGCCTCCCTGGGCCAGCCAACAAAGCAGAGAGACAGAGACAAAATCAAGCCTTGGGTATTGCTGCCTATTTGGTAAGTTGTTTTCTCAGCAGCAACAGCCTCATGTGATCTTAGGGCTTCCATAGCTCAAAAAAGGAGCAACAACTGACTTGTAGTAAGAAGCCTCCTCACTAAATACTCAACAAGTAGAAAATATGACAAAGGCTGCCTTTTGGCCACTTTACTAGTTATACTTGGCCAAAATACCAGTTAAGATTTCACTTCATCAGCATAAAGCAATTTGTGAAAGTGAAAAAATAAAGTTTCAAGAATGGTTCCATAACACTTTACTCAGCTTTAGGAGGCAGCAGGATGAATCCTTGAGAGCCAGTTTATCTCCTTAGGGGCAGTTAGCTCAGACTCATGTCGAAAACAATGTGTTCATGGACATTCTTATTACTCACTGATGCACACTTCAATTTGGTTCTCTGTGTTTCTGTACACCCATGGTCAATAAAAGGTAGAAAATCAAAAGACCTTAGGGTCCACCAACCTCCCCCAACAGCCTCATGGCCAAATGATTACACTTTGTTGGTCGTTAGCAAATGTATAAAGGGCTAGAGAAAGTATCCTTTGGCTATAGGCACACATGGAGTCTCTGTCAATATTCTTGTGCCTGTGTTAAAATTGAAGGAAAAAATATTCACAGCTCATGGACCACACAAGAAAAAGCTGGAGGGTCTAGCGCATTGGCTCAATCACTAAGTCCTCATCTTGCAAGCACTGGGATCCCATGTGGTTGCCAATTCACATCCCAACTGCTCCACTTCTCATCCAGCTTCCTGCTTGTGGCCTTTGAAAGCAGTGGAGGCTGGCCCAAAGCCTTGGGATCCTGCACCCACAGAGGAGACCTGAAAGAAGCTCCTGGATCCTGGCTTCTGATTGACTCAGCTCCAGCCATTGTGGCCATTTGGATAGTGAACCAGTGGATGGAAAACGTTTCCCTCTGTAAATCTGATCTGCCTTTCCAATAAAATTTTAAAAAACAAAACAAAAACATAAGCTGGAGGCATGGAGTCAGTGCATGCACTACAGCTGGTGGAACAAGGCTATATGTTACTGTGCTAAAATCCTCCTTCTACCCAACCCCTATGGTGAGTCACTGAGAAGTGAGTATATACCTGCTACACCCATGTCCTCCAACACAGGAAGCAGCAGCCACAGGTCAGGTGGTTATACAAATGTAACTCAAATAGAACATAAAATTCATTGGCACACCAGCCACCTATCAAGGACTCAGTCACCCTGTTCTCCACCCACCCTGCGATGTCTACTGGCCAATACTGCTCCAGACCCCCTGGAGCTGCCTGTATTGACAGAAGGGACCATTGAAAGTGAGCTAGAAGGTGGAAGGTCTCAGGGCAGAAACAGTCACTGCTCACATATTGACGATGTTCTTGACATTGAAGTTCTCCAGGGGAGCCAGGTCAGGATCCACGCCTCGTTCATCCTGAAGGACGATCTGTTGCAGGATACGGTCCAGGAGCTGCCACTGCTGGAAGTAGCCACCATTTCGCTTGTCTGGGGGACAACATGTTAGTGTTACACCACTACTGAGCCCCAGGGCCCTCTGGAGGCCATGACTGCCCAGGGCCCCTGCCTGGGTTCAGGCTGGTGATGCACGCCCTTCCCCATCCATAGTGAACTCCCAGTCTGGTGGGAGAGGGACTGCCATCACCGATGAAGGAGACATTCAAATGCAGCCATCTGATGATCTACAACTGACCATGAACCCACAGACCCTCCCAACATAGTTCTGAACACCCTGAAATGCTCCCTGACTTTCTTGTTTGGACCCCGAGGATGAAAATTGCTTGTCATGTTATCTACAAAAAGCACCTGTTCTAAAACACTACATGCTGAATGATGAAGTCTCCAGGGAAATTTTTTTACAAAAAGATTTTAGGATTATCTATGCTATTGCTCTACAGAGGACGACTGAAAAATGATTACAGGTGTGCCCAAGAGATACTCAAAGGTATTAAAGAAGTAGTTAGTAGAAGTCAGGGATATATATTGCCAGAGGTCACCTTGAACCAGGAAGACAAAGACATTGTATGCTATGCCTTCTCTTACAGGACCCCACTCAAATACCTTAGAATCAGTCTGGCTGTTCATGGGCTTCCTTTTCACACAATGGCCACAAACTCTTCTTCCTTGGTTCCTTTTAAGATTTATTTATTCAAAAGTCAGAGTTATAGAGAAAGAGAAAGAGATCTTCCATCTGCTAGTTCATTC
The DNA here is from genome assembly GCF_030435755.1 of Ochotona princeps. Lineage (NCBI taxonomy): Eukaryota > Metazoa > Chordata > Mammalia > Lagomorpha > Ochotonidae > Ochotona > Ochotona princeps. The sequence continues at coordinate 107,965,578 of NC_080832.1, forward strand.
TCCAGATGACCACAATGGCCAGAGCTGGGCCAGCCTAAAGCCAGGAGCTTCTTCTAGATCTGCTACATGGGTGGCAGGGGCCCAATGCTTGGTCCAACTCCACTGCTTTTCCCAGATTACCAGCAGGGAGCTATATCAGAAGTAGAACAGCTGGGACCCGAACCAGTACCCATTTGGGATGCTGGCACTGTAGGTAGCAGCTCTACCCACTGTGTCACAGTGTTGCCACATACTTCTGTGGTTGTTGATCCCAGGTACTTCATCTTCACTGGTTAACAAGGGAAACCAATCAGTGCATTCCTGACATCAAAGTCACACCATCCTGCTCACAGGCAGGCAAGCTAATCTACACAGCCCTATTTGAAACAAAGGTAAGATTCATTCATAAGCCAGACCACCGAAGGCAAGAACTCTAGGAGTCAGAAAACTCAAATTTCCCAGGCCTTCCATGTGCAACTTCTGGGCTGAGTTTTGGAAAACTGGTAGCTTTCCAGTTAGCCCATCTTCCCTTCCACTATCACGCCACTGGCACTGCATTGTGAAATGGCACAGGTTTCCACTCACCTTTAAAGCATAACGTTTGCTTTAAAATCCTGACCCCAGAGAAGTGACGATTCCTTCTGTATGTAAAGAATGGGCTCAGAGGCCATTACTGTGACACAGCAGGTTAAACCTGCAATGCTGGCATTCCATGTGAGTGTCAATGCCAAGTCCCTGCTGCTCCACTTCCCATCCAGTATCCTGCTGATGGCCTGGGAAAAGCAGTAGACCATGGCCCAAGTGTCTGAGCATCTGCTACCCACAGAAGAGATCGGGAAGAAGCTCCTGGCTTTGGCCTGGTCCAGTCCTGGCTATTGTGGCCTTCTGGGGAATCAGCCAACAAAGGGAAGATATTCTCTCTCTCTTTATACTTCTGGCTTTCAAAGAAATAAATGTTTCAAATAAAATAAATTCCAAAGCACATTCTCAGCTTCAGGTTCATTCACTACGGAGACAGCAGTGCACACTTCTTGGGTCATCCAGAGGTTTGGAGACTGTGCTGAAGCACTTTGTCTCAGGCCTGGTTCAGCTCTGATGCATGACACATGACAGTTGTCACAATTAGTGAGACCACCAGCACTGCTGTCACCCCCATGTAGAGAGTCTGGCTAGCTGACCACTACTGTGGTAGACCACACAAGTTTTCTGTGTGAAGAGTCCAAATATCCAATGATACAGTGAAAGCCCATTTCAGATTTCTTTCTGGGGTACCCACTAGTAATAAAGGACGTTCATTCCTTCATAGCACACACCTGGGTCTTAAAAGCTTATGCATCTACAGATGCTAAAATGGGGCACTTGCAGGTAGAGGCAAGAGTGCTAAGATGGGAGACAGCAAGGAAGGAGCTGGTGACACATTAAAAAAAATCAGGCATGTTCATGCCACATCTGTGCAGCTTTCCCAGACAAAAAGAACTTCCTTCTGGATCCTCCGCAGCCTGGCAAGAACGGACCCTCCTCTGGGGACTGACCCCTCTTCTGTCACAAGCTGACAGTCAGGGCAGTTTGACCTTGCAGTACTGGATCTATTGCTTGTCGGACTAGGATGCTGAAGTCACTCAGCGCCAAGTTCCCCACCTTCTGCAGGTGACAATGGGCATCAGTGACCCCCAAGGGGGAAGAGAAACACAGGGCCTAGGTCCTAGGGCTCAGGCATGGCCTCATGGGACTGGTGTGGAGGGAGACACAGTCAGCCCTGCCAAACCCAGGGAGCCCTGGAACCCTGTTTCCTCTAGCCTATCCCAGGCTCAGCACCAGCTGAGGGAGTGGCACATTTGGGCTACTCACATGGCATCTGCAGACAGTGGTGCAGGACAGAGAGCAGGCAGGGGTAGGCCTCCGTATGTTTCAGTTTCTTGTGAATCAGGTCGAACATCTGGGAAGCACTCTTCGTGTCGATGTGGACCTGGGGCAGCGCAGGGCACAGGGAAGGGAGATCAGGTGGTCATGGAGGAAGAGAAGGGGAGAAGGGAGGGCCGAGTCCATAAACTGAGCTCCAGACCTTTTCTTCCTCTGCCTCTGGCCCAGGCTTGAAAAAGAGAGACAGGGGCTGGCACCGTGGGATGGCAAGTAAAGCCACTGCCAACATTTCATATGGCTGCCAGTTCAAGTCCTAACTGTTCCCTTTCCGATCTAGCTCCTTGCTAATGCACTGGGAAAGTAACAGGATGACCCAAGTGTATAGGCCTCCGGACCCACATGGAAGACCAGGAAGAACCTCCATTTTCCTGATATGGGCTGGCCCAGCTCCAGCTGTTGCAGCCATTCGTGGAGTGAACCAGCAGATGAAAGATCTCTGTCTCTTTCTAACTCTGATTTGAAAATAGAAAAAAAATAAGTCTTTTTTAAAGAAAAGAGAGAAAAGGAGGGAGAGTATTAATTGACAAACTAGGGTTTTGCCATCTCAGCTCTCTCTGTTCATCTCACACTGTCTAATTCTTTGCTGTGGGTAGGCAGGAGCTGTCCTGTGCATTGCAGGATGTTCAGGATTACCCCTAGCCTCTGCCAGTGGTGACAACCCAAAATGTCTCTAGACGTTGCAGATGTCCCTGGGGGAAGAGGAAGCAAAGCTTGTCCTGGTGAAGAACTACTGACCCAAGCCAAGGGAAGGGAGCAGATGCTAAAATGGGGCACTTGCAGGTAGAGGCAAGAGTGCTAAGATGGGAGACAGCAAGGAAGGAGCTGGTGACACATTAAAAAAAAGTCGGGCATGTTCATGCCACATCTGTGCAGCTTTCCCAGACAAAAAGAACTTCCTTCTGGATCCTCTGCAGCCTGGCAAGAACGGACCCTCCTCTGGAGGACTGATCCCTCCTCTGTCACAAGCTGACAGTCAGGGCAGTTTGACCTTGCAGTACTGGATCTATTGCTTGTCGGACTAGGATGCTGAAGTCACTCAGCGCCAAGTTCCCCACCTTCTTCTGCCCTCTCTCACTTCAGCATCTTCATCTACATGTTCAGGGCTGTGAGCGTGTACTGATATAGTGCTTGTTGACTGCAGATACCACTATCACACCATGCCCCCTCGCCAGAAGGGGGGGCTTCTCTTTGGATAGGGACCTGATAACACTGAACAGCAGAACTGCGTGCTTTCAGGAGTTCTAAGACTGAAATGAAAAAAGGATTTGGCTTTTGGCTTGTGGCTCATGAGCTGGTTAGAGATGAAGAGCAGAGGCTTGGGGAATTTGAAGGAAGGAAGCAAGAGAGGTGGCACCAGGTGCTAGAGGGCTAATCCTGTGCAGGAACTGGCTAGCTTTCTCTCTCCCCCCCCCCCACACACACTTTGGGGTTTTGATCTCAAAGGTAGAAGAGCAGGTGAGGCCTCCGGAGGAAACTCATTGGGTATTGTTCAACACCAATGTACTACCAAGGCTTTAGAAGCCAGATTCCGCCATGGGGAAACCCATCACAAGACAGCCCAGTCAACATGGACTCCCTTAAAGCACATGCCCTGTGGAAGTGCCTGTTTGGGACCCCATCACCATCACCTCCCCTGACAGGATCCTCACCATGTCAAACCTCCTGGCTAGTTCAAGGTCATCCTCATTCCGGACCATCTCAAAAAAGTCTAAGTGCCTAGAGAGGATGGGGAATAAGAGGGCATAGATGTTAGAGCCAGAACATCCCTGGATGAGGCTACAGCCCCTTCAAGCCCCACAATGCCTGCTCAGAACACTTCATCCCCACCAGGCCAAGGCAGAACGAAAAGGAAGCCATCTGCCTATAGGTCAGCACACTTTCCCCTTTGCTCAGTCCTAGTGCCCTCTTTAGCAGCTCAGTCCAGGGCTCCATCACCATAGCTGCAGGCACCTCCACTTGAGCACCTCCATTGCGACAATTTTGGCTTGGTTGTCCACTGCTGTAGGAGGCTGATTTGTGCATTGCTAGATGGCCTATGGCATCCCTGGCCTCAATTGGCCAGATGTGCTAGAATTATAACCAAAAGGCCTCCTAATGTTGCCCAATATATCTCCTGCCATGAAATCACCCTCTGGCCCAGAGCCCCATCTCCAACTTCCCCAGGGTCTCCATATCACTCCCCACATCATCCCTCATGCCGGTCTCTCACTCATTTTCTATTCTTTCACCTACCTATCACACACTACCGCAAAAGAATGCATCCCTCTCCTTTAAAGGCAAGCACCATAAAAAATAGGCTACACTAATGGGACAGGACAGGAGGAGCCTCACAGGAACTTAACCATGCCCTTGGACCATCAAGGGCCTGACAGCATGCACTTTGAGCATTGCTCAGTTGGGCAGTAAAACACTGAAGAAAATTTAGTATTCCTGGCCCCAACAATCAGTTCTGTGCTTCACCAGCCACTTTGAAAACCAGAGAACACTCCCCAGTAAATACACACACAGATTCCCAAATGTCCCCCAGGGGGCAGCACTGCCACAGTTGAGGACTACTGGGTTCAAAGGTCTATACTGTCAGAGGGAACACATGGAGGTGAGCAAAGTAGACAGACAAGGGTACAGCTATCCCACACAGAGCCCATCCCTGGGCACAGCAGGTCATTTCTAGTGGCAAGAGCAGCCTTCCCCCAAGGCGCTGAGCATCCTCAACTGAGGCTCTGTCCCCACAGATTTGCAGAGGGGGTGGGTTGCTCTGGCCTTACTTGTCCAGGATGGCATTCTCGTGTTGCCGGAGCTTGTCGATCACAGGCTGTATCCCCAGCATCAGGAACTCATACCGTAGATGGAGGCGAAATTCCAGGTTATCCTATGGGGTAATGAATGGAGAAGCTTTGGTCTAAATAGCCATAAGAGTGGTTGGTGGACCCATTGCCACCACCCCAGCTGTAGCCCTACCATCTCTCCCGCAGCAAACTCACCTGCAACTGTCCCAGGGGGAGCTGCCTTTGACCTCGTGACCCATGGCGAAAGTGTCCTTTGATCTCGCTCTTTCTCTAAAACAAGCCTACTGCCCAGTTTCCTTCAGGTCTTCTACCTCACATCCTTCAAACCCCTGATCAGTTTTCGTTTTGCCTCCAGCATCAGAAAGCAGTGGTGGAGAGTGCCACAGACCTCAAACATCGGCATCAGATGCATCTTGGTTTAACTCCCTGCCAGTTCCCAACTAGCCCTTAGTTTCCCACACTTGTAAAATTAGCATACCAAGAATCACCTATAGTGGATGGAATTCCTAACAATTACCAGATGGAATGTGACTACCAACTCATCAGAACACATGCCAGCCATAGATAGCTGGCGCTGATCAACCAGGTGGTATCAGCAGGATGTCCTAACTCAGCTCAGCAGGATTGCAAGAATAATGCCATGCTGGCAGACAAGAAGGGGAAGTAGAGCCATTTATTGGCCCCCCTTCTACCTGTTGTCCTCCCAGTTGATCTTGACTGGGGCATCTGAATGCCTTAGAGCTTAGGGCGTCCCTCTCTTGTTCTTCAAGGTTTCCTGTTAGTATTGCTGTTTTTGTACTCTAAGAATCCAATTCTGATCCCAAAGGGAAGAAAAGCAGAAGCCATGCCTCCCATAAAAGGTGCTAGAAAACCATCACCAACTTTTCCAGTTCCCTAGAAAAGTCTAGAAAGAAAGCCCAAGATCCACCCTCCTCCTGTGATGACATCTCTCCCCCTCCACACCCCTCTGCCCCATCACCCTGAGCCATCATCAGCCTGGCAGGTCTGGCGTTTGTTCATGACACAGATATTACCCCAGCAGCAACCCCACCCCTACACCACCCCAGAGGAAACACAATCAAGAATTTGGAGGAAAGGAGAGCCAGCATTCATCATCATCACTACTTGGAAGAGCCAGTTGTGAGTGGGTCACAAGGTGGTGCCAGGCTGTCCCTCACAACATCAGGATTCACAACGTGTGGCTCTTTCTTGGCCCCAAAGTGAAGGAGCCAGGAGATTCTAAAAATAATCCTAAGATGGTGGGGGGGTCGTGGCAGCCACATCGGCCAGAAGCCTTGACCCCCTGCCCAGATTGCTCTCACACAGTCCACCCATAAACACACTCAGTGAACAGTAGGGACAAAAAGGCTCCCCACCTCTCCAGCTCCAGCATTGAGGACAGCGTTGATGAAAGACATGATGGCTGTCTTCAGATTCACTTCATCCCGGTACCGGCCCAGGCTGCGGTCCAGCTCATTCAGAAGCGTCTGGATGAACAGGTGGGATGAGGCAGGAAAGGAAGGCTCAGGGTCCCAGGAGGGCAACCTCTGCTCCTTTGCTTTACCATTGTGATTGTCTAGAAGGTCCCCCACACTTCCCCTCTGCCAAGAAGCATCCTTTGCTCTGTCCACCTGTCTCAGCGCTGCCTTCCTGCCTCTCTACTCAACCTTGGAGCTCCATTTCCATGGCTGGGCAGTGCTGCACCCTGCTTCATTGCTGCCTATGTGTTTTAGGTGCCGCTAGCCCCTGTGTATTCCCTGCCCAGACACTAGCTGGTTCTAGACACAACCTTTGATCCTTCCTCCATCATCTGCAAAGCACCAGGGGCCACTTTCTGCACACAGCAGGTGCTCAAAAATGTTTGACATAAACAAACCATCATGCTGGCAGTTTGTTGCCTCAGTTCACATTCACTGATATTTACTCTATGCCAGGCATGTTACGTGTATTATCCTTCTTGTTATTTTTCTGCACAGATCAGGGAGCAGCTAAGAGAACATGGCCTGAGCTCCCAGGGCCGGTCCCAGTGTCCCCACGATTTGATCAGCCCCAGCAGGGAGACTAAAATTCGGATGCCAGCAATTGCACTTAATAATTCTTGAAAGAACCACCATTCTGAGTCAGGCACTAGGCCCAGAGACGCAGAGCCACAGAAATTACACAGCCCAATACCTCAGCGTCTAGGAACCCATGGTCTGGTGAGCAGGTCAAGTCCACTTCCTCAGCCATGCCTAGCACTCAGCCTCTCCTGTCATTCTGTCAGCCCTGTGGGTTGCTCTTCTCTCTGTAGCCCACATTAGGCCCCTTCCCCTGCCCTATCGTTCCCTACAGAGTGTCCTTAGTGCTTTGTGCAGTATCTCCACCCCACCCCGGGCCAATCTTCTCACCTGGAAGCGTGTTCGCTCAGCTGCGTACACCTGGTAGTGCAGCATGGCTTGGAGCACCTTCTTGTGGCCACCAGGCACAAGGCACACAGCGCCCAGGATCTCCAGCACAGCCACTTTGGTCTTGCTGTTCTCTGTGCGCAGACTCTGAGCAATGGTGCTGATGGCCTCAGGCTGGGCCAGCACATGCGCCCGCCCCTGGGAATTGTTCATTAGTGCCTTGATGCAGCCGATGAGGGAGGTGTGGATGCGGCTCTCACAGGTGGCGTGGTCCATGCTCCGGAGGAAATTCAGCAGACAGGTCAAGCCCTCCAGCTCGATGAAGCGAGTCACAAACCTACCAGGCAGACATGTAGAATGAAAGGCATCTCTACCTGCATTTTGTTCTGCAGGCATTTTGCAAGCAGCCCTTTACCTGAACACCACCTTCCATGTAGGGTGGCTATTTGGCTCATTTATAAAGTACATGCAAGACATTAAAATCCTCTCACCCTCACACCTTCTTTGCATTTTAAGTACTGTGCATTTGCACCTCATTGTCCATGGCTTTGCTAAAGTGACTTATAGGTGACAGGGAAGATTATGAGCATCATGACAGGTGCTCAACCTGAATGCTCATCTCCTAGGAGGATGGAAATCAAGAGGATGACAAAGGACAAGCAGGACTTCCAGCCAGGGACACCATCTGGGTCCCTCAGGCCAAGGACCAAGACTGACTCGGGGAGCTGCTAGTCCAGGGATCCCTGAGAAGACAGGAGTTGTCCTGGCCACTGCAGAAGCCATGAAAACCCACTTAACACAGGGGCTCTTAACCTATTCTGTTTCCCTAAAGGGTTTATGGGGTAGCATTCAAGAATCCAAGGACTAGAATGGGATAAGAAAATTACATTTTCATTTTTGGTAACTGAAATGTAGAGTTTCCTTCTGTGATGAATGTGGGCAATAAGTGACTGTGGAATGAGCAGAATCTATGACTCTGTCACCCAAAGAAATCACAGCTATTTTCATATCAAATTATAGTTGTTGCAGGTATCTCAAAATATCATTTACACTCATCAGCACTTCAAAATTATGGTGGTTATCAGATCCACTGCTAGCTTTTGCTTTTTCAGGCATAAAGAAGCATGTTTATTTCTATCTCATACATTTTTAATATTTGGTGGCTGTATTTTAATCTAATTGGTTTATTTTTTTAATCCTCTCTATTTTATTATTTAAAAACATCATTTCAGGAAAGCAGCCCATAGATTTTAAAAGACGCCAGAGACCCCTAGTGAACCTGTTTACACACACAGAGAGGCTTGGAACTCTTGATTTAAAATAGTAATTAATGACCTGAGGCGAGGGGCATAAATTGAGCAGGGGAACCACTATCTATATTTATTCCAAGTGTATTTACATGCATTTTATATTATTGTACAAATATGTCTACCAAATATGCTGCCAAGTTAGCAACAGGCATTTTCTTGTACCTACAGTATATGCTTTTCTATATTCCACAAATTTCCACAATGACTATGTATAGCTTCAGTCATCAGGATTTTACTAGAGGATAAAGTGCCACAAATTGAGGCGAAGATGAACCTGTCAATTTTCTCTCAGTCCTTTGGACTTCCTGACCTCCTCAACCTTTACAGCATTGCTCCCCCTGACAGAAGAGTGACAGCTAGCCGAGTGGCAGCGGCTTTAGGATGTCCCCGTTTTCAGGCAGGATCTGGTGCCAGGCTCCTGAAACACAGTGCTTAGCCCAGTCACAATCTCCTCCTTTCCCCTGACTCCCAGTCCCTCACAGAGGCCAGCAGACAGCTAGTGTTGAACAACCAGATCTCTCAGGAAGAAAAAAAATCAAAGGGCTAACTACCAGCGCTTGCCATCCCCATGGTATCAATACTTCCAGCACAGCACATTCCAGCTATCAATGAGCCACCGTTGAACTGGACTAGGGAAGAAAGGCACCATCACATGGTACCCCCACCACACGCGTGCACACAACACTGGAAATTCAAGCATACACTTAATGGTCACAAGCATGTGTCAATGATTAAAAAGTAGAAAAATAATTAGATGATTAGAGAATGGTAAGTTGCAAGGGTCTAATACCTTTGTTTTTGTTATATTTCGTCCTAAATTTATATTATAGTCACAGCTGTGTTTGGACAACCAATTTGCAAAATTTTAGAAAATTGAATAGTCAGCTCTCACCATCTGGTGCCAGTCAGTTCCAGCAAACCCTGGGGCTGACCCAGACACAAGGAACCCCTTGTGACTCTTGGCACACTGTGGACTCCACACATGGTAGCCTGGAAGGAGCAAAGAATCCTCCCACCACCCTCGGGGGATCCAATCCTTTTCCTTTGCTGACAAGGCTCCCATTCCAGATGGTCAAAGCTCAGCCAAGGGCACCACAGCCCCTCCTAGTGGTTGGAACATTTCTCAAACCAAACCCAGGTCCATCTTCTTCCTGGCTGGGCACTGGCCTTGGCCCTGGGTTTCAGAAAGTCCTTTGCCATAACTTTATCCTTGTGACCACCTTCCTGTTTTATCCACCCCCACATACTCACACCCTGCAAGTAACAACACCTCCCTCCCTTTCTCTAGAGAGAGTTCCTTGGGACCAAGGCTTATTCCACTTGCAGCCTCAATCCCCTGCTCTGGACCTGCCCATCCCTTGGCAGCTCCCCTGTCCCTCAGGAGGGAAAAGGTAGGGGCTAGGAAGCATAGTCGGGAGCATGAACTCCAGGGAATTCTGGGTGTGGAGTCAGCAAAAGGCATTGGCATGGATGCAACACTGTGTAAGGCTTTGGGACCGACTGGTGATTGGCGTTGAAGGATATGAAGGTGGAAAGATTGGTGTCACCTCATGGGCTGTGTGCGGAGAGCTGTCTTCAGATCTTCCACCACTTGATTCCTCATCTCCGTCTCCTCCTCGTCAAAGGCGTAGAGACTCTGCATCTGAGGAGCCCCAAGCAGCAGGGAGTAGAAGTCACACGGCATTGCCTGGATCCCAGATCCCTGTACCCCTCAGCCCAGAAGCAACCCAGGGCCTTGGGAAAGGTGGAGGGGCTCAGGATCTCATCCTGAACTTTCCCTTCCTCATCTGGGCAAAGGAGAGAACTACTGGGCCAGCTTAGTTCCCAAGCCCATATGCTTTCCAAAGGGGCTAATAATGGTCTCAAAGGGTCTACAAGTCATGCAGAGGAGGGGCAGTTTATGATAAGATCTGGGGGAGGTGATTAGCCCTAGTGAGTGGGGTGAGAGGGGCAGGTAAAGGTGAACTGAAAGGGAAGTTTTCCTGAGGGAGAAGGGAAGGATAGGAGCAGACAAGCTCACCGCAGCCATGGAGTTGATTCGGTCAATGTAATAGTCCGGCCAGCTGGTCGCCAGCTTGTTGGGGTCCTCCTGCTCCTGGAATAAGGAAGATGGTGTGCACCAGTTGGCAAGACAGGCCCGTGGGCTGGGGTCCTGAGCTCTGTCAGTGTCAGGACAGGGATTCATGCCCCAGCCCTGCCCACATAGGGATGCTTGGAGAAAGTTGTAAAATCTCCGTGTGTTCCCATGACTTCCTGTACTGGATGCGGATAAAGAGCCCTGATCTCTGCGGCACAGGCTGGAACTGTGGAACTGCTTTCAAACAAGTGCGGTTTTTAAAGGAAGATTTTCTCCTCTTACCTCTGTTCTCCATCTACTGAATGAATCACAGTTCTATGGTGGTTGGATCTAAGACCCACATATGCTTAGATCTTAGATCTCATTTATTTTTCTAATCAAATTTTTTTATTTGACAAAGAGATTGGCCTGTAATGGTTTGGAAGCTTTAATGCATTTTATGCTATGTCTGCTCCATAGCTTGTGCTCAATAAACAGTAACCTTACAAGGAGACCACACTTACCTGGCAGGGAAGATGCCACGGTCACAAAGAGATGAACTCCCAGGGCCCCGGGTTTTAGAGACACACAGAAGCCCTGGTAGGTCAGGGTTTTCTTTAGCTCCCAACTTGGCTGAGGGATGGTATGCGTAGCTGGGAGGCAGAGTCCCCTGGGAACTAAATCAGCACTAAAGCCGCTGGACATCCAGCCTCTCTAGCCTCGTGGCTCTGCTTCTGGATGTCATACATGTCCTGCTCATGCCTGTCCCTGTGCCCTGATCGCCTTGGATGCTTTTCTATAGACTTTCTTCCATTTTCATGCTTATAAACTAGTGCAAAAACTTGCCTCCTCCATCCCTGTCCCCTGACCCTGCATCCCCTAAGTTCTACCCGCACCATCTTCATTGCTTTGTTTCATAAAATCCAAATTTTGGACCAGTGGGAGGGCTGTCTCATTTTGGTCATGTCACTTCACACTGGCTAGGTTTCACAACAAACACCTACTGTGTGTCTCCTGCCTTGAAACAGGAGTCACACCATGAAAAACGATAGCATCGCAAAGACACACTGCTCTGCTTTGGCTGCCTCATGATGCATCCATGCCACGTGCACTGCACAGGCACCTACTATGCACCACTCTCTGTATTCTGCTATAAGAATATCAGGGAAAGCGTTATGAGTTCTGCCTTCCCTACAGCAGGCCAGGGAATGGGGTATAACTGTCCATGGTGCAGAAGACAGGCAGCTCATACAGGAGTTGATGGAGGTGGGGGCCCAGCGGACTGGGCTGGAGAATCCCTGTCCAAGATGGGTGAAGGGGAGAGCTGTGAACATGCCTGGGGGAATCACACAATTTGGTTCAGAAGGTAGCAAGAGAGACCCTGACATTATAATTGATGTTCCTATTTTAGCCAAGACATCTGAAAAATCTCATAGCAAATCAATGCGGCACATAGAGACCCATGAGATAGGATGAATTCCTCCTATAATGCATCTTTTCTCATTTCTTTCCTCCCTCCATGACTTGAACCTTTATTCTTTCCTCTTTTTTAAGGCTTGCTTTTCTCACAGTGAGATGCACAGAGCACAGTATTCTGTAAATGCTTACGACATGTGCACTGAGTACTAGAGTGGCTTGCAGTGTGGGCCACCTGTGTACTCTGACACTCTACCCCCATCAGTGCTGAGGTCCAGCCATGGTGTAGCCCTTGCCATGACTGCCCAGGGTCTGGGTGGGGGGCAAGGGAACCTGATGGAGTCCACTGTCTCTCAGGGCCTACATGGCTTCATCCACAGCACACAGGACTCCACTTCTTGGGTTCCCTCCCACTCTGAACATGAGTAAAATTCTAGTCCTCCAGTCTGATAAGGACCCTGTCACCTAGAGTAGAGCCAGCAGTGGGACAAATATCCTCATCAGGAAGATAGAGAGGAGAGGAGAACCCACAGAGATCCTTTCCAGGCCCTCCAGGCTTCTCCCAGGAACCAGTGGGCCTTTAACCAAAGGTCCACACTCCAAAGCTGAAGGCACACACTGCAATCCACACTTAGATCATGTGAGGGAAGAGGTGCAGGGCAGGCTGAGACACAACCAGACAAGCCCAAAGTAAAGAGGGCAAGAAAGAGACAGTGAGATGGAGACAGAACCTCAGAAGGGAGGAGCTCATATGCAATTATGGCCTGGCTGGAGCCCAGTGCACCCCCTTCGAGGGAGGGTCCCATTAGAAAAGGAACAACATCTCTTAATGAACAAGGGCAAGGGAGGAAACTGTGTGGAGAACAGAGGCTGATATTGGACTGTTAGCCCAGGAGAGGGCAGAGGCTGAGGCCCTGAACGAGGACACCCCATCCTGAACCCTATGTTCTGAGAGCCAAGCCCTCTCCTGAACATCCTGAGCTGCACATCCCAGCCTGCAGCAGGCCCAAGAATGGCATCTATACCTTCCGTCTCAGTGTCTGACTCCGCCCCACTCCTGGATGCCAGCAGGTGCCTGCCTCATGGAATTTTTAAAAAGGAGTCCTTTCTCTAATGTTTCACTTCCTGTTGTTCCTTCCATACCCACAACAGGCTGAATCTTATAAACTAGCTGTTGAATGAATGACCCAGTGAGGGAGCTGCCCCAAGACGCAGCAGGAGGGAACAGAACAGCACCTTCTTCTTGCTGCAGTAGATCTGCCATTTCTTCTCAGGCGGCAGCGCAAACACGGCCTCCCGGTTCTTGTCTGTGAGGTCCAATTCATCCTGCCAAGAGAAGACAAGGCATGAACAGAGCCCAGGAGGGCTGCCATCAGAATGTGCGGCCCCATAGGAAATCACAGCTTCTCCAAACCCACCCCTTGGCCTCCTGCCTTCAGCCCAGACAGCATCACAGAGAGGAGACTCAACAAAGTTGGTGAAGAAGACAGAATTAAAGTTGATTTTGAGTAAAACTTTTTGAAATCCATGCATGTTTTCTTTTGCATAATATGCATCTTCCATGAGCTTTCTGGAGGTCTTTTTCTTCTAGAAACTGAGCTGTTTCCATGTTTCAGCCCAAACCCGACTCCCTGTGAACCCCACCACCATTGTGTTTGCGAGTCTTCCTGTTCAAGCCCCTCTGTCCCTTGGCAATCTCCTGCATTGCTTGGTCAGCGCTAATCCTTTCACCCAGATTTTCTTGTCTTCCTAAGTTGGCCACCATCACAAATCAAGACTTGGCAAAGAGAGGTATTACCTACATATCTAGCCCTGCCTTTCTCAGATTCTTGTCCCATCAGTCAAGCCCACCTGTCCTTTGAGTCTCTGTCCCAGAAATTCCCTGGCTTTCTTTCTGCCACACGCAGCAGCAGTAGCATGGGTCCAAGGGCAAACAGGGCAGCACAGGTGGACAAGGGAATGAACAGAGCAGGAAGGTGTGCCATGCCAAAGCAGGTGATGAGCTGCTTCCCACAGGGTCAGTGCTTATCCCAGACAGTGCTCCACCTGCAGGGTCACCAAGATATGGTTCTGCAACCACACAAAAAGCCTGAGGCCCCAGCAGGCAAGCCCACATTTTCTGAAGAGTGAAACTAAAGTCGTTGCATTTGGAATGCCTCTACAGGTTGTCTAGGATGTTTTCATAGATCCAATTATACTGGCTGGTCCCTACAAAGCTAGCACCTTCAAGTTTACCCTATAGTCCGAGGTAAGGCCAAGGCTCATCAAAGCAATAATTGGAGCCCGGCGCCATGGCCTAGTGGCTAAAGTCCTCGCCTTCAACGTGCCAGAATCACATATAGGCACCGGTTCTAATCCTGGCAGCTCCACTTCCCATCCAACTCCCTGCTTGTGGCCTGGAAAAGCAGTTGAGGACAGCCCAAAGCCTTGGGACCCAGCACCCGTGTGGGAGACCCAGAAGAGGTTCCTGGTTCCCGGCTTCGGATCAGCGCAGCACCGGCTGTTGCGGTCACTTGGGGAGTGAACCATCGGACGGAAGATCTTCCTTTCTCTCTCTCCTCCTCTCTGTATATCTGACTTTGTAATAAAAACTAAATAAATCTTTTAAAACAACAGCAACAACAAAAAGCAATAATTGAAAAGCCAGGGACACAGTAGGCTATTCGACTCAATACCTCTGCTTTCTCTAATAGCAAAAATCAAAGCTCTGATTAAGACTGAAAAGCATGCTACTAATCTTTACATTTTCAAATACAATAAACAGTGAAATGTGGGCATTTGTGTTCTTTCCCTAGAAATTCATTTAAGGAAATACATTTCAGATTTCTGTCCAAGTTGATCCAATCAGGGAAACACAAATGCAATGAGAGTCACATATATTTAAAAAGTGCCCAGTGGCAAGAGACAAGAAATAGGGGAGGTTAATTTTAATAAATGTTGCTTAAATGAATAGATCTAAAATATTATAATTTCTACATGTAATCAAGATAAATGTCAGTCAGGGGCCAGTGTAATGGCTCAACTGGCCGATCCTCCACCTCCAAGCACTGTCATCCCATATGGGTGTCAGTTAATGTCCCAGCTGTTCTTCTTCCCATCCAACTCTCTGCTTGTGGCCTGGGAAAGCAATAGAGGATGGTCCAAAGCCTTGGGACCCTGCAACCATGTGCGAGACCTGGAAGAAGCTCCTGTCTCCTGGCTTTAGACTGGCTCAGCTCCAGCCATTGTAGCACTTTGGGGAGTGAACCAACAGATGGGAGATCTTTCTATCTCTCCTTCTCTCTATAAATCTGTCTTTCCAATAAAAATAAATGAATCTTTTAAAAAAATGATCAGTTATCTATTTTCAATCTGTTTCAAACTGAGTCTTTAAAACACAATATGTAGTTTCTATTTCTAGCTCACACTGGTACAGATAGCGAGTGGTCCTGTGAGGCCAGTGGCTGCCATTTGGATAGCAAATATGATGATCTGAAATCAACTCTGGTTCAGAGCCATGGCAACTTCAAGACTCCTGAAGATTTAATTCCTAAGCCCCACCCACCCCAAGCTCCTTGGTCTAATTCTTGCCTCCTCTATGTAGAGCAAGTCTTCTATCAACCTTGCCGGCTAAAAACTGCCTGTGCCTTCCTCAAGCACAGAGAACTTATGGTCCATCTTGTACTCTACATCTGGGTTCCCTGTTTGGAGGTATCCACCTCTCCATTAGTGGACACTCTCAGCAGCTTTCCTGAGCCCAGGAGGCAGAGGGTGCTCTTCATTCTCCTTCCTCCATCTATCCTCTCTTCTTCAGGGAATCCAGCAGCCAAACTGTGGGTCAGTCCCTCCTCATCCCTCAAAGTTCCCTCTTGGATAGCCTTGCTGACTTCTTTCCTCCCCTCCCTCCAAACGCTGAAAGCCCTCCAGGCATCCTCCTGGGCATGCCTTTCTTCTCCCTCTAAGCTGCACCCTAAGCGAAGCCTTCCCCACTCCTCTTCATTTCCAAGAACCCAGGTACAAGACCCCCCAAATGCTCTCAAATTTATTCCTACCAGCTCCCCAAGCTCCACACCTTGGCCCCTAGGCTGCCTCCTCCATCTCTTTGTTTGAATTCCTTCAAGTTTCTCAGACTGGTCTTTGATATTACTCTGCCAGGCATTGTGCCAAGTACCTAAGGGTTATCCATTTGTTTTTTAACTGGCAACCACCATTTTACAGATGAGCAAAATGACACATGGAGAGAGAATGCAAACTGAATGCAGGATCCTAACCATCTCCAGTACATCCTGTTCTGCACAGACCTCAAAATCCACCCACTTCTTCATGCCAAAGACCTTGGTGTTCCTTGACTTTGACTCCTCCATCTACTCTATCAGCTGCATTATCTTTCCTCCTGAACAGCTCTTGGATCCACCCAATCCTCTCCCTCCCCACTGCTCACTCTCTAGTTCAAGCCTCCATGTTCCCTGCCTTGGATTCCTTCAATTGTTTCCTACAAGTAAATCCAAACACTTTCTTCAACAGAACACCCTGAGTGCAGATTGTATCACTCCAACAACAGCTTTAAAATCTTCACAGGCATCTTGTTGCTTAATCTTCAAATCATTAGTCATTCTGGCTTTCATTATGTCTCCCAAGAGGACAGAGCTTTTTCTGACTGGCAAGTGCTACCTATGCTGTGCCTTCCATGGGAACCCTGTCTCATAGTTTCGCACAGCCAATCTGACCTCACTCAGGGGAAACATCACTGTCCATGGAGGCCATCATGATCTCTCACCCAGAAGGTAGATCCCTTTGAGATGCTCCGACAATCCCATGAATGCTCCTTTTGTGACGCTCATCACACTACCATTGCCCTGCACGATCTCAGTCTTCCCCTTTGGTCTTGGAGTTCTGGAGGGCAGACACCTGCCTGGCACCTCCTCACAAGGACCTCAGGGCCTCCATAAGGTCCAGCACACAGCTGACTCATCTCTCCAAAAGGCTTCCATTGGTTTGGGCAATACCTGACACTACCCGTTGGCAGATAAGGCATTTGCAAAAGAACCCTGCAAGAATCTCATGCTTATAGAAGTTGATCAGAAAATGTTTGTGGAGTAATGAGCTGAAGAAAATAGCACCTTTCCTCATATCTGTCATCTCTCTTTGACTTTTCAAACCTCAGTCCATTCGAAAAGACATCCCCAACTGACACCAATCAAGCTCCATGTGCTATTCTACATGAACAGCCACTGTTCCCTGACCTCCATCCCCTGGTCCCCTCTTGCAATGGGCTGTTATCTGGAGAGCTGGATCACCTTAACCAGATGCACCAATTATGCAAAAGCACATTCCAAACCACCTAGCACAACTCGTCCACTCATTTGACTATCTGTTCCACATGAGAGTGAGTGAATAAGAAGTGATGGCAGATGAACTGGAGCTACAAATCCATGCCAGGGTTGAGTTTGTGCCTCCTTGGTTTGGGACTTCCCTTGGTGTGTGCAGGCCTTGTCTCACCCATTAGACCTCCAGAGCAAGAAATCATGATTCTTTCCTGCTGTCCCTGTGAGGTCAGAGCACAAAGCTCACACACTGGGGCTTCTTACAAAGCAGACAGACGCTCTAATCCAGATGGCCATTCCCAAGAAGCAGGAAGAGCTGATGATAGAGCTTTTGGCTGCCCCTGGCTAACCTTGGGGTAGAATCATTCAGACCAGTCGGTTACCAAAATGAGATTGCCATTTCCATCTCGACATTCTGATTTGTCACATCTGCCTGTGGAATTCCTCTTAACCTTTCTTCCTGCCTCTAAGATTATATACATATACACATACATATATACACATACATATATACATATCCTCAGGAAAACTCCAAAGGACAGAAAAAAGGGTTAAGTGTCCAAGTGTTCTGACACTCCTTGATGTTTCTCACTCACTTACTGCACAAAATCCTGTACCTGCCCCTTTCTGTGGTAACCTAATCACTGCACCACATGGTCTAGCATCCAATGAGTTAGCCATCCATTCTCCTGGTGACACGGTTCACTGTGTCTACCCCAGGGAGACACACCTTGTTCTCTTGAACAACAAGGGCACTCAAGGGGCCCACCTCCATCCAGGAAGGAGTGTTGAGAGCAGAAAACTCCAGCAGATGGGCTCCTATCCTCCATCTATTCACCGTCTTCCCCTTGCCCACACCCTCCCTTCCCTGTTCCCATTACTGACCACAAGCTCCGCAAAGCGAACATTGAGCTCCTCAGGATTTGGAATGGGGCCGGAAAACTCGAGGAACTGCAGAGGGTGGTTGTCCCGGATGTTGATCTCAGGGAGGTCATTGCCCCCAAAGCAGCACAGGAAGCCCAGGCCATGGCGGCTCCTCTTGCGGGGGGCCATGGTCACTGCAGGCCAGGGGGTCAGCAGGCAGATACCCTAGGTCCTCATGGTGATCTGGGCAGGAGAAGAGAGCACAGGATGTCAGGCGCAGTGGTCAGACAGGTGGGGACAGAGATCACTCTACCTTCAAATCTCTTTGCTCCAGAGCAGCTGGAGTCTCTGCTCCATTGGAAGCCTCTGTCCTCTCTCCCAGCTCTTCCCACTTCGATGCACTGGCATGTCCTCCCTAGCAGACCCTATATGCTATAGACACAATCATGTTACTCCTCTCTGTCCCAGAGAAGGGGGGGCTGATTACACAGGTTGTATGTCCCAGCTGGTGAGAGCAGGTATTCATCCTAGGCTCTCAACTGCAGTTAGGTGCTATTCTCTGTACTCTGGGTGAGCAGGCTCCAGCTGGGCTCACTCACATGATTCACCCCAGAGTTGGGGATGGTTTCTTCAAAGGCAGCATCCAATACGGAGTGGAGTGTTGAAGTAGTCTGGCAGAGAAATACCAAGCTGATCCCATGACATAGCCCCTGGCACAAGCAGGTGCTCCAGGAGGGGTTGGGAATGGAAGCCCTTGGGGAATGGCACAGGTATCTCCCCATCATGCTAAACCCAGGCACATGCAGATGCATGCCAAATGGCTACAAGGAGATAGCTCTCCCATCTACCAGGAGGAGGCCACATGCCTTCAGAGAGGTCACTTGAACAGTTGTGAAAGCAAACCCTGTCAGAGGAAATGGGCTAACACTACCATGGTCTTCAACATCTCATGGGAAATCTGGTTAGAGCCACTCTCTTTTTTAATACAAAGAATAGAGATGCTGCTTTGGGTAGAAACTGGAATGACCCTGTATCTAGTAGTTCGTGGTGCTTGGGAGAGAAAGGCTTAAACCTTTGGCCTGCCCCTAGTAAACCTTGTTCAGTGATGACCAGCCACAGGAGGAAGTCTGGCACCAGTTCAGGGGGCCACCCAGTGTCCAGACCAAGCGAGTTTAATTCAGCACACAGGTGTCTGGAGGGCCAGAGCTGTTCTTGAACAAGGGTTCCTAGATGTGCCTTCAGACAACTCAGTGTGTTAAACAGAGATCCTGACTCAAACAACAAACTCTGCCCAGCCACATTCATCCCATCCCAGGCTGAGAGACCATCCTTAGACACAAATACGGAACTCTTTTGTTACCCTTGGTGAATATTGTGGTTTGGGAACTCAAGAAATTTGAGTCTTAAGTTTTAGTTGTTTATACTAAATGCAGACCATGCACAAAGTAGAGGGTCTCCATTGGTCATCACCCACAGCATTGCTGGCCATGTTGCCTCCGACAAGGACACAGACTTCAAGGACAAGTGGCCTTGGCTTGGACACCAGAAACTTCCTCTCCGATACTCTCAGAGGACAGTCTGTCAACTAGCATTAAATCCATGCAAAAATGCTGTACTCCAGCCTCATTTTCTGTTATTTATGTATTTTCTATTATATATATACATTATATGTATGTATATACACACACATATATACATACACACACACATATATACATATATATATACACATTATTTTTTAGATTGCTATTGTTGAGAAATAACGAGACAGGCAGAGATATAAAGAAAGTGAGAGCTTCCATCTGCTGTTTCATTCCCCAGATACTAACAGTCAGGGCTGGGCTGGGCCAGTCCAAAGCCAGCAGCCAGGAACTCAATCCAAGTCTCTTATATTGTGGGTAGAGACCCAATTACTTAAGCCACCATCTACTTTCAGGGTCTCCATTACTAAGAAGTTGGGCATCTGGAGCCAGAGCTGGGGAATGAAACCCAGACAACCCTAATGGGGGGGGGGGGGGCAACGGTCTTTTAACTGCTAGGCTAAATGCCAGCTGCATTTATTCTATAAAGACAACATAAGACAGTTTTCCTAAATCCCCATGGAACTCCAGATATGCTAAACCTAAGACATTCCTTCTCTAGAATCTTACCAAAAAACAAGAAAACAAGATAAGCATGCTATAACTTGTTCCCAGTGAACTCAAAGTAACTTCCAGAGCACATTGCTTTGCTTCCCAACTCCCAACAACATAGCTAGTAAACCAGTGAACTCTAATTCCATCACTTACAGACCAATGAAACATTATCATTATCGTTCTACAACTTTTTACTGACTTGGTTTTATCTTTCTTTTTAAACTTTGTGACAGGCTTATTATTATTATTATTTAAGATTTATTGACTTACTGGAAAAGCAGAGTTACACAGAGAGAGGTAAAGATTGGTATCTTTCATCTGCTGGTTCACTCTGCAAATGACATCAGTTACGACTTGGCCAGGCTGAAGCCAGGAGCTAGGAACTTCGTTCAGGTAGGTCTCCCACATGGTTGGCAGCAGCCCAGATTTGGACTTTTCTGCTGCTTTCCTAGCTGCAGTAAGCAGGGAGCTGGACCAGAAGTGGAGCAGCTAGGGCTTCAACTGGTACTTGGATATGGGGTGCCAGTGCTACGGAAGGCAGCTGCACCATTAACACCAGCACCTTAAAGGTTTTTTATTGGTCCAGGAGAGCCTCAAAATACCATGTGACCAAAGCTGCCTTCAACTCCTGTCTGCCTTTTTCCTGTTCACCTACACTGACATACAGTGAAGGGAAGGTTCTTTGAGGGCAGGGACTCTGTCTCCAGCTTCTTTGATACCCACCCCCATTTGCACAATAAAATCCTCATGCTTGGAAGGGCTCAATACACGTTTCTTATGTCAATTGGGAAATGACCTATGCTCATGGAAGGATAAAAAAGGACTCATGTTAATCAGTGAAGAAACACTGAGTGAAACCTTTGACTCCCCATAGTTGGTGAGGAATTAGGAACCTTGGTAAGGAGCAAGAAGACAGAAGGCCGGGGGTGGGTAAGTGACAGGTACGCTGTTGCTACAATCTGGTTCATGGAGGCAGGGACCTGGAATGGGCTGGCGGCTGAGGACACTGGAAACAAAGGAAGGCTTCGGGATCTTCTCCTCTGGGACTTGGTAGCCAATGGCCAAGAGTGGACGAAACAGACCCAAGACTTCAGCTTTAAAGCTTAGTAAAGACTGAAGTATGCAGAAAGAAAGGGGCGCCCTGGGGAGGCTCAGGAGATCACAAAGGAAGACCACAGTCACTCTGTCACCAGTCTTGAAGGCAGCTGCAGCAGCAAGCAGGGTGCACTGTTTAGAGCAGGGGCTGCTCTGGAGGCTGTAGTGAGGCTGGATGACAAGAATGATGGATGGGGAGCCTGGGGAGTGGGCCGGCAGCTGGAGGTTTTGTGGACCCCTCCCCTTCTACCTTCACCTTCCAGGTTGCCCCATGCTCTCCCAGACTCTCTCGGGCCATCTTTGCACTTTGGCCCCTGAGGCTTACAGGAGGAATCAGAGGTAGGAATGGGGCATACAGGTGGCACATATGGCACAGCCCTGTGCCAGTGGTTATAGCTGAGACTGCTCTGATGGGTCCGTGCTGGTACAGGGGCTCTTAGGTGATGCAGAGATGTAGACCTAGACTCTCCAAACAGGAAGCTCCATCCCTCAAGAGAAGAGCCTCATGCATTTGAGGAGTGCTACCAATTTGCTTTTTAAGGGGCTACATGTTCCACAGCTCCTGGGTCTGTGTATGTTCCCGAAGCTAGTTGCCTCTCAACATCCTCCTTAGCATTTTCCCTGCCCCCATTTCTTAAAATCTCTCCCTAATACCCAAAACGGAAGCTACCAGTTCTCAGCAGGGAAGAGCTTCCAAAGTCACGTTGTCTCATGGCAAAAAGCAGGAAAAAAATGAGATTAGAAGAGCTAATGTCTTATCTGAGGTCACAGAGCTAGGGACAGAGTTGGTCTAAAACCCAAGGCTCCAGTGTCTAGGCTGTGGTCTTGTCCTTGCCCTCTAAAAAGTCCCCTTTCTCCCGCACAGTTCATCTTCTCATGTCAGCAAGTCTTATTCCTATTCTGTCCCCAGGTCCCCAGTAACCACCCTCTCCTGGAGAAGATTTATCTCTACAGCTCTGCTGAGAAATAGCTCCCCATCTTAAATGCCCTGCATCTCCCCCATCAGTGGGACCTGTTTTCATCTTGCACAGCCTAACTTTCCATTCTCTCCTGTTCCAGCACCTCCTTCACTCCAGTTCCTGGTGGCAGGGGCAGAGGCCTTGGAGGTAGACACATTGGTGTTTGACAACCACTCTTGCTTTCCCAGTGAATCTCAAACTCCCAGAGCCCAGCTTCCTTGTCCATGAAACCACATGCCAACCAGACATCCTCCTCCCCAGGCTCTAGAAGAGAAAATGAAGCCCTATGGGACCTGGCACTCACTAGATGAAGAGCAGCATGGTGAGGTGAGTTACCCAGCCCAGAGTCTGAAACCATCAGTCCTTCTCCAGGCACAGATGGAGCAGCTGAGGCCTGACCATGCAAGAACTGGCCCAGCCAGATTTCCAAAGCAGGAAATCAAGTCCAAGGGAGTTGGCTGTCCCTGGACTCTGAGTTATCACTAGTTGAAAGGCACAGAAACCCTGTGCACTGGCCTGAGCATGCAATGGGAGAGGAAAGTTGGCCAGAGGTTCATTTCTACAAAAGTCCTTTACTAAGAGGAGCCACTCACGGTGCAGTAGCCTAGGCTATGCCTTGCATGCACTGGGATCCTATGTGGGCACTGGTTTATGCCCCAGCTGCTCCACTTCCATTCCCTTCCAGCTCCCTGCTTGTGGCCTGGGAAGGCAGCAGAGGATGGCCCAAAGCCTTGGGACCCTGCACCTGCCTGGGAGACCCAGAAGAAGCACCTGGCTTCTGATTTTGGATTGACTGAAGTCTGGTTGTTGTGGTCACTTGGGGAGCGGGAGCGAGCCAGTAGATGGAACATCTTTCTGTCTCTCCTTCTCTCTGTAAATCTAACTTGCCTATAATAATAAATGAATATTTAAAAGAAAAGAGAAAGGAGGGAAAGCAGGAAGGAAGGACAGACGGACAGTTAGATGGGACGGTCGGACAGATGGACGGAAGGAGCAAGCCATAAGAGGAGTCACTTGGCGGCGGGGGAGGGGTGATGGAGGGGCAGCCAAGAAGTGAAGACAAGGCATCTTGGTGCACTTGACCTTGAGCCAGAAGGATTGGACCTACGTGTTCTGTCACTCATTTTTTCCTTCTGTGGAAACTTTCACAGGGTGGGCAGCCCCCTTCCCCTCCCCTCTGCTTGTGGGCAAAGTCTCCCTGAGCCTTCCAGTCCAGGAACACAGACCCCTGCTGGCCTTAGACATCAGCTGTCGTGTCATCATCAATCAGTCAGCACCTCCTGCGGGGTCTCCTCCAGGCCCATGGACCCTGCCAGACTTTGTTCCATTTGTCCCAATTCCTCTAGATTAAGCACAAAACACACTCCCCAGGCCCCAGAGATTGTGGCAAGTCCCTCCTGGGCACCAGTCAGCTATGGCCTCAGTTCCTTGCTCCAGCACGCCCAGCTTCCACTAAAGACCTCCAAGGTTGCTACCAGCCCGACTTCCATGCTGCCCAGTTCAATCTTACTCCCAAAGCTTTCCCCAGGGGCTCTACACAGCCAGAACCATTTTTCCCACATCCTGTTCTGAGCCAGGAAGTACTTCCTGTTACTTGATCTCAATCTTCCATTAAGCCTGTCAACAAGAACATCCTAACCCTTACCCCTGATCCCTGGCGCCTACCACTGCCCACGTGAGCTTTTGCGTCTTAGGATTTTAGCAGTACCCAATCATCAATGCTTATTCCTTAGGCTTCAGTGAAAGCAGAAGAGTAACAGAACTAGCAGCACTATTTCAAGTCCTGGCTGCTCCACTTCTGATCCAGCTCCTTGCTTACGGCCTGTGACGGTAGTGGAGAATGACTCAGGTCCTTTTACCCCTACTCCTAGACACTGGCATTCTGGGAGCAATGACATGGCCTACTCAGCAATACCTACTCGTTATTGGGAGCTAGGGCTTACGGGTCAGTCCTCTGACCCCAGGTCCAGTGCTCTGGTCCCAAACCCAGAGGTGATTCATAGGCCTCTAGTATCAGCTCTTTGAGACATTCACATTGCCTCCTCTTATCCCCTTCTCCATATCTGCCCATGGGGTTAAGAGGGCAAGGACATGCTGGCGACACTCTTTCCCTGGCCATGTCCAAAGTGCCTCTTAGGAGCCAGGCACTGTGCTGAGCTTACTGCATTATCTCATTTATTCTCCCAACAGCCCGGGGTTGCCAGAGGACCTTCTTAGCAAAAATGATTCAACATTCCCTAAGGGTAGGTCACTGGCCCAGCAACCAAGCCCTGAAACGGAAGATGCTGGGTTTGAAGACGGAAGTGTCTGTCACACCCACGTGCTTTGCACCTGGTTTGAGTGCTGGACAGAGGCATGGCAAAGAAGACATGGAAGTCAACCAGGCCAAGTCCCTTTCCCAGGCAAGGGGAGTTAAAGCAGTTGCCCACAGAGGATTGGTGGGCGGGGGTGGGGGGAGAGGGAGAGGAGAGCCCAGGAAGTACTGAGAAGAGTGTACTGTACAGCCAACTGGCGGACAGCAAAGGAGAGGTCAGGACAGGCTTCCAGGAGAAGGCAACAGTGAGTGAGTCAAGGAAAAGTGCATGGGAAGGAAGATGCGTTTCAGGCGAGGGGGGCAATGTAAACAGAGGCATGAGGGGAGGAAGCTGCATGGTGAGAGGGACGCCCAGCCCCCAGCCCCCAGCCAGCAGCTCTGTCCCTCTGTGGCTAACAGGCAAGAGAAAGCAACCAAGCAGAAGAGTGGAGAAGGCGCCACAGTGCCTGCGCCTCTGCTGCCTCTCCCAGCATGTCTGGGATCAGGCCCAGAGCTTCTGCATGGAGCATAAGGAATGCAAACCATTTCCTGCTCCACAGGGGCGACTGTTCCCTCTACACTCACCCTCCATGTCCCTGGGGGTCACCTAGGAAATGGCTCAGGCTCAGCCTACCCCAAAGGATGGCCTAGAGAAGCCTCTCAAGACCGTGTCCTTCTGCCTTACTGTAAACAAAGAGGCCTGTGGTCCCTTGTAGCCCCCACTGCACCTGCCTGAGCCCTGAAGCTGCCTGAATCACCACTGCCCACCTCCACCCCTGACACTGGCTCAGGCTCTGCTCCACTGTCATCAGCTCAGACTGGGAGACTTCAGACAAGTCAAGGAGCCTCCCCTCATCTGTGACACAGAGGAAGTAGGGGTCTGTGCTGTGGAGTAGCAGGAAAAGCTTCCACCCACAGTAGCCGCACCCCATATGGGTGCCAGTTTGCATCCTGGCTGCTCTGCTTCCAATCCATCTTCCTGACAGTAAACCAGTAAAAGCAGCAGCAAAGATAGCTCAAGTGTTTAGATCCCTGCTACGCATCTGGAAGACCTGGTGGAAGTCTATGGTTTCAGCCTGTCCCCATGCTGGCCATCATGGCCTTCTGAAGAATGATCCAGTGAATGGAAAATCACTCTGGCTCTCCCTCCCTGACTCTTTCAAATAAATTTTTGGTCCAGCACAATGGCATAGCAGGCTAATCCCCCACCTGTGATACCAGCATCCCACGGGCACCAGTTCAATCCTGGTCCTCTGCTTTGGATCCAGCTCCGTGATAATATGCTTAGTACGACTGCAGAGGAGAGCCCAAGCCCTTGGACCCCTGCACCCACATGGGAGACCCAGAGGAAGTTCCTGGCTCCTGGCTTCTGATCGGCTCAGTTCCAGTTGTTGTGGATATTTGGGGGAATGAACCAGGAGATAAAAGACCTCTTTCTTTCTCTCCCTCTTTCTCATTGTAACTCTGACTTTCAAGTAAGATAAATATGACAAACGAGTCTTTGAGGGAATAATATTTATACATATCTCACAGGGTTGTCATGAAGTTTAAATTAATTAGCACTTTTACAGTTCAGCACTATATCAAGACATCACTGTTATCAATATGAAGATACCTGAGAACTGATCGCATGCATCTTAGAAGGACTTCACTGTGTGAATGAATTTTACATATTACAGAGGTGGGCAAGTAAGACCAGATCAAGCCCACAGACATTTTTCATCAAACATATGGACTACGGGACACCGGCATGCTCGTCCTTGAAGCATTAGTTATAGCTATCTTCATGCAACATCTAATCTTCTCACCAACAGAGCCAGAGATCATTACTGTCAAGCCCTTTCAGAAAAAATATACCTATTGACTTTCAGGATGAATCCTAGGGAGCTGGCAATATCCAATTATTTTTCATTTACCAAAACATCCATTTTAGGGATGTTGTTATGATAGAGTAGTTAAAGCTACCACTGTGAGGCTGGCATCCCATATCAGCTCCAACTGGCATTCAGCTGCTCCATTTCTGATCCAGCTCCTGCTAGTGCACCTGGGAAAGCAGCAGAGGCTGGCTCAAGGGCCTGGACCCATGCCTTCCCTGTGGGCGATCTGGCTAGACTTTCTGGCTCCTGGTTTCAGCCCGGTCTGGCTCCAGCTATTGCAGCCAAATGAAGAGTGAGCCCACAGTCACTCTGCCTTTCAAACAACTATCTTTTTTAAAAAATGAAAGTCCCAATTTTATATCCATCATCCTGATACATCAAATATATCACACTGGCTCACCTCTTTCTTGTTTGACCTATAATATTTGGAAGAACATGCCCTATACCCAGCAATTTTGTGTCTAACAATGTTCTATTGCTCGCATATTGAGTACCATGTGCAAGCTTTTTCTGAAACTTTCACACCCCCCCCCACCTTTTTACAATAAAACAAACAAATCTTAAAGTCAGATATCCAGAGAGGAGGACAGACAGAGAGGAAGATCTTCCGTCCAATGATTCACTCCCCCAGCAGCCACAACAGCCAGAGCTGAGCCGATCTGAACCAGGAGCCTCTTCTGGGTCTCCCACACAGGTGCAGGATCCCAAGGCTCTGGGTCATTCTCTGCTGTCTTCCCAGGTCACAAGCAGGGAGCTGGATGTGAAGCGGAGCAGCTAGAACTAGAACCAGGGCCGATATGGAATCCCGGTGTGCGCAAGGCGAGGACCTTATCCACTAGGCTACTGTGCCAGACCCTTACCTCCTCTTTTTACAGACTAGAACCACTGAGACTCAGCCAGGGGCTCACCAGGAGCCTGGGGATGAAGCCAGGGGCCACTGCCCCACCTCAGCTGTGCCACCCTTACTCAGGTTTCCGCATCTCAGAGGCTGCTTGGGAGTAATAGCCATGGCTGATGTGGCTGACCTCCAGCACTCAACTCCTCTGTGTGTCCAGCTCCCACGTGCTCCTGTGCCAGCCCTGGCAGGAAGCTCCAGGAGGCCACCTTCGGCAATCCTCTGCACAGTCTGACTTTAGGACTTGGCGGGGGCGAGTCCCAGGGCTGGCTGAGGTGGGGGGCAGGGAACACATTCAGAAGTAAGCCAGCTCTCTTTCCAGGACTGAGAGAGCTATTTTTAGCAGCCGCCTAAATTATGGCTTCCCCTCCTGTGCTCTGGGAACAGCCAAGGAAACAAATGTAAACTCTCTCAGCCCCAGAGTCCCCCTGTGCAGGCCAGAAGGTGAGAGACCCAGAGTGGAGTCACTGAGGTAGAAGAGAAGTAGAAGGAGGCAGAAGGGCACCCTGCTGGGAAAAGGCAAAACCGAAGCTCTCTCAAAGGGACATGTCTGCAGTGTGTGGCGGAGGGTGGGAGTCAAGGGCTTTTCTGTTGGTTTTCTCATGGAGAGAAATGCTAAGGGGAAGATGAGCGCGTTGTCTCACTGGGGCAGGAACCAAGGAGGCGGTAGTCCTCCAAGGCCATGGCCAAGCATCCCACCCGCCCTCTGAGCCCCGAGAGGCCAGCACATTCAATGCCATTTCCAGAGTACTTCAGATCAGTCAGGCCCCTGAGCCATGCTCACTAAGCTACAGCCTTGCTGGGGAACCACAGTGCAATCACAATGGGGAGGCAGGGCTGCTAGGCTGACTCGTGGCCGTGGCGTTCGTTGGCTGAGGACCAAGGAGAGATTTTGTGATGTCCAGTCAGCACAGGGACCCACACAGACATTCCCAGAGCAGTGGACAGGGTGAAGCATAGCAAGGAAAAGCAAAGAAAGGAGAACAGCAGGCAGTGACCCTGCCGTGTGGGCAACAGCTAATGAGAATCAAACGGAGAGGAAGGGGCGGATGTGAGAGATAGCACAGAGGAGCATGCATGACAGCTCGTGTGTGAGTGGCTGATAGAGCCTTGGCAAGACCTGTCCTGGGTGCAGAAAACTGGGCCTTAGGCTGAAAGTGATGAAAGCAGTGGGAAGCTCCTTGGGCATCAGCTGTGAAGTCCAAGAAAAGAGGCATCTTGATGTCCTCTGCTAGCCCTGAAAGCCAGGGTCCTGGGACCTGTGGCTCCAGGTCAGAGTAAACCCACTCTACACATGGCAGCCCATCCATGTGCTTGCAAGAAGCCAACCCACTGCTCTGGTTCCCACAGATAGGACTATGGGGTTATGCCTGTTGAAACAGCGCAAAGAAATGGCTTTTTCCTTGCTGCACCTGCAATTCTCTCATCTTGAGTGCCTCACAGCATAGACAGTTCAGCATCATTCCCAACACATGGCTGCCTCTTCCTGGTTCTTTTCCCCCAAGACCTCAGGACAAAAGTCATTCTATTCCTCAGGGCCTCAAGACACAGGAGATAACATTAGGGCAGTTCCACCCTGGGACCCCAGCTGGGCCTGCACAGATGGTCCTCTCGGGGACCACTGAGCTGCATCATCCCTAACACAAGGAGATGTTCCTGTCGGGAACCAACATCCTGTCCCTCTCAGCTGTCCACATAAGAAAAGGTACTACATGTAACTCAGGGCCTGGCTGGACATAAATCCATAAACACCAGCACATTCCAACCTAGGGAGGGAAGGAAAGAGGGCAGGGGAGGGCCGGCACACGACTTGAGCCGTCTCCTAGAAGACAGATGTGGTTGAGAAATGGAGATCCAACATGACCCATGACCTCCTCCCCAACACTGGCCATGCAACCTCCTCTGTTCATTCATTCCTTCTAATAAGCATTGTGGAGCACCGAAATCCCAGCTATGAAAAGGAAAAATGCATGGTAAACAAAAGTTCAGTCTGGTGTGGGAGGGAGGCAAACAGACTGAAATGTGGACACAGGACAGGGTGATCAGGGAAGCACTCCTGTTATTGTCTACATCTGTATCCCAGTGGGGGTTCTGGTCCCGCAGGACCCTCCACTCACACAGTTAAGAGAGGACAGCGCAGAGGGGAACGAGAGCTGGAAGATAATCAGATGCTACTGAAGATTCATGATCAGAAGAGCTTCCCAGGGATACTGATGCCATAAAAGACCAAACCACCCAAAATATGAAGATTTGAGAATGGACAATGGTTGATGGTAGAAAGGTAGACAGATAAACACACGTATTTGAAAGACTGAAGCAGTTATTATTGAGTTGCTGGGGGGATGGTTAGTGAGTTTTCTTACATTTTTCTGGAAGGTTTTCAAATTTTCTACCATAGGACTCTATTGTTTTCACCAAAAAATACCATTTGTAGAAGAAAAAGAGCCCAGGACAAACAACAAAGAAACCCATGCTTGAGCCCAGTTCTAAGAGCCTACCTGAATGACTGTGGACAAGACCAGGGCCTTCTCTATACTTAGGTTGGTTAAATCATACATTCTCTGGAGTTTCTTCCAGTCCTAATCCTAGGACCTGTGCCACAAAGTACAAGAGGTGTTCCATGGAATTTGTTGAACTGAATGAGTATAATAGTTCACCATTCTCTCATGTGTCCACTCATGCAAATGCCATTGATTTGTTTTGTAGCACTTGCTCTATACCTAGCACTTCTCTTGGTCTTGGGTTGGGGAAACAGAACAATCATCCAATCAAGTTATTCCTCCTCGGCGTCAGTGCTCCAAAGTCCCCAACGCCAGATACCCTTTAAACTGCTCCTTGTCACCCATCCTTAATGCTTCATCCCGTGAATGATACTCTCCACCTTGGACATATTGTTTTGGACATATTGTTTCACTCCAGAACACCAATCTACAGATCTGGACAGCCCCATAGGACCTCATGCTGAAAGCAGGGCTACCCTCTCCTTTTCCCCACTCTCCCAGTCTTCCTGCAAGGGACCCTTGAATAATGTTATAAGAATGTTTGTGCCACATCCCTGGAC
The DNA here is from genome assembly GCF_030435755.1 of Ochotona princeps. Taxonomy (NCBI): domain Eukaryota; kingdom Metazoa; phylum Chordata; class Mammalia; order Lagomorpha; family Ochotonidae; genus Ochotona; species Ochotona princeps. The sequence continues at coordinate 107,995,911 of NC_080832.1, forward strand.
TCAGGATCTCTCAAGGTTCCCCTCAGCTGAAAGACACCTGCTTTAGTTTTCAGGCCACAAATTCTCTTCTAGCCAAGCCCTGAAATCTGATCTACCACCAGTGACTCAGTGAGGATGTGAGAAACTTGGAACTCTCACAGACTCCTGCTGGTAGACATGGGAAAGGGGGTGGCCATTACAGAATACAGTTTGGCCGTTTTCTTTGCCTACACATGACCCAACTCCTCTGCTCCCAGGCATTTACCCAAGTGGAAAACACATTCATACAAACACTCCTCCATGCACGTTCTTAGCAGCTTTACATACACCAGTTCCCAATGCCCATTAATTAATGAACCAACAACTTGTGTATTCACACAGCAGACTACTACTCAGCAAGGACAAGGGATGAACTATTGTGCCCTGCCACTCACAGATGGCAGGAAACAATAGTTCAATGAGGTGGTAAAAGCCAAAGAGACAAGAGTATATACAGTTGCAAGAAATGCAGCCTGATCTGCAGGGGCTAGAAGCACATTGGCATTCACCTGCACAGGGAGTGGCAGGTGGGCACATCAGCAATAGGCATAGGGGAACTTTGGGGGATGCTGGACTCCTTTACTATCTTGAGCGTGGAGATAGTTTCAGGCCAGAGAAAAACATCAAATCACTCACTTTAATTTTGTGAAGTTGATCATGTGCCAGTCACACCTCAATTTAGCTGTTCAGAAACGAACACATCTATTCATAGTTTCACAATAGCAAACTTCCACGGGTAGAGGCCACTGCAGCCAGCTACCCTCCTGAAAAGGACTTACATCAGCCATTCTAGCTTCTAAAAAGACCCAATATAGCCCAGGGTGAGGGAATGGAGAGCTAGGACTCTAACTCCAAGCAGAAGCCTCAGCAGATCTCCCATTGCAAGAGGCAGGCTGGGACACTGTAGAGACAACACACTTTCCTATCTCACCTATGGCAAAATTACTTAGTGTCTGGGAGCCTTATTTCCCTTGTGGGCATAAGGAATAGCAAGGCCCACCACCTAGGGTCTCCACTTCCATCAGCCGAAAGTGGAAGACCAGGTGTCATGTGGCCAGCACACTGCTGAGCACAGCACAGGTCTTTTCCAGCTCCCAGTTCCTGGCTCCTCATAGTGTAGCCACAGGTTAAGGTTTGGCTCACAGGAAGATGGAGAGAAGCCATCCTGGGGGTAGAGAAGGGTGGAAGTCAGAAACCAAAAGAGTAGACAGACCCCAAGCTGGCTCCTGGTGACCATGTGTGGGTGTGGGTACGGTGGAAGTGACTGCAGCCAAGGTTCCTGTGTGGGTAGGATCAGGGCTCTCACAGGCTGGGTAATAGTCCAGAAATTTATGGGAGGCAGAAATGAGGGTGGTGAGGGGGCTGAGACTGGCATTCAGGAAGTGAAGCCTTCGGGGCAAGGCATCAGGACGGATACAGATGGAGTGAGGGAGGGAGTCTCTTGATCCAGAGCCCTGGTGTAGCAAAAGTTTGTAGAGAATACAGGGAGAAGGGATGGTCAACACTGACTGGGGAGAAGGCTGGACGCTAGGGGTGCAGAGGATGTGAAGTGTGGAAGTACATAGTTATTGGAGGCATGAATAGATGTGTGGTGTGTTAGCAGACATGTTGTGCATGAGATGTGTGTGAGAGTAGGTGGTGTATGTGCATTGTATGTGTATATAGGTGGGAGATGTAGGTGAAATATATGTGTGCTGTGTGTACACAGAAGGTATATGTGAATTGTGGGGTGTGCTCAGAAGTGGTTTATGTACATGTAATATGTAAGTGGTGTGGGGCCCAGCGGCGTGGCCTAGCGGCTAAAGTCCTCGCTCTGAATGCCCCAGGATCCCATATGGGCGCCAGTTCTAATCCCAGCAGCTCCACTTCCCATCCAGCTCCCTGTTTGTGGCCTGGGAAAGCAGTCGAGCATGGCCCAAAGCCTTGGGTTCCTGCACCCGCATGGGAGACCCGGAGGAGGTTCCTGGTTCCTGGCTTCAGATCGGCGCAGCACCGGCCATTGCACTCACTTAGAGAGTGAATCATCAGATGGAAGATCTTCCTCTCTGTCTCTCCTCCTCTATGTGTATCTGCTTTCCAATAAAAATAAATAAATCTTTAAAAAAAACATGTAAGTGGTGGGGTACATATGTGTGATACATATGCACATGTGTGTCATTGGCATATCAGGCATGCATGGGTGGTGTATACATAGGGATATGTAAGTAGTATTTTGCATGTGTAGGGTGTATATACATGTATGTGTACTGCATACATTGTGTTTTGCATAGCTGGTATATGTAAATGACGTGTATGTGTGGAGTATGTTTGCACATACATACATATGAGTGTGCTATATGAGTGTCATATGTGCTTAGGTGATGTGTGTGTGTAAGCAGTTTGTGTGTAAATGGCATATGTGCATGTATGGGGTACCTATATATGCATCCATCTTCAAGAAGCTAAGACATGATTACACAAAGTTCCATGACCAATCAGAAAACCCAATCAGATCCCGCAAACCTGCAAGCAAAGAATAATGGGGCCCAAGACCAGCGCCATGCCAATTCTACCACTTACCCTTCTGCTTAGTTGACAGAGGAGTTGCTTGAGCACAACCTTTGGGTAGGTTATGATGCAGGTCCAAGGTCCGCCCTGGTTTTCCAGGGGTACCCAGCATGATCTGAGGGCAGGACCTCTCATAGAAAGCTTGTGTCATCATGAGCCAGAATGTGCACATGCACATCCATGGTCCCATTCAATCTCACAACAGTCCAGTGACTGGCAAGGTCACAGAGACCCAAGACTAGGAGATGCTGCCTAAACCAGGGCTCCTTCCTGAACCACACTGGCTCACGGCTGCTCCGTCACCCTTCTGCTCGGGCTGTATGTACATGTTACATCTGTATGCAGCAGATACAACTGTGCTTCCTAATTGGGTGTCCATTTCAGCGGGACATGCCCTTCTCTGCTTTTTGAAATCAAGACTGTTTTTTAGCTGCTTCTCTATCAATCAACCCTGGGGTGGAAAAAGCAAGTTACTAATAAGAATGCACCTCAAACTAACCTGGTATCTAGACTATAAAAAATTCACTGTCAAACACATTTCTAGGAAGAAGGCTACTAACATGTACTCAGAGCTAAGTCGGGGTCAAGATTTCCCATTATTATCCCAACATCTGACCAGGAGAGCATTACTGCCTTCATTTTTTAAAGTTAGGGAAATTAAGACCCTGCAGAAACCTAGGCACCTGCCAAATCAGTGGAGTTCAGTCTACTTCATCCCAGCTCCCACCCACCATTCCCATGTTGAGGACCACAGGCTCCTTGGGTACAGGAGGTTCCCGTTGGGGTCACACCCACCCCATCAATCCTGCTGGTCTCGCAACCCATGCCAGCTCCCAGGACAGAAGTCAGCACCATTCATACAGCCAAAAACACTGCACCCTCTGCTCCCTGTCAAACACACCCACACTCACCCATTCACAGCAGTATCCAGGCCCGCCCATCTTCAGAGCAGCCTCTTGGGTGTGTGAACTGGCCACACTTGCAAGGATCCCGCACTTGGCTGCACATTCTGTGGGTTCTGTCTTGAAAAGCTTAAGAAGCTCTGAGTGAGGAGCCCCGTGTCTTCATTTCGCTTCCCCCAGAGCCCTGTAAATCATGCAGCTGGTCCTGCCTGTCTGCCGTGGCCAGCACCTGCGCAGCCTTTCCCAGCAACAGCAGCCCAGCCAGCCACTCCCTGTGTGTTTCCAAAAATGTTACCCACAGTCCCCAAATGGTTAGGCCTGCACAGAGACAAGTTACTTTAATCTAGGGTGGCTTCCTGCCTGGACAGCCTTGACCCACAGCAAAGTAACTGCTGGCCTGTCTCTACTCCACCCAGCTCCTCCTCTGCATCCTCCAGAGCTCCCAGTCACTGGGTCCAATTCACTCCGCCCGAAAGGCACCATTGCTCAAGGGACTGCAGTTCCTAGAGGGCATGGACACTTCTGGCTAAGGGCACCTCTAGTTTTGTCTTTCCCCCTCCCCACATGCTCACTTAGGACTCCATTGGAGAGGAGGGACTAGCTGGATTTTCTGAATTCCTGGCCCTATCAATATGACAATCCTCAGTAGGATGGCATAGATGAAAAGCGAGGGCACAGCAGAGCTTTGTACCATGGCCCGGCTTACTCCCTGTCCTCCCAGATGCCCCCTGTGCAGCCTCGGCCATTTCCCAGCAGCCTCCTGACCGTGCCAGTCTACCCAAGTCCTCCCCAGTCAGCTCAACGCATACTTTGCTCTCTCTGGAGGACCCTTCATGGTTTCCTGCCTCACAGCACTTCATGTTATCAGGCTTCTTGTGCTGCTTTACATATTTTATGCCAGACCCTGGAGTCCCTGTGTATGTGGCACTGAGCCAGGGATCAGTCTCATGGGACTCCAGGGTTTGGCTGGGGGAAAGGTCTGGAAGGAATGCACCTTCCTAAACTCCCAGGTTAAATCAGGTCTTCAGATTCCTAGGCGGGGCAAGCATTTGATGTAGCAGCAAAACCCCTGCTTGGCACACCCACTTCCCAAACTAGGCCCACTTCTGACCCAACTCCCTGCATGGTGGCAGGTAGTGAGTCAAGCGCTTGGGGCCCTGCTACCTGGACTAAGTTTTGAGTTCCAGGTTTGGGCCTGGCCCAACCCAGGTCAGTGCAGGCATCTGGGGGAATAAAGCTTTCGATGGGAGATCTCTGTTTACCTTTCAAATACTTTTTTAAACCTTCTTAATTCCCATGTAAATGTTACACATGGCAACTTGCTTATCCTGTATCCACTCCCAATCTCCTGTCTCCCTGTAAACAGCAGGTGCCTTGCAAGGAGGAGCTGAGGGAGATCTTTCTCTTCTCAAGTCCCTGAGGGATAGGAGGCTTGCTATAAAGTGTAAACCTTGGAAAGTTAGATTTCCACAAGAACTCAGAGCACACCCCACTTTCGTGTTCCCAGGCTCCAAGAGCTCCTGACAACAGCTCTGTGGAGGCCACAGGAGGCAAAGAGTGGACACAGCAGAGCCGTTTCCAGGATGAGACAGCCCTGGTCCTAATAGACCAGCACTAAGGATGGAGACCCTTTTCCATGGAAAGAATCAGGGGTGAGCTTTCAGGGATGTCAGAGTTGAAAACAAGGATTTAAAAGTGGGAAATGCATACAAAGGCTGGTCTCATACAAAGGCTGAAGGCGGCCCAAGCACCCTGGACTCCTGCCACCCCCATGGGAGATACAAGGTATTCTAGGCTCCTGCCTTCAGCCTGGCCTTTGCCACCACTTGGGGAATAAGCCAGTAGGTGGATGCTCTCTCTTTCCTTCTCCCTCTCTGTAGCTCTCCCTTTCAAATAAATAAAATCTGTCTTATAAAGCAAGAGTCCTGGTGCCCGACACAGCCTGGCACACAGAGGAACACTGGAGCTTTGCTAAAATCCAGATCCTTCTCTTTCTACAACCCACCTGCATCTCCATCTCTCACACAAATTCAGCAACAGTCGCTACAAACTCCACTGGCTCTACTCAGCCATCCTGATCTAACTCCCACAAAAGCCTGGCAAACTGACTTCCTCTGCTTCCCACTTCACTCCGTGAGGGACACCGCAACCCTGTGGTTCAATACTACAGCAGCATCCTCCGCTCTGCCTTTGTCTTGAGGACTCCGTGCTGGGCTTCTTGTCCAGATTATCTTGTTAAACGTTCACAAGCCAAGCAGATGTTGGCATTGAGATTTTACAGACGAGGAATCCATGCTCAAAGAGGTAAGAGGACCTGCTCAAGGTCAGACACATGAGCGTGTCACTGACGTAGCCAGGAGCAGAGGCAATATCCCCCACAGCTCCCAGTCTTCCTAAGACACAGTCTTCTCTCCTGTAGCTTATGGATTAGCCGGTATCCATTGCCAGTTGATATGACTCAGAAATTTTCCCAGTGTTAGTATATGCTCAGGAGTGTGGACACAGAGCTGCTTCGGGCCTCAGGCAGGGAGGATGATGTCCAGGCTTTCACGGGAAGGAGATGGGTCATGTAGAGTCCTGTGCCTCTCACGTACACTGTGTGCTCACACTGCATGGGACATCTGCCCCAAGGGGCTGACCTTCCCCCCTGGCTATGCTGACTGCCAGCCCAGGCCAAGGCTCCTGTGGTACTGGCAGACTCCCTTGCATCCCTCTCACCCTCTGGTCTGCCTGGACCACAACTCTAGGCTCCCAGCCCTCTCCCTCTCATGTTACCTTTTGGTTTTTCCACCTGCAGCACATCTCAAACCACAGTGCATCATGAGTCACCTGGTAGCTTATGAAAGCCGCAGCCTCCAGGGTCCGGCCCTAAGAGTTTCTGAGTCAAGTGTGCCTGAGGTATGGCTCTGGGAGTCCGAGCTGCAACAAGCTCCCTTTGGTATGATCTGGTCTAGAAGCAGGCAACTTAATTTACACTGAATCCTCTTCAGTCCTTTCCTGTTGGCACTTATATCAACCATTGCAAGTCATCTCCTCCCTTTTGTTAGTTTTTTTAAAGATTTATTTTCATTGGAAAAACAGATTTACAGAAAAGAAGAGACAGAAAAATTTTCCATCCATTGATTCACTTCCCAAATGGCCACAATAGCCAGAACTGAGTCAAATGGAAGCTGGAAGCCAGGAACTTCTGGCACCCCTATTTCTAGAATTCAGGGTTTCCCACACAGGTGCAAGGATCCAAGGCTCTGGACCATCCTCTGCTGCTTTCTTAGTCCACAGGCTGCCCCACTTCCAATCACGACACTAACTGGCACCCATATGGGATGCTGGTACTTGCAGGGAGAGGATTAGCCTTTGAGCCCCATCCTCTTTTGTTAAAGTCAGAGAGAGAAACACACACACACACACACAGGGAGAGAGAGAGAAAGAAAGAGAGAGAATCTTCCTCTGCACCATTTTACTCCCCAAATGGCTGCAATAGCCAGGATGGGTGAGCGCAAAGCCAGGAACCAGATACTATCCAGGTCTCCCACATGGATGGCAAGAAGCCAAGTGCTTCTTGCACTTGCTCTGCCTTCTCAGGGACATCAGTGCAGAGCTGGATCAGAAATGGAGCAGCTGGGACTCAGACACTGATGAAAGAGGTCAGCATCACAAGCAGCACAACACTGGCACCCTGGCTCAACCCTGGCTCCATAGAGAAATCATCAGGCATTCTGGAAACTGATGGCTAGTGCCCATCCCAAACCAGCTGAAACCAAGCATCTCATGAGCAGGCTGGAGAGCTATGATGGAGAACCCCTGGATCTTTTACCTTCATTTTAAAGCTCTGAGTCCCCTTGCTCAGGACCGCACTCAAGCCCCTGGCTTGCTGGGACAGCTGGGCCCTGGCATCAGTACAGAGCCGGCTCCACTGGACGCATCTCCAAGCCTGCTCCCCTGCCCTGCCCCAGGGACACCTGTGTTACATGGCCCTACGCTGCCATCCCAGGAAATTGAGGCCGGCCCCAGCCTTCAGCCTGCTGTGTCGGCTCTAGACCCAGCACAGGGCACCAGCTGCCAACTGTCGCCAGCCCCTTGCTCGGCCGTCTCTAGCCACACACCCAGCCCGATCCCCTTGGCTTCTACCCCTAGTCTCTCACCCCTTAGCCGTGGCCCCCACCTATATCAGGCCCATGTAACCAAGGCCCAGAAACCTAGCCTGGAGTTTAGGGAGTTAGGTTTGTTCTCCAAAGACCAGCAGCCTTCACCCAGGGCTGAAGCCAGCACAGGTACCCAGGAGGTCCGCCCTGCATGGGACCCACCAACGAAGCATCGTGATGGTTCCAGCTTCCAGTATAAGTACCAGCTGCCCTGTACCTCCCTCTGCACCCAGCTCCAGGCAATCAGGCTCCCCCCCGCAGCTCATGGCCTGGGCTTTGCATCTTGTCATGGAGTCGCACATGGAGTCAGAGCTAACCCAGGTGTGATGGGGAGCTTCCGGGTACACAAAGTGCTACACTGTGCTTCCACTGAGTTTTTTAATAAAATAATATCATGCGGCAAAAAAAAAAAGTGAGGTCCCTCCAGGGAAGGCTACTCTGGGCAGCTTGCCAACTACTGACATATTTCCAGGCCAAGAGATGCCTCTCCCTATTAACCACCTGCCCTCCAAATCTGCTCCAAAGCTCATCTCTCTCTCTCTCTCTCTCTTCTTTTGGCTCACCTTTAGCTCTGCTCATCTCCAAAGGTGTTTCTCCACCAATACAAGTCACTAACCTGGGAACTTAGTTTTAAAAGTTGAACTCATCGGGGCTGGACCCCATAGGCTCCACATCCTGTACCTACAACTGCTAGTACCCTATATGGGCACAGGGTCATGTCGCGGCTGCTCCACTTCTGATCCAGCTCCCTGCTTATGACCTGGGAGAGTGGCAAAAGATGGCCCAAGTCCTTGGGACCCTATATCCATATGGGATTCCTGAAAAGAAGCTCCTGGCTTTGGATTGGATCATTCTGGCAATTGTGGCCATTTGCGCAATAAACCAGCGAATGGAAGATTTTTCTGTCTCATTCTCTCTGTAAATCTGCCTTTCCAATAAAAAGTAAATGTTTAATGCAGATCTATCTAAAGTAGCAGCAGCAATAATGACAACACCTACAACTCCTCTGTGCTTCTCCGACAGGCCAGGAATCCCCCTGGGTACTGTGTCCCCATTTAACTTAAACATGTGAGGTCTTTGTCCCTGTGATCTCTTTTGGCCATGTGGAGAAGCTGAGCACCAAACAGGCTGAGGAAACCAGGGCAGGCCACACTGCTGGTCAATGGCAAAGTCAATGGCCCCATGCCAAAGCCCTCATCTTCTCTCACCCGCATAGGCTTTGTGAGTCTCCATCCAAAAGCCATGCCTCTACAAGCCTGAGTGAAGGCAGTGACCAAAGAATTAACTGTCAGCCAAGCAAGAACTGGCGTGGAATGGTTTGAGGCAGGGAAGTCAATGCCCCGAGAGAGGCCTTGGTTTTGAACCTAGTGTAGCAATGCTTACTGACCACTGACTAACTGGCTGACTGTAACATATCATCCCATCAAAGTCAACATGAATTCCGCCAAGGGTTTGGGGTTGGGGTTTTGCAGGGTTCCTTCATAAGACTTTCCACTTCTTGCTCAAATTCATCCCCGATTGAGAAACAGATTTATGAACTATACTGAAGGAGGTCAGATCAGCAACCGTGTTTGTGAGAGTATAGGAGAGTTGGGAGTATGTAGTCTTACATCCCCTGCCAAAGGGGGCTTCTAGAAAAGTCCACCCATGAGTGAGGCCAATTCGCACATCCAAACACTGGCACAGGATGACCACAGATCACTGCATAGGAACAGGCTGCCAGCCTCATCACTCAGAGCTGGCCACATGCAGCCAGCCTGTAGATGGAGAACCACGACAAGCAGGCCCAGCTCCCAACTCCCCAGGAGCCAATGAGAGACATCTCACCTCTTCCATTGAAGAAGTGATAGGGAATGAAAAGCCAAAGAGTGAACCCCACTTGCCATGACTTTTCAGGCTGCTCAAACCTTGTGCATACCCCCAGGGATGATGGCTTGGTTTGGGAAGAAGGCCACTTGCTCATATTTCACCAAAGCTCTTCCCATTGGCTAAGCTGCCACAGTGTTGAGCAGCCACTTAGAAAAGACTTTCTCTTAGAAACAAGCAACCAGGTCCCTCTGGAACAGGAAAACAACTGTTCAGGACACTCAGACTTGCCCTAAGCCTGCAGCTAGTACCTACAATGATGAGGACCAACAATCCCAGTCCTCCCAAACCTAGGGTGGACTTAGGAGCTTTCAGCCAGCCTGGAGCCAGACCAGCAAACTCAACCATTTGCAAACTGTACTCTATACTTGAATTTCTTGGAGGGCTTATCAACCTGCAAATTCCCGAAGTCTCTGACTCAGAGGGATGGCTTTGTAGCTGTGAGAATAGGTAAGTATGAACTCCTGCTTATTCATTTGAAAGGCAGAGAGATGGATCTCTCATAGGCTGGTTCACTCCCTAAATGCCCACAAGAGCTGGGGATGCACTAGGCTGAAGCTAGCAGCCAGGAATGCCATCCTGATCTCCCATGTGAGTGGCAGGGCTTCAATGACTTGAGCTGTCATCTGCTGCCTGCCAGGGTGTGCACAGGCAGGAAGCCGACATCCTGAGCAGAGCTGATTCAGACTCAGGAATTCTGATAAGACACACAAACATCTCGAGCATGAGCTTTTGAGTGAGGCGTGTCTGGGTTCTAGGCATAGCTTTGCCAGCATCTAACCTGGTTTACTCAGTTCCTCCGTGTGTCAAGTAGGGGTCACAGCCATCATGACCTAGTATGTTTTCTGTGAATTGAATGGGGACACGTAGAGCACTTAGGGTGATGCATGACCCATAGGCAGAATGTGGCCAGATGGTGGGTGTTACTGATGGTGTTGTCACTTAGGGATGGCTTTTCAGAGAAGGTTAGAGGGAGGTCATGGATGCAGACAACCTGTTGAAATATTCCACTATTTTATGCATTCATAAAATGTGCCAGTATTTCACCATCATCCAAGGACTTGAAAAATACCCTAAAACTAGACTACTGAGATGAAACACTAAGGTGAGATGGAGTGAAGCCTTAACGAATAGGAGTGGAAAGGACAGGAAGTGATCTCCGAGTTGAAGGCTGGCATGTCAGGTCACGTGCCAGGGATTGGGTCTGTTTCAGACCTGGCAGCAGAGGGGCCAGCAGTCAACAACACCCAGAATACAACTTCCTTCTCTTTGGGCCTGTAATGTACGGCTCCCCTCCTCCCCAGGCCACACTCACTCAGCATGCCTGTGACCAGACTCATTCCTTAGAACTGGCCCCCCACCCCACCCCCACCCTGGCCCTAGGGACTCCAGGAATCTGAGCAATGTCTCTAAGTGCTGGAGAGGAAGAGGAGAAATAAAAAGCCATGCGGGGTTGGGCGGGGGCAGGGAACAGGCTCTCTCTGGAGACCTGGGCTTTTATAGGACTTACTACTACCTCCCAGACTCCCCCACCCCAAGATATGGCCATCAATATCTGCCTTCTGGTTAGGGGTAATCCACCCGAGGAAGGGCACAGCAGCCTTCCTCCCATCGCCCCCCCCCCCCGCCTCCCCAAGCCACAAGCCCACTTGGCCAGCTCATGCCTTTCCCTCCTTTCCTAGCCAGGCTCAGTGCTTGTCCCCTGATGAACCCAAAAGTGATTCCATCAGTTCCTTTCTCCACATGCTCATTTCTTCCACACGTGTTCCCTCAACGCCCACTCCATGACCAGGCTCTGTGCCATGCATCATGGATTCTAAGACGAAGCAAGCACAGCCCTTGAGCTCATGTGGGCTAAGGAAGATAGCTTGAGACTCTCAGGGGACAGGAGCTCCTGCAGCCAAGAGCAGGAAACAGGCCCTTCTCATAGGCAAACTTTTCCTCTTCTCCTTATTTTTGATTTGTATTCAGTTTGATATACTTGAAAGGCAGAGAGATCAATACCCGAAGGTATCCCATCTGCTGGTTCACTCCCCAAATAGCTACAACAGCCACAGCTGGGCCAGACTAAAGCCAGGAGAATTTGGGATGCAATTGGGATCTCCTCCACATGGGTAACAGGGACCCAAGTATTTGGGCTGCCACCTGCTGCCTCCCAGGGTACATAAGAGCAGGAAGAGGGAATCAAAAGCAGAGCTGAAACTGAAATCCAGGTACTCCAGTATGTAATGCATGTTAAACGCTGGTCCCCTTCTCATCCCTCATGAGAGATCTCCCAGCCATTTCCAAGACACAGCCAGTTCAGTTCTGACTGTTTCTCATGCACATGCAAAACCCACAAAGAAAAACACAGCACATCAGAAAGGGTCAGACCCTTCCTGATGCCAGGCAGTTTTCCCTCCCGTAGACTTCCAAAACCTGTCTCAACCTCCATGCACCAATGCCAGGTACTGCCCAGACCCTCTGTTCAGCCTCTCAGCTTCATGGTCATCTCAGCCAACAGTTCCTCTGGATATGCAAGGCCTTGGAGTGACCCAGCAGAATGAGATATTCCATTATACTTACAGTCGCATGGACAAGCACACACCTAGACAGCCATAAGACTTGTGACAAGGTCAATAACACATCAGTGTCATGTGAGTAGAGAGGGGCTTCTAACAGGTGCTGGCTCTGGATGAGTAGAATCCCAAGGAGCTTCCTGGAGGAAGCCACACCAGCACTCCACCTTAGAGGAGAGAAGCAGCAAGTGTGAATTCAAGCCTGTTCATTGGCTTGGTGCTGCATTTTAAGTTCTTGAATCATCTCTCACTGCTTTCATTCCCTTCCCTGCCCTGCCCTGCCCGGATTTCATAGGCTCAGGGCACTGGGGATTTGGGAAAAACGAATCCATGTGTGGTATGATCATGGCTGCATTTTTCCCTTCCTTTTATTTAATGTTTTAACACCAATAACATGAAGCCAATTGTGTAACAACAGCTAAAAATATGAAGCAAGAGTTCATTTCTCCCTGTTTTTGTGGTGTTCAAATGCCCACGCTGTTGCTTCCAACTCAGTGCAACCAAAGGCCAGAGCTGAGTTTTCCAGTATTTCACCTGCGGGATTCAATCACAGATTGGTTCCTGGCAGATGGAGAAAGACAGGCCTCTATCCAACCGACTGACCATCCGGAGGGCTGAGGTGGAGCTGTCCTGAGCTCAGCTGATAGGAGCAGCAACTGTGAGTCAAGAGTCTCCTATACTGGGAAGTGGGTGTGTATATGGCGGGCAGAAGGGGGCAGAGGAGGGAGAGGTGGGTTTGTCTTTAACTGGTTGGAGCAATCAAGTCCAACAATACAGGAAGAGAGACCAGCATGTACAGGTTCAATCACCACCTGTACCTGTGGCATCCCAGTCTGAGTCCCAGCTGCTCTGTTTCCCATCCAACTCCATGACTATGGGCTCCCATTGTGCATATGGAAGACTAGATGGAGTTCCTGGCTCCTGATCTCAGCTTGGCCTAGCCCTGCCTGTTGTGAGTAACTGGGGAACAAACCAGCAGATAGATGATTCTCTCTTCTCTCTCTGTGTCTAGCTTTCAAACAAATAAATCAAATTTTCAAAGACAAGTAGGAAAGAAACAAGTAGACATGTGCATGCCTATGGATGGGAGAGTCTGAAAGCCAGCATGTCCTTTTCTGACACGGAACCCAAGTCCCTGTGACAGTGCCCTATTTATCCCTGCCTAGGCCAGGTGAAGCCAATACCCTGGACTTCGTCACCAAGTGCTGGCTAATAAGTCCAGCAGAAGTCTCAGAAAGATCCCAGGAATGGGACAGGCATTTGAGGCAGCAGGTGGTGGCTCAGGCAGGTGTGTTTCTGCCACCCACCTGAGACACCTGGACTGGATTCCTAATTCCCAACCATTACAGGCATTTGGGGAGTTAGCCAGAAGATGGAAGACCTGCCTATCTTCATGCCTGTATGTAGGCCTCTCAAACGAACCAATGATAAAAAATATTTTAAAAATAGATAACAAAATGGGGTGGAGAATCTGCAGTTCTGAGAATCTGAACTTGCCTCAGCAGGTGTTGGCTTCTACCTGTAATCTGACCCTAGCACCTTCTGTGGATTTTTGAGCAGAGGCCAAGAGGCAGGGGGCACAAGGTACAACTCAAGAGATCAGCAGAGACCCTGCAGCCCCAGGGCTGATCCTGACTTCCCTGGGAACTCAAACCACTGGGACTGAACTCTCCCCGCTGGAGTTTCCCCTCCCCGTTTTTGGTCTTCACAAGCCTGGCCAAGCCCTGCCCTTATACTCACGGGTGACTGTGGCCAGGCATTCGTCCCCTCTGTCCTGTTCTCACCAGATGAGCTGCAGAGGAGCCAACACCTGCTCCCCTCTGCTTATACCTGCCTACAGACCTCTTTCCCCGAGAGCCTGGCCAGCCCTGGCCTGCTCAGGCCTCTCATCCCCACCACTACCTGACCTACTTTGTCATGTGTTTGAAGCTAGACAGGCTGGTCACAAGCCCGAGCACCTAACCTCATCCACTGTGTCCTAGACCTCCCTGTGCCTCAATTTCTCCAGCTGGAAATGAGACTAACAATCTGCCTCACAGGGTCCTGATGTAGATTACATGGGTGAGCCACATCCAGGTTAGTGTGGCACCAAGAGGGGACCCTGTCCAGGAGGTCTTCCACAGAACAGTGCTGCTCTGTTCCCCACCAAACATGTTCCCCATAAATTGATTGCATCTGTGAGGCTGTATGCTTCTGTTTATTTGCTTTCTCCCACCACGCTGCCCACATTCCAGGGGCACTTGTCTGCCCTTCATCTTCAGTCTGTAGAACCACTGCTGGGCACTTGGTAAGGTCCTTGAGATAGACAATGAGTTTATGGAACTCTGTACCAAACTGTTAACATACAGGCAAGTTATTGAACTTTACATGCCTCCGTTTATGAGTCTGGAAAATGGGGTTGGGGCTATACCCTAATACCTCTGTGAGAATTTTACCTGGTAGCATCCGTGTATTCACGCAGCTCAGCCCTTGGAATGTGCTGAGAGTCCATGGAGGCTCATGCAGCGGTCCAGTCTCTGCCTGACTCCTTCAGGGCCTCCCCCACCAAGGCCAGGCTGGGCTGTGGGGCTGCTGGCAGCTGGCCAGGTGGAGGGCACACGTCACAGGCACTTCCTGGTCTGGTGCCGTCTTGCCCTGGGCAGCTGGAGCCTTCTCCCCCAGCCCCTTCCTATTGAGAGACACTGCCTGGGTCTGGAGCATTTGGGAGTGAAGGAGCTGAGTGGTGGGAACGTCTCCCTGCCTGGGTCCCACGCCACATCCTGGCCTTGGGGGAGGTGGACCCGAGGCCCAGACTTGCTTCCCAGCTATTCCCAGGCGGCCTGCTCTTCTGACAACCCAGTTGTGTGCTGCTTGAGTCGGAGGAAAGCTGCAGGGACAGGTCTGCCCTCCAGTATCACTATGCCCCCTCACAACACACACATATAGCTTCAGCCCTACAGCCCCCATGTCTCCAGGCCTTCGGGCAGGGTGGTGAGCACAGATGGCGTGTGAAGGCAAATGTTCATGGCATGGCCAAGTCACACAGCAGACACATAAAGGGCAGGGATCCCGACCTAGGGCTGCTTGTGTGCCTGCAGCTTCTGGCTGTGTTGCCCTGGAGTCTACCTCTCTGTGGACCACCAGAAAGACAGGGAAACTGACAGACCCTTAGACTCCAGCACACATGGGGCAGATGGAGTGAATGGAAGCCGAGGTCTGCCACACAGCTTGCCTCATTTCCAGGATCACATTTGAGTGTTAACTGTGCAGACGCTGCACACACAAGTGGCCGCAGCCCAGACCCCGCCATCTGCAGCATCTGCAGTGCCCTCGGTTAGGAGTGGGTTCAGCCAGGGAGTGGGGGCTTTGGGAAGGGGCAGCTGTACCTGAGAAGAATGAGGACAGGGCTTGGTGGCGTGGCCTGGTGGCTAAGGTCCTCGCCTTGATCCCATATGGCCGCTGGTTCTGATCCCGGCAGCTCCACTTCCTCTCTGTCTCTCCTCCTCTCAGTATATCTGACTTTGTAATAAAAATAAAATAAATCTTAAAAAAAAAAAAGCTATAATTTAAAAAAAAAAAAGAAGAAGAATGAGGACAGCTGAGGTGACTGCCTGCCTAGGAAGGGAAGAGCCAGACATGGGGCAGGTGTGGAGCCACCCCAGACAGCATGGGAGTCAGGGGTCTGAGATGGGCCTGTTCCCACACAGGGGCCGGGTTAGAATTGCTCCAGGAAGAGGCCTGGCTCAGCTCCCATCGCTCACCTGCAGGGACTAAAGCCCCTAAGGGTAGGGACCTGGTACTGTCTGTGTCCTCGGCACCTGAAGCCAGTCACAGACAGGTGTGCATAGGCTCATGGATACATGGCTAAGGGGTGCCCCCGTCCCTAACACAGGGCCCGAGTTCAACAGTTCAGCTTCCTGCTAGCAGCAGCAGTGATGGCTCAGGTACCTAGGTCCTCCCCGCTAGCTGGAGCCCCAGGTTGACAGATGATACCACTCCAACTTTTGTGGGCATCTGGGGCATGAACAAGTGCATGGGAGACCTGTCGGTGTCTGCCTCTCACATAAATACAATGAATTTGGCATTTTAAAATTGTGTCTGATTGTCTTAAAGCACAAACAAGCACCTGGAAAGAAAATCCTACTGACCCTGAAGATTCCTTGTTCTCATCTGACCCCACCGAGATCCACAAACATCACTGCTGCTTGGGTCCCCTTAGCCAGTGTGGGAAGTGCCACAGGCCATGCAAGGCACCTCTCAGGCTCCAGCACGGGTGGTCACCACCAGAACAAACAAGGCACTGTCTGTCTCCCAAAGTGCTGGCAGCTGCCCCTCCACAGGCCCCTCCTTCTGTGCACCTTGGGTACAGCCACCAAGAATCACACGCCACCATGGACAATGGCCAGAAAGCCTGAACAGTTGGCACCAATGACCATAGTCATTATGCTGATTATGCTGTACAAGTTACCCACAGCAAGTCTCAGGCATACATACTGGCCTGTCTGCACACCCTACGTGGAACACACAGCCCCTCCCTAGGCCCCAGCCATGACTGTAGTGATGAGAAGACAGTAGGAAAATCCAAGCAGACACCATGGCTGGCTTTGGGCACCCCACACAACACCAG
The DNA here is from genome assembly GCF_030435755.1 of Ochotona princeps. Taxonomy (NCBI): domain Eukaryota; kingdom Metazoa; phylum Chordata; class Mammalia; order Lagomorpha; family Ochotonidae; genus Ochotona; species Ochotona princeps. The sequence continues at coordinate 108,012,550 of NC_080832.1, forward strand.
TCACCTGCTTTGCTTTTCACGGGAAGTTTGTAAAGAGGATGCACCCCCTGGCATATCTGGGTTTCATTTGTTCTATATTCATTTGTTCAGTTGATACTGGGTGAGCACCTCCTGGGCACTAGATTCTGTCACGGGGGCTGCACTGTGTGGAGGTTTGTGTTCGTTCCAGGATTCCTATGACATTTATTCCCCATGGCTACGGTAGTAGTGGGTGAAACTCCACCTGTGAATGGGTTAGTGCCTAAAGAGGCCTAGGGACAGCTATCTTGGGCCTTCCTAACCTTGGATCCCTTCTGGTCACACGAGGACACAGGAACAAGGCACCATCTTGGGGCCTCACTAGACCCCAGTCCTGCTGGAGCTATGGTCTCCTACTTCCCGACCCCAGAACCACAAGAAGTCAGATTACATTGTTTGTGGATTACCCAACTGGTGATATGTTAGAGCAGCATGATTAGATGGAGGCACCCTAGGAATACACAATGGACCCTTTAGCCTGTGGCATGGCGGAAGTTCCTAGCCTAGTGAGAAAACACGGAACAGGGGTTTTCAGGTAGGGTACTGTGCAGGAACAGACTGGGGAAGGGGTTGGGGCAGCTCAACCACCTGAAGTTGGAGGGCAAGAGAGGGTTCTCCTACCGTGACCAGTAAGCGATGACCACAATGCCTTTGAAGTGAGAATCTGAAGGATGCTGCCCTGAGGCCTTGGGTCCAGTGGAGAATACCAGATAGGACCAGCAGTGGGTGGCCCAGGAAGGGTGCAGCCAGTCAAGAATGTGAAAGGCGAATAGCTAGGAAGGCACATACCTGAAAAGTCATCCAGGCAGGAACTTTGGGTTCTGGACCTGGGTCTGGCACCTACCAGGAAGAGGTTCCATGCTCAGGCCAAGCTCAAAGAGCAGCTCCCTCCACATGGATGAGGTGCTGGGCTGCCATCTGCACAGAGACCCCAAAGGAAGGCATCAGGCAGCACCCTTCAGCTTCTCCCCATCACACCAGGCACAGGGTCATCACTACTGGTCCACACCCGGTAGGCAAGGAAGGAGGCCCAAATACTTGCCATCCACCCAAAGCAATGCATCAGACTCTAAAATGACTACCTCTGCCTTCCACTCCTGCTGGCCGGCAATTCCCTCTCCTGCCAGAGAGGGAAGGATATCAGCTCCTCCACACCCTGACACAACCTCAGGGGCTCACACACCACTGTGGGGAGCCATAGAAAGCTGAGAACTGGACCATTTTGCAGGTAAGAAGTTGGCCACTTGCCTAAGACTCACAGCAAACACATGACACAGCCACGTCTGGACTCTCACCCTGAACTTCACAGCCCAGAGCTGCAGCCTCTCCCACTGTACCCCAGCAGACAGATCTGGATTCAGTTCTTGGGCTCCATTAGTTTCCATGGAAGACAGAGCATGCAGGAGAAACAACCAAAACAGAACACAATGCAAGACAGAATACAAATGAAAAGAAAAATCTCCAAAAAATCATGGCCAAGATTTGTCAGTGATCCCTGCTGGGCCTCCTGCAATGTGGCCTGCCTTCCCATGGAAAAGAACTCACCACTTGTCCCAAGTTTCATCTTGAAGGTTCCCTCTATGGTCTGAGATGCACTTAGCAACCCCAGGGTTGCCATGTGCTGAGGTGTCACTACAGGAACCTGAGGTTGGACACCTTCATCATTATCATCTGCTCACTGTAAGTGAACTTTCTCATATCTCACATCTAATATTCATGTATCTTTTCTAACTGTAGAGTATAAACAACCCTCACATCTAGGGAGAAAAATCAAGAAAAGCTAAAAGCAAGGGACTGGTATAGTGGGGGAATAGGCTAAGCCTCTGTCTACGGTGCCAGCATCTCATATGGGCACAGGTTCAAGTTCTGGCAGCTTCACTTTTGATCTAGCTCCCTGCTTATGGCCTGGGAAAGAAGCAGAGGATGACCCAAGTCCTTGGAACCCTGCACTCATTTGATAAACCTGGAAGAAGCTTCTGGATCCTGGCTTCGGAGTCCCTCAGCTCTTATTGTTGCTCTTTGGGGAATGAACCAGCAGATGGAAGATCTCCCTTTGTCTCTCCCTCTTTCTCTGTAAACCCTGCATTTCCACTAAAAATAACTTTTAAAAAATGGGACCCCTGCACAATGGCTCAGTGACTAAATCCTCACCTTGCAAGCACCAACATCCTATATGGGCACCAGCTCATGTCCCGGCTGTTCCACTTCCCATCCAATTCCCTGCCTGTGCTCTGGGAAAGCAGTAGAAGATGGCCCAAAGCCTTGGGATCATGCACCAATGTGGGAGACCCAGAAGAAGCTCCTGACTCAGCTTCAGGTCAGTCTAGCTCTGGCCATTATGGCTATTTAGGGAGTGAACCAGCAAATGGAAGATCTTTCTAAAAAAAAAAAATAAAAATAAAAAGCTGGAAGCCAACCAGCCTGCCTGATGCCCAAGGATCCAAGAATCTAGCAGGATCTGGGCAGTACCTGGGTCTGTTCTCCGGGAGAGAAGCTTACCAGCCAGCCACAAGCAGTGCCTCAAGGACATAGTGGGGACCACAAAGAAAGAGAGAGAGAAGTTAAGACACATGGGCTTCCTGTGAGCAAGAGACAAAGAGAGCGAGCAAGCAAGCACTTAAGACAGGAGTCCCCCATGGCTCCTCTCAGGCCACAGAAATGGTCACCTCTTAGAAGACTCATTTTCCCAAAATAGTCCCAGCCACGCACTAAGGTGACTTCATCCCATGAGTGACAGAGCTATAAGCACCCACTTTCAAATGTCAAGGACCCCTGAGAGTTCCAGGATCCAAGGAGAACTCAGAAGCCCACCGATGACCAGTTACTCAGATGAGCTGTGCCCCCATTCTAAGGGCTGGCTGTCCAAGACCTTTCTCCCCAGCTTCAGCAGCCACTCATCATGGGCTTGTTATTTCTTCCAGTAGCCTTTCTGGAGGGGCAGATCCCCAGTGGGAGAGCAGCTGGAGGGGGAAGGGAGGCATGCCAGGCTCACAGAGCCAGGTACGGACTCTGTACTGGCTGATATTTGCCAGCCCTCCTACTCCAGTGGCAAACCTGACATCCAGCACTATCCCCACTTTCCATTACAGTCAGGAAGCTCCCAGGGCCCAGATCATTGGAAGTTGGTCCCCTGTGCCAGCCCCAGAGGCCAGCCCCAAGTCACCTGGCATGACTCTCATCCCATAGCTGGACAACTGAAATAGTTCGGTCCCTGAAAGGCTGGGGAATCCCCAGGAAACCTTGTGTATCTGCTCCCGGTGCTGCTCCACGGGCTTCTCCCCAGGATCTTTACACATCCCTAAAGCACTCTGGGTGGGAAGGAGGCACAGAAACCATGCTGAACACTCCCCCAGCTCTGGGATAACAGCTTCTACAGCAGCTCCTCAGGCTGAGAAGGCACAGCAAGGGGCTTGCGGGGGGGTGCCATAGCATAACCCATCCTGCCGACAGGAGCTGGGGACCTCTCTCACACACGAACACAAGGCTCTCTGTCCTCACATTGCACCACCATCTCCATCAGAGATTGAGGGTTTGTTTTCCTAATGAACAAAAGCCTAACATCAAATTCCAGGAGCTGGCAGGGGCCTTGGCCTTCAACAACTGCTAGGGAAAAAATTTTGTTTTTGCTTTGAAATCTGGCTCTGCCATGCCCTGTGTTGGATGTCAAAACAAATAGGGACACTGGATCATGGGGCATAGGGTGGGGCCGGCACCAGCTCAGGTTACAGAGCCCGTGATGGATTTAGCTCCAGAATGTGTCAGTGTCCAACAGGTGAGGTGATGCTGAGCTCCCCTAATGGCACAGTGGTCCCTCAACAGCCGGCTGCTGCTGCACAGTTTCTAGGGAATTCAAGCAGATGCCAAGGGTTGATGCCAACTATATTCCATAGGGATCTGCAAGGCCAGAGATGCAGGTGTGACAGGCACTAGAGAAAACCGAACCCTGTCCTTGAGGAAATGGATTCAGGATAGCTTGTCAGTGTAGCATAGAAGGTCACCCATGAGGCATGCACCAAGAGATGGAGTCACAGAGCACAGGAGGAAGCCACAGGACCAACGAGAGTTAAACGATGGGCAATTGTGGCAGGACATGAAGAGGGACTAGCTGACCTGGACAAGAAGTCAGCAGAACAGGATGCACAAGGAGGAAGATGGGAGGAGGATGGGACATGGCAGGTGGAGAGACCACACAGATGAGGCCTGGGAAGCATGGAAGAGACAACTGTGTTCAAGGAACACAGGCAGTACAGTGTGGCAGGAGAGCTTGGTTTCCAGGGTCACAAGAAAGACTTGGTCAAAAAGTACACCTGCAAGCACACAAGGAGTGGGACCCATCATGCTCAAGCTTTAGGCAGCCCACAGGAGTAGAGGAACTACTATAGTTCATCTTTCATCAGAGGCCATCTCCATCCACATCAGGGTGGCACATTGTGGCTCAACAGCCCACCCCGGCCCACCACCTCATTGGACTCCAGCCTGTGCATTCATTCATGGAGTGTTGCGGCTGCTTTGGCATCACAGGGGCAGAGCTGAATGGCAGAAACAGATGAGGTGGCCCTCAGCATGGGAATATCAGCTAAGTGAGAACCTTGCAGAAGATATTGACCATTCCTATCACCAAAGGGCAGGGTGGGGTCTGGAACAAAGAAGCTCTGTCCAGGGAAAGCTATCCTGGAGCATCCCACCAAAGTCCTCTCTGGGCAGACTCACACCTCAGAGCAGCAGGACGACGACACAGGAAAGGAGACCCAAGCTCCGAGTCTCCCAGCTGCAGCCTCTGCATGGGTCACCTACAGAAGGCCATTTGCCCACCACAGGGGCCAAGGCACAAGGCAAGCATGATGTGTCCTGGTCACCCTAAGTGGCAGGAGCAAAGTTACAGCAAAGATGATGCCCCAGCCTTCTCACCAGGTAGCCTTGCCCTGGGGAGGTGGGAGGCTCTGAATAAGCAGAGGGGACATTGTACTCTGGGAAAGGCCGATATTGTGGGGAGGCCCACCCCTACCTCCCGCAGCCTCAGAGCAAGCTGTCCGCTCACCCACAGAAGGCAGGAGAGGAGCACTGAGGTATGGCAGGGCTCCAGGCTCCCAGCCCAAAGACCTTTCTTCTCCTGACTTGCTGGCTCCTCTCCCAGTCTCTGGTCTGGATCCACTCTTGCCTGACACCAAGAGGTTGGATGGTACCAACCTCTGAGCTGCCCAATCCAGTTGGGTACAGTGCTTCTGGTCAGAGAGAGACATCACACTATGTGCTCCTGAGACACTCTCCCAGCTCCTCTGCCTTCCTACGGTAGAATCAGTGCAGTCTTTCTTCATCTTTGGTACTCCAGGCCTTCCAAGCATGCAAGGCTGAGCCCAGTTTAAGAAACAAAGCATTAAAAGCTAAACACTATCATTTGAGGACACTGCTCACTGCCAGCTCATACCAAAATGCAAACTTGGGGACTAAAATCTCCTGCCAATGGGAGGTTCTATGTGGTCATGGCCATGATGCAGAATTTTTAGATTATTATTAAAATGAAAAAACAAAATGAAACATTTCTCAAGGAAGAGAATTTCTGAAGCAGAGCTCACAGATGTGGGAGAAGGTGGACATTTCCACGCAAGGCCCCGGCATGAAGCGCTCCAGGTGGGAATGCAGGCCCAGGCAGAAGTTAGGCCCAATGTCAGTTTTCCCAGTCTTGGTCTTAGTTGCCCCACCAGGCACATGCTAGGCTGTCATTTGAATGATGTTGAACATATGAACACATGGTTGAAGAAAGAACAAATGAAGGAATGGAGCGGGCTGAACCCTGGCTGTGCACTTGGCCAGCTCTGTATTTCCTGGGAACAAGACATAATCTCTGAACCTCTCCGTCTCCATCTGTAAAAATCTTAGTATTGATGACTCAAGGAATTTCTGCAAGAATTAACCTCAAGGGTAAGCCCTTGGCACAGCAACTGGGGCATTCAAGATAATGGAATAAATGGGCTCTACTCTGGTTCCTTTTCAAAAATGGTTTTCAGCACACATCCAACGCATCTTTCAGGTGGCTCTCCCTATCACCCCACCCGCCATTCCATCAAGATCCTCTGCATTGTGCTAAACCTCAGACATGAAGCCTGGCACCACCACGAGCACAGTATACAGCTGTCACAGCCGAAGTCAGCAGAAAGCTCCACGTTCTGAAACCCTGGCCTAGGGGAAAGCATAGGAGCTGAGGCTGCGGCTCCATCCTGCCTCCAGGGCAGGGGTTCACCACGCCCCTCCCACCCTCTGGCACCATCCCACTGCACCTGGCATGCAAGGCCAGGGAGCTCACTGTGTCCACGCAACAGGAAGTGGAAAGGGGAGGGCCAGGTGCTACGTGAGGGAAGGTGTTGGCTCAGCCCCACAGACCTCTCCCCCAGTCCTCCCCCTGCCAGCTCTGGGCAGCCTCCCCTGAGGCTGTGTTCCCAGGCCTCTGCGCTAACAGACGTTCCTTTCTTCCCTGCCCTTGGCAGAGCTGCCTCCTCCCACCACAGCTCATGGGCAAGGCCAAGGGACAACACAGACCTTTTAGGGCCTGGGGAACAAGCCCAGGGCCTGGTTAGTCTCCTCACCCCAGGGAGAAGAGGAGTTGGCTTGAAGCCGCCACTAAGGCAGAGTCACCAAGCTAGGCTTCACCATCCGCCTGCAAATGTCACTTGACCTCTCTTCACAAACAGCCACCTTTGACCACGCCAAGTTTTTCCCCCAAATGAGGGAAAAATCTGACATCCGTCCCTTCCCGGACTGCACGTCTTGGGCCAGGCTCCAGCTGGGACCAGATGTCAACCCTCAGCTCCCTGCCTCAAGGGTGACAACTGCTAGGAAGAGGGTTCAGGGTTATCCCCCTCCCCCCGCAGCCCTAGTCTAAGTATCACCGCCTACCTACTGGGGATCCAGGGCCTCCCCTCCATCTGCTCCTTCTCACATTGCCCTGTCAGATCCTCACTGGCAAATAATAACACCAAGTAAAATCACCAGCACTCAACCCCAACACTGGCCTTCAGTCCCCAGAGAACACAGTGCAGGTTCCTCTCACTTACCAAGCTCATACGCTTTCTTTTAGCGATCCTGCGCTCAGTCCTCAAGAATGAGCTTCTTAAGTCCCGGAGCCCAAATGGGATGGTAGCAACCCAGCGCCGCTGCAGTGGAGGGCTGCAGGCAGGGGGTCCTTCTGTGGGCATGGATTCCTGGGGGGTGTGCACCTGACTCCGGGCAACACCTTGACACTGGGAACTCCACTGCTCCAAACTCAGCCCAGAAGGTTCCAGCTGCAGTAGCCCCAACACTGAGCCCAGTAGAAAGAGAGGAGGCAGGACTGGCTGGCCAGCTGTGCTGCTATGTTTCTTAAAGGGACAGCCTGTGCTGCAGCGGAAATGCCAGGAGGGATGGAGAGAGGAGCCTGGGGAGCCAGCATTCTCCAGGGAAGAGCTCAGGGCAAGCTCCCAGACCCTGGCCCCCCATGAGCTTGACCCTGAGGCTTTAGACATTCACCCGCTCTCCTGACCAGTAAGACATCGAGCAGCAAGACCCTTCTTTGCCCCCTGTTCTGGTCCCATTCCAGAGGGCAGTAGCACAGTGACCAGTCACAGATATTCCAGAAGGAATGACATAACTGTGCAGAGGGCACCCTTTCCCAGTGCTGCAAGTGGAGAGATTCTGGTAAACACCCATAGGAACTTCGGGAACTGCTATTCCTCTTTTTATGGTTATTCCCATTTCAGAGATAAGGAAAACTGCGGCCTCGAGAATGAAAAGCTAAGAATTGAGCAGAAGCTCCAGCACTAAGCCTCCTCTGGAAGAGTCCCAGGAAGCTTCACCATATCTGTCTTTCAGTGCAGTTGTGACACCTGCCAAGATCAGGCGCACGCCTCAAAGATAGCAACATTCAAAGCAGGCTGTCTGGTCCTGCAAATGCCTCTCAGAGCTGATACCCATCTAGTCTCTGAGGGGGTTAGGATCACTTCAGTCTTTTTCTTCATCTTTATGGTTTTTCTATTTTGACCACATTATAAAATGAGTGGCTATTTTTTATAAAGAGAAAAGAGCATAAAGTTTGCACATTCTCTCCCACCCAAATATCTCAAACAATAAAGACCAGAGCAAACAGATGCACATGTCCCACATGGAAGCTCCAAGAAGAGCGAGTGCCAGAATGAACAGGACAGTCCTGGAAACACTGTGGCTAAATCTATTTGAATTCAACTTTGCCTGTTATAGACTAGGAGACAGGTTAGAAGTAAAATGAAAGCAAAAGCTTTTTCTGTTTGCCAAAATGGAAGTAAAACTTTTAATTAAAAACTTCAAGTTCAAATGCCCCATAGGAATTCATGACTTGACCACCAACACCCTCTCCAGCTCTCCTGCCTCCCAACATCCCTCCCAGCAGCCTGGTCAGATACCAAGGCTTATGTGATTTATGCATTTGGGGCCCATCTCAGTGGACTTCTCCCCCTTCCTATAAAGGTGACATCTTTCAAGACCAGGTTCATTGCCACTGCTGCTGTGAACCCAGTCTTCCCCACAAGCTGCATCCGAAGCTCTGTCCTCCTAGTTCCCACAAGTTCTGCCCTGTGTAGCTAGCTAACAGAATGCTTGTGTGGCCTGGGAACTCTCAGTCAGATGTGTGGGTGTTAGGAGTTGGGGTTTTTGACAGGTGATAGGTCATGGGGGCAGAGCTTTCACAAACGGGGCCCATGTCTTTCTCAAAGCATTCCACAGCTATGCCCCACCCCTTCCTCCAGGGAGGAATATATTGAGAAGAGGCCCCCAGCAATGGGACCTCCCCCAGGCCCTGATTTGTGTAATTTTGACCTTGGACCTTCCAGGTTCCATCATCATGAGCTATAAATGCTTCTTAAGCCACTGGGTCTGTTTGGCTGTATCAGCTCAAACTAACAAAACTGCTAGAACATTCTACCAGAGTCGGCAACACACTGTACTCCAATGAATTCAATGTCTTGATTCACTCATCTAGCACCAAAAGTAATTTGTGGAGAAAGGAGACAGAGGTGACAAGAACAATTGGGACTGTGGATGGTTTTCCAGACATGGCCTCAAATGTCATCTCATTTGACTGGCCAGGGTAGGTGTCAGGTTTGGGAAGCAGCAGCATCTAAGGGCCTTGAGCGTGATCGTTTAGGGGTGAGTCTTGCCCACATGGCCATTTGTGCAGCAGGACCAGGCAGTTCCCACACCTTGCTCCTGCCCTGTGCCTGTCTCTTAGTGCTCTGACCCAACATGGCCTTGCCCTGAGCTCTTCATCCCTAGCCAAAAGGAGGACCTAGGGACATGGGGGGTGACACTTCTCAATCGGTATACAGGGAATGCTTCTAGTTAGAACCCAGGGCCATCCTTCCAGTTTTATGGCAGGACACCCTGACACAGTCCCACCTGCGGGCAACAAAATGGCCACTCCATAACCCTGGTGCTGAAATCACCAGGAAAGAATGTGAGTCAAAGAAGCTGGAAAGCAGTTTTAGGATCACATTGCTCAAACTGCCTCCTAATCCAGGACAGCCAGGGAAAACAACAACACATAGAGTCTACAGTGGAGAGATGCAGCAACACGGAATGAGACGGTGACAAAATGACAGCTGGCTCTCCAACACTTTCCAGAGAGTCTCATCCAAGCAAGAAAAAAAGACAACATCAAAGATTTGTATTCAAAGGAAGTAACAAAAGCCAAGTTAATTTTCAGTTCATTCTTCAACAACCATAAAAAGGATCCCTATATGGGACACTACATGCAGAAGGCAGTCAAGAGAAGCCCAAGGCCCGATAGCAGCATTCAAATGGAGTCACACTGGGGACCAGGTATGCCAGGTCTCACCTCCTTCTGTGAGCTTGCCTGTAAATAGAGCCATCATGTGGGCCTACTTCTAAGCTTGATTTGGCATTACTTTAGCAGAATACGTGGACTATGAACACTCAGCAATTCCATCTTTCACCCTGGGACAAAATCACTTGCAATTGCACTTGTGCTGGGTGCTTAGGCAACCATCGTTGGTCCCCACTCCATATTCCAGGCAGAGGGTACTTCCTGGCCACTTGCATTTGGGAGGGACCATGCAGCAAACTCTGACCTCTGAGCCTAGGAGAAATTCAGTGTTGTGATGGGGGATTCACAGCTCAGTCTGCCTGCGTCTCAAACATCCTAGCTGGTTCCTACAATCCTGTGAACCAATTCCTTCAAAACAAACTCAGGAAGAAAGACAGAAAGGGAACGTGCTCTGGAGAGCTCTAGTACAAAGCTCCTAAGTGGGGTGGGCAGCAGGCCTCCTGTCCATTCTCCCAGTCTGTGCTTCTGGCAGAGTGGAACAAGTGCAGGCCCGCCAGATGGATGACACAAGTGAAAAACCTGTTTCATGTGCCTGGACTTGGGAGAGGGTCTGTTACCAAGCAGGGTCGGCCTTCTACCGACTAGGACACAGACTGTGCCCTCTAGGCATGGGAGCCTGGGGTATGAGGAAAGAAATCTGGAAAATTATCGGAAGCATATGAGGATTCAAATCCAGTCTCCCCTGGGAGTCCCAGAAGTATGAGCTCTTTGCCCAGTTGCACAGCTTCTTCCCCATCTCTCTTGAGAACCAGGACCCAGCCACGGTTGCACATATGCATCAAAGGTACAATCTCACTGGTGAAACTTGCCTAAAATGTTCAGAGTTCCACCAAGGAATCTGACCTGAGTCTTGAATGGGAGACTGTCCAAAGAACAAAAGTTTCCACTACGGCAAGAAGAATGCTAAACATGATTTGGGGGGGGGGGGGGACCTCTCAGTAAGAGAAATGATCTGATGAGTATTTATAAGCCAAAAACCAAAGGCCATTCCCTGGTTCTGGCGAGGCTTCCTGTTACCTCGGGAGGGTCAGGAGGGTGGGAAGGGTCCTGGATATAGAGTCAAGTGCCTTAGCTCAGATGCAGGTGAGCAGAGCATGGAGCCCTGGAGGAAGCAGAGGGTGCAGTGGTGAAGATTGTCCCTAGCAAGCTAGCATGGTGCCAAAGCTGTAGGCACTGCTCCGTCTTCCTGTTCCATGGTTTAATCCAGCCCTCTGACCTTAAATGCATTCCAGAGGGAAGCTCCAGGGTGAAATAAGCTGTGATGGACTTATGGGAAGTGTCCTGCTCAGCTCAGTAACTTTTTTTAAAGTTGATTACATTGCATTATGCGACACTGTCTCATAGGCTGTGGGATTTTCCCCAACCCCTCCCCATCCCCTCCCTCCATGGTGGATTCCTCCACCTTGCTGCAGTATTACAGTTCAAATTCAGTCAAGATTCTGGGGTCTCAGGACGGGGCGTCTCATGCCTGGATCCCAGACACCAGCCACCACATGCACATTGTGAGCTACCCCCGGGCCTGCCTGGGCTCCGGGGGCTGCTCCCTTCAGGGTGAGTACACTGACCGAGGGGGAAATCTCTGTGGCTGGGCAGGTCCGGGGCCTGCCTGCCACCCTCATTGGGCGGTGAATGGAATTGGGGAAGGGCGCAACCTTGGGCCTGGTGGTTTAAACTTCCAGCAGCCTCCTGGATGCTGTTGGGTCTCAGGACGGGGCGTCTCATGCCTGGATCCCAGACTCCAGCCACCACGTGTGCGTGGTGAGCTGTCCCCAGGCGGCCAGTGTGCAATTTGGTGCCTGGCTCTGCCTGCTGGCCGCCTGGCCAGGAGCTCTGGGGCTTGGGTTCTTTGAATCGCTGCTTAGGTAGTTCCAGGTTGAACCCACTGTGCTTCTGGGACGTGAGTCAATCCTAAACATTCCCAATGACAGTAACTCTTCCTTTGAAGAACTTGTAATCACTGAACAATGCTGACCACCAAACACCAGTCCATGCAAAAGCTATGGCTCGGGGCTTGTCCAGCAGAATCATATCCTGTTACCTGACATGATGATGGATCAGGAGAAGGGTCACATTATGCAGGGCCATTACATTAACTAGCACTGGAGAACCATATCCGGGGGTAGATTCTAAGGGGGGTGTGTGAGCCAAACCCTGTGGAAATTCTAGCCCCACTGGTTAGCTCAAGAGTTGGGGTGGTGATGGACTAAGCTAATGGTAACCAAGGAGCCTGACATCAATCACAGGTAAAGAAACCCACAACAGTCTGGACTGGTCAAGGCAGCAGCACCCAAATGTGCATCCTGAATAGGGTGTGGGGTGGGCTGGGCTGCAACGTTCACCAGCTCATACAAGGCCAAATGGAAGGCCAGACTTCACCAGAAACTGGCCTAAAACCCAATAGCATGTATGAGAACTGGGTCTGGGAGTGGATTAAGTGGAGGAACTTGGGAAACTCCCCTGGCGAGTCATAGCTCCCCCTGGTGAACATGTGGTCCAGACCTGGGGGTCAGACAAGCTGGGCATAATAGCTCCAACAGCTGGCTAATGTGTCAATTGGTAATGGAACAGGGTGGATGGGGCAGGACTGAGCAAACCTTAGCCCACAAGCAAAACTAGAGACCAGGATGGAGCACAGGTCATGCCGAGCTACGCTCTTGCACCTAATGGTCTGCGTGAGCCAGGAACGCTAAGCCACAGTGTCTAAGGCAGAGGTCGGGACAGGTGAGAGGCTGAGCCAAGCTGAGTCAGAGCAACCACTGGCAGGTGTGTGATCTACGGCTGGGAACAGGCCCAGTTGGGGAACTAAGGGGACAACCCTAGCTGGGTTGAGGTTCCTACCAAGGGGCGCGTGTGCCGGAATGGGGGCTGTGTTCTGATCAGGAAACGGTTGCAGTCTCCCTTGGCACAAGTGAGGACTGGGATTGGGTGCACCCAGCCGGGCCAGACTCCAACACTGTCTGATGTCCTGGAGGACCAGGGTAGATGTGGGACAGACTAGGCAAGGTCTCAACCCCTACGGAGCCATGTGTGAGCCGTATGTGGGTATGGACGAGCCATGGCTGGGCTGAAACATCCAACAGCAAGGACCAGAATGGGTTGAAGGCCAGTCAGGAAAAGCCACTGTTCCTACTAGGACAGGAGGTGAACTGAGTAGTGCTGGCTCATGGACCCCCTGGTATGCACAAAATCTGGCATTGGGAGAGGTTCTGATGGAGGAGCGTGGGCATCTCCTCTGGCAGGACAAAGACCCTGCAGGTAAGTGCAAGAAGCATGATAGGAAACAGCCCAGAATAGGCCATGGAAAGTTACCCACTGGCATACATTTGGCATGGGTCGGGGGCAGACCAGGCTCAATCAGTTCATGTCATCCACTGGCAAATCCGAGCACCAGAACAGTGTGGGTTCAGCCAGGTTCGGTCGTGACAAAAACCAGTGCACAATATGGAATGCCAAGGTGTGGATGCCTGTACCAGATGTGACCACAGCGCCCAACCAGCACACGTGAGAACCAGGAAGGGAGGGGGTGGAGCCAGCAGGGGGAATAAGAGTGGGGGGTCCCTTGTTGAATAGCTACTCCCACTGGAGAACATGAGCTGGGATGGGGGCAGATCAGACTAAGTAGGGCTACAACACCTGTGCGCCTCATGTGGACTAGATCAGGGAAAAGTCAGGCTGGGCTGATTATTCCGACTGGTGCAAACAAATTAGAGTGGGTGAGGGTTGTTTGGGCTCAGCCACAGCATCAGCTGGCAGAAGCTGGTACTGGCGTCTAATTCTGTCAAGTCAAACCACAGAACTACCTGGAGTGTGCATAATCTGGGAGTGGGAGAGGCCTGGGAGGGAAACAGTGGGCTCCTCCCTCTTGGGTTACCACTCCCATGGGAGAGCACGAAAACTAGGACAGGAGCTGGGGTGGCTAGACAGACACCCAACAGCATCTGTATGGGATGCATAGTGGAGCTGGTTAGAAGGAACTAAGCTTTAATACCCATTGACATGTACGAGAGCCGAAAGGGGTGTGGGACAGACTGGACTACTGCTACACATACTGGCAAACCAGAGTAGGGGCAGGCCTGGTGGGGGTTATTGTGGGTCACTCCAACTAGGCTGCAGCTCCCACTGGTTTATGCGAAGTCCGAGTATGTGCTGGGCAGAACCAGGATGGACTGCAACACCCATTGGTTCCAGTGGAAGTCAGGGCTGAAAACAGAACCAACCCAGCGATTGCAACCACCAACTAATCGGGACGATGGACTGTGCCGGGCCCTGCACTTGCTAGTACATACAAGAATCTGGTCTGAGAACACCTTAGACAAAGTTTCTTTGGGGATCTCCCCAATCGAAATGCTGAACTCAGAACCCTAACCAAGAAAAGATAGAAGACAGAACAGCTCAATCAACCACCTCAGCTATATGTTGGCAGCAAAACACTAGGCAAACGGAGACTCTATGATGTACTATATCAATTAGTGGATTCTTCAAAGACCTCATCATGCTTGGAGTGGCAAGATTGGCAGCGATTCATAACTGGTGAACCAACGAGACCACTTGAGCAAAAACCTCAGAGCGTACCCTATATCTGGGACCTGGGGTGGGAAACTGGGTGGGTCTTCTCCCTTAATATCCCCCTTTAAACATGGAGGAAACAATATGGAAATAATAGTCTTACCCTCTCTCTTTCCTATAGCCCTTGAACCTTTTTACCCTAATTAACTATGTAAAGATTGTCATAAAATATAATAAGCAAAAAAAAAAACAAAACAAATTCAGTCAAGATTCTTTCATTCCAAGCATAGAGTCCAGCATCTTATTGTCCAGAAAAATTCAATGGCTTTTTGGGGAGACCATCTCTGGTCTGAAAACAGACAGCTCAGCAACATTCAACTGCTATTGGTTTCTCACCCCAACTCCCAACCCTCACTCCCAGGAGACATTTGATAGTGTCCGCAGGTGTGTTTTGTTCTCACAGGAAGACGACATTGGAGAGAATCAAGATGGTGGAATAGGGTAAGGACACATTAAAACAGACAGAGAAATGTTAGCCAGTGAGAAGCAGAGAGGGCACATTCCAGGCAATAGGAGAGGACAGAACAGCAGAGAGGTACCTGGAGACTGACAAACACAGGAAAGTAGCAGACACAATGATGCACTGTTGTAGTGACTGATACCCTAGCGGCATTTAGAGGGTGGCAATTTGAATTGCACCGCCAGCCAAACTCCACCAGCAACCAGGTGGGAAGGGACTTTTCACAGGGGGAGCTCAGCAGGTGAACCGAGACAAAGAACTGCCCATCCTGCTGGTCTGTTTGATTTGACCAGGAACAGAGACAGAGCAGCGGATCCCAGATGGGCAGTGTGGGAACAGGATGGATGTCACAACCATGTCCGCCCCCTAGAGTCGTATCTGGCGCCATTTAGTTTAAGGAGGCAAGGGCTGTGGGGCAGGACTGCACATACACTGAGCTTGGAGTGAACTGATTTCTGACTCAGTGAACTACAATACATAGCATCCTACAGGTTCCACCCAAGATAGCTCTGGGTAGCCCTCAGACCTGATGGCCAGCAGATCAAGAACTCTAGTAGTGGCACATCAGGTGCCATTTCGTACAGTGTAGCGAATTTAAAATTGCAGGGACAACAGTGAGCTGTGCATGCACTGAGCTCGTCTAATTCAGTGCATTGCACTAGTCCCACAGGAAAATAATACTGACCATGGCATCATATGGGTCAAAATAGGTCTGTGTGACCCTCAGACCTAATGGCTGACAGCTTCTGGCAAGATCAGCACTACCAACAACTTAGCTATATAGGACACCTGGTGTCTCCCTAATCCTGGGAAGTGTTCCAACTGGAAGTGGGAGAAAGGTTGTATAGACAACAGTGCAACCTCAGCACGGTATCACAGGAGGTGGTGAGACTGATGAGACAGGAGCTGGAGCTACGGAGTTCTTGGTGGATATCTAACGTAAGAACCCAGACCTGGGACTTGCTGGAGGGAGTGGCACAAGTGAGTGCAAACAAAGAGCCGTGTGCCAACTGCAATAAGTAAAATCAAATTGTGGACCTGTGGGTGACAAAGCCTAGAAACCTGTCCCAAGAAGATTCTGCTAACCAGAAGTACAATGATCAAGAGCAAAAGAAGAGGTAAAGGCACAATGAATATTACTGAATACTCCCCTGCAAAGGAGCAAAAGCTTATGCCAGCTTCAGAGTTCACTGAGGAAGACATCGAGAAAATGGGGGATACAGAATTCAAAACACTAGTTATAAAGCTTCTTATCAACAGCAAGAAGCATGTAAAGCAGGCATTCAAGGAATTCAAGGAATATGTCACATTGGAAACGAATCAAATGAAAGCTGATATATCAGCAATGAAGAATACAGTGGAGCAAATTAGAACGAAGGAGGAAGAAGAAAGAATCTCAAAATTAGAAGATCATCAGGGGGAAGTGTCATTAGAAGTGTCACCAGGGGAAAACAAACAAAAAGCTGGAAGCAGAGCTGGATCAGACTAAAAAAAAAGTATTTAAGAATTGAAAGACACTACTAAAAGGTCAAATATAAGAGTTAAGGGAGTTCCATAAGGTGCAGAAAAAGAAACTGGGTTTAAAAATGGATTTAATGAAATAATAAAAGAAAATTTCCCTCATCTGGGGAAATTGGGAACAACATCCAGGAGGGGCACAGAACTCCCAACAGACTTGACCAAAAGCGATCTTCACCACAACACATGATAATCAAGCTTTCTTCCATTGAACATAAGGAAGAGATCCTTAAATGTGCACATGAAAAAATTCAGCTGACACATAAAGCAATGCCAGTTAAACTCACAGGAGACCTCTCACAGGAAACTCTACAGGCAAGAAGAGACTGGAGTGACATATTCCAGGTTCTAAAAGCAAAAAACTGTCAGCCCAGGAATAACGTACCCAGCAAAACGTTGCTTTGAAAATGAAATAAAATTCTTCCACAGTAAAGAAAAGTTGAAAGAATATGCCTCTTTCAAACATGCCCTACAAATGATACTTCAAGATGTTCTCTTAACAGAGAAAAGGAATACCGCCCACCAAAACCAAAGGCAAATGAGAAGAACATCCCAATAAAATAACAGAAGACTAAATCAATGAACAATTCATTGCTAAAATGACAGTACCAAATTACTACCCATTCCTATTAACCCTGAATGTAAATAGCTTAACTCAATCAAACGTCACAGATTAGTAGACTGGATTTAAAAACAAGACCTATCTACTTGTTGCCTACAAGAGACACATTTCACCAACAAACATCAGCCAAAACTGTATCTTATGGATTGTGATTTTTTTTTTGTTTCACCTCTTCAAAACATTTTCTTCTCATTAAATTCTTCAGTGACTCATAGATCATACAATAGCATCATTTACTTCAAGAAGGTTCTTGGTTTTCTTTTTCGTTTCTTCAGTGACACATTAGTCATTCAGTAGCATGTTATTTAACTTCATGGTGTTAATTTTTTTTTTTTTGCTTCCTGTTGATTTTGTTTTGTGGCTCTTCATTTAAGCGGATATATAGTAACTGCATAATGGAGACTATCATATCCAGATGTGAGGATACAATACAGCATGCATTTCTACTTCCACACAAAGATGGAATCCCAATGAAACTGTTTACTATATCTTGACAATAGGATGCTGGACTCTCTCCAATTGTCCATGCCTGCAATGATGGACATATGACTGTGTAGGAAGAGCTATATAATAGTAATGATATAGAGGAACTCAGTGAGGGGGGAGAGACTTGGGGAAGGGGTAAGGGAAATCCCAGGGCCTATTGAACTGTATCATAAAATAATAACAAAAAGAATTAAAATTTTAAAAAGGAGGGCATTACTGGAACCTCCTGGGTAGAAGGAATACCATGAAGCAACCTAGAGCACCCACATCAGATCAACCCCAAAGAATTGTCTGAGCTAGTATCAAGACTGACAAATCCTAGTTGAGACTTAAACTTTGGTAATAAGGGTGTGATGGTTTAGAACGAAGACCAGGCAGGACATTTATAACAAGACAGCATCAAGGGGAAGGCCTAACAGATACTTACACACACACATAGAACTCTGTGTATTCTGATACGTACGCGAGACTTCAAAAAGTTCAGAAAATAGAATAAAAATATTGATATTGGTGTGAAACATTTTAAACGCATGCATGCAAGAGGTTTTCTAAACTATTTTTGAAAGTATGCATTATTTAGAGAACTATGGGATAGGTATTTGGCATCACATCACACTTCAAGCCTTTTGCACCACTTGCAATATCTGCCCCCCACCATATCAAATTGCCTAGGTTTAAGTACTTGCTCCATAAATTCCAGCTTCCTGCTAATGTACCCTACTGAGTAGCAAGTGATAGTTCAAGAAGTTGGGTCTTTGTCATCCTACCAGCTTCAAGCTGGCCCATCCCCAGCTTTTACAGGTATTTGGACCAGCAGATCGGAGGGGTTGTTCTCTCCCTCTTGCTAATAAAATAAACTCTACTAACACACATGAATTTCAAAATTTGGGGACCAAAATGAACTTCTGTTTTAA
Organism: Ochotona princeps; assembly: GCF_030435755.1. NCBI lineage: Eukaryota > Metazoa > Chordata > Mammalia > Lagomorpha > Ochotonidae > Ochotona > Ochotona princeps. Next base: position 108,030,981 of record NC_080832.1, read on the forward strand.
TTCTGCATTTTCACAATTTTTTGAAGTACCTTCTGTCTCATAAACCCAAAATCTCTCACCTGATAGGAATCAAACTGCCCATAAATCTCACTGCTACTCTGTTCCTCTGTTAGCGGACTCCAGCAGGAGAGTCAGCTAGAAGGTCTGTTACTTACAAGTTAGCTTTAGCTGTGCCAAGTTGAGGCATGGAGCTGGAGGACTAAGATGGCACAATGAGTCTGATCAGAAGGGGTGTTTGCTTGTCTGAGTCGCTGGTGAGCATGCAGGGAGAGAGGAGGAACTTAGAACAGGGTTGGCCAAGGTCACATTGCTTGCATTATTACATAAACACCCGCTTTCTTCAAGTGTACTGTGTTCCTTCTTTAACAGTACTATGTTCACAATGTGTGTGTGTGTGTAAATCACAACACAGGAAATGAATTCCACATCTGGGATAATGCAATACAGGTAAATCAGTTTGCATAAAACTATTCCAACCACAGCTCCCATGTACCACAGGCTTTCCATGCACCAGGCCCTGTTCATATACTTAACAGTCTCACTGACAGCTCCCAGCCACTCTGTGGGGGAATGTAATGACTTCCCACAACAGGGAGATGATGTTCAAGACAGAGGACGTTAAACCACTCACTTAGGGACACTCTGTCCAACAAGTGAGCCTTGAGGCAGAACTCAAATTCAAGTGATCTGTGCAGTTCCAGGGCCCTCAGTCCCTGCTGTGCTCTGCTTGTGAGCCAGGGTGGATGATAATCCTAACCATTTGGGAGGAAATAGAACCAAGATCCAAAGGTGGCATGAAAAACATTAGCCACCTCCTTTTACCCTGGAACATCTCCACCAGGCTCATGTGGGTAACAGAATGATCTGGGAACTTGTGGAATTGCAAACAACAGGGCTGTAGCCCGAGTTTGACCCAGGACCATGAGCACAACTCACATGTTCCTGCCTGATGCTGGTCCTAGAGTTTCTACCATGGAGCTCCTCTACAGCCACTGCACTCTGCTTGCAGGGACAAGGCTCGGCTTGGATACTGCAGGTCAGGATTCCTCCAAGGATGGTGGGGCATTTTCAAATGCCTGGAATTCTCACAGGCTGAGCCTGATGGGACCAGAGGAGGGCAGGCAGTGCTGGAAGAGCCTGGGGGTAGCAGGTTTGCTGAAATCTGCTAAAGACCCACTCCAGAAAGCAGGGCTTAGCCAATGGTGTCCCCTCCCGCAGAGAACGTGATTTATTTAGATGAATGTCCATTGTGGAAATTTCTGGGAGGGCACCCAGTCCCTGGCTCTTGAGTGATTCCACCCAGAAAGTCTTGGCAGCAAGTGTGCAGGCAGCAAACAGCCTTGGCCGGAAAGCTGGGCAGGACACCAGCTGAGAGACCAAGGAGGTCCGTTTGCAGCTCTGCTGCTGTGTGCTGTGGACTTGGCTCAAAGTTTTGGTTTTTCAGTTAGGCATTTTCTATCTACTTGAAAGACATAGAAACAGGTACAAAAAAAAAAAAAAGAAGGAGAGGAGCAAAAGGAGAAGAAAAAGGGGAGGAGGAGGAAGAAAAAGAGGGAAAAGAATAGGGAGGATGGCAAGGACAGAGAGAAGGGGGAGGGAGAAAAGAAGGGGAAGGTGGAAGAAGAGATGGAAGAGGGGGAGGGACTGGGAGAAAGAGGAGCAAGGGTACGAGAGGAAAAGCAAGAGAAATCTCCCATCTGCAGGTTCACTTTCCAAATGCAGATATAGCCAGTGCTGGGTCAGGTGGAAGCCCAGAGCTCAGTCTGGGTCCACATAGGCAAAATGACCCAAGCACCTGCCTCCCAGGGAGGGTAACACCAGGACCTGGAATCTAAAGCAGAGCTGAACTCCAACCAGACACTCCAATAAGGGATGAGTGCATTCCAAGCAACATCTTAACTAGTGCATCAAGTGCCCAGCCTTGCTCAAGGCTCTGAACTGTTCCAAGTCTATAAAATGGATCAACAATCTACATTTCAGCTGCACATGATGAACACACTACAGTGCCCCACCCTATCCCAAAGCTTAATAGGGGCATTAGAGCTCTACCCATGGCCAGGAACACCAAGGTCAAAATACAGGGGCTTGCTACATCACTGCTCACGCCCCTGCAGGAGTCAGGAGGGTAAACTGTGTCCCTGTTTAAGGACCCTTCCATGACTCAGGCTGTCTTCCAGTATTTTAGAGACCTTTTACCAAGTTTTGAAAATTTTTTCACCAGCAAAGTGGTCCCAACATCCCTTTCTGCACCTACATCAGCACATCTCTCTTCTAGGGTCTGCGTCATGGCACAAAGGGTCAAACCACGGCCTGTCCAAATCAATGCTGGTTCAAGCCCTGGCTATTAACACATTTCTGATCCAGCTACCTGCTAATGTGTCTGGGAAAGCAGCGGAGGATGGCCCAAGTGCCTGGGCCCGTGCACCCACATGGGAGACCCAGAAGAAGCTCCTGGCTTCAGCTTCATCCAGTCCTGGTCATTGTAGCCTTTTGGGGAGTGAATCAGTGCGTAGAAGATACCGCTCTCCCTGTCTCCTTTGCTCCTCTGTAACACTTTCTTTCAAATAATAATAAAAACATGTCCCTCCTCACAAAGCTGGTTGTTTTAGGTAGAACAAAACCATATACAAAGGAGTCTGACATGTACACATATGGTATCTAGTCAGCCCTGCTTTAAAAAGCATATACAGTGAGAAAAGCCTTGTCACCTGCCAAAAAGCTACTTAAGCAGGAAGACATATTTCTCGAGCATGGTCTGTGGCCATATAGGAGGCTGAGGGGCAAGGGAGTGGAGGAACAGGAAGATCCAGACCCCATTCAGTGCCCCAGGGATGGGCTTCAAAACCGGTTTAATTGTTGGCCTCTGCCTCCATGTATTCTCTACACTAAACCTGCATTTCTCTTGCAAGACAGGAAGCAACACTTTTTCCTAACTTGATGTCCTTCTAAAACACTCCTTGGCTACAGCCTTCTCCTTGCCACTCTGCTCACTCCCGTGCTTCCTCTTGGCTCTCACCCTCTGTGTCTGGGCCATGAATTTGCATCCACGGCTGTGAAAGCTAGTTTCCCACGTACGTACCTAAGACCCCTGCGAAGCTGAGCTGTTCCCTGGTGGGAGGAGATGTTTCCCACACACAGAAGAGCAGCTGGGCTTATTGCCCACCATTAGCTTTTGGGCAAGCCCTCCCTCCCTCCCTTCCCCCAAAACACATAGAGGGATCTTCCTACAGTCAGAATTTCACACTAACGGAGGGGAGCTGGGAGGTGAGAGGAATGGTGTGTACACATGGGTGCACACGCACACACACAAGCGTGCCTCTTTTTGTCCCACCCCTCTACAAGGGAAGTGACATGAGATTACTGCCCTCGGATGAACTGGGAAGGCAAGTTCCCCAGTTGTGGTCTGTGAGGAGGCGGGAAGCGAGGGCCAATCCACTTCCATCTGGCTCTCCAAGTTCCTACTTATTTTCCTGGCCGGTTCCCCAATCTCATTTCCCCATGTGAGGAATCTTGCTCCCTTGGTGACACACACTTTCCCCAAGAATGTTTGGCTTTTCCACGAGGAATTTTTTGCATTTGGAAGATTCTTGGAAATGGGACAAAGATTAATGAACTGCCAGCTCCAGTTCTGTCCCTGGCTTGGATGTCTTCTGGAAATCACAGAAGGAAGGTGAGGAGGGAAGCGGGAAATGACCAGGAGGATGTGTTTGGGGCAGGGCGGAGGGTGACGAGATAGAGATGATGTTCAAGCTCCAGACCCTCCAGAAGCTACTGGCTGGGTGACCCCACTGCAGGAGGCCAGCCGGGGTGGACCTGCTGAGGCTAGCCACTGACAACAAAGCAGCAGGAGGGCTTGATTGCACTGTTCATTGCACAGAAATGGTGGGGCCTTCTGGGGGTGTCCACAGAGCACATGGGGGTGACGTTGGCCATGTGGTCCTGGGAATGTCCTCCGACTACCTCTGGGAAACTTGGTAGAGCACCTCACTTCTCAGGAATGGGATGGTAGCCCAGGGACAATGTTTAGCAAGAAAGAGATGGGCTGGAATGTACAAGTGTCTGCCACATGCGGAGCCCTCCACAGCTGGAGGTGACACTGCCCTCCCTCGGTGTCGTGGGCCTGACAATCTCCAGGGAGGAGACGGTACCCACAGTTCCTTACTTGGTGTGTTTTCCAGGTCTCTGTCTGCACAGGCAGATCCTGGCCCTGAATCCTGACTCCTGTCCTCCCAATCCCACACCACATTCCGTGTGCATCCCAGCTGCTCAGAGCTGAGATATAGCTATGCAGGCTCCAGAAGGAAATCGCAAGGTGTCTACAGGCATTCTAGGTACTTCGGGCTCATCCACTGAGAACAGCTGGCAAGTGATCTGGCTGCTAAACAAATATCGGGTAAGCCACTACACACCCTATTGTCCTTGGATGCTGGGGCTCTTAAGCCAAGACCCTGGGCCACCTCTGCAGGGCCCTGCATGCAGTTCCTTAACCTGAGGGGTGTGGCATGGCCCCAGGGTGCCCTCAGTCTCCCAAGGAAGACCCAGCACAGATGCCAAAGGGACTTCAGAGAGCAGAAACACCAGGAGAGAAGAGCATGCTGGCTGCCCTAGAATCTCACAATCCAGGTTACAAAGCCTGCATTCTACAGAGAACTCTAGATAGGCTATGCAAAGAGGATGGTACTGGGTACCACTGCCCCAGAGTCCCCTGGTGCACCACTGGCTGGCTGCAGCCTGGACAGGCACTCCTTGACAGAGTAAATTTATGTAACCCCTGGTGGTAGCGGCGCTGTGCAGGGTGGCTCTGGTTACAGCCGGCTGGCAAGGAAGGCAGTGCCTCAGTGGTGGAGCCAGGAGGAAACAAAACAAACCCACATGAGGTTTTCATTTGTCACAGCCACGTGAAATCGTCCCGTAGACCCAGCTATAAATATTCAGCTGCCATGGCCAGAGGCGGAAAAATCACACAGGCTGGCTCACATGGGCACACATGGCCAAGTCACATGGGTGCACACACACACACACACACACACACACACACACACGTTCACAGATATATGCAGCCAAGTCATGCACACATACATGCTCAGACATGCACACAGCAAAGTCATATGTACATAGCTACCCATGCTCACACATACAGGTACATGTGCATATACATAGAAGATTCATACATGTATAGTCACATGCCAATATACACATGCACAATTCTGAAATAAATATATTCACATGCTCATGTGCACATACATTCATACAAGCCAGTTCACACATTTACTCACAATACACATGCACAAATATATTCACATGTGCACGCATGTACATATACTCACAGGATGCACACATACGCTCACATGTACACATTCATGTGTACAGCCTATACATGTGTGTATGTTCACACATGCATATATATACACATGCACAGACCTGCTCATAAGCTCCCACTGCACATTTACCTATATACAAGGCACTCACCTATGCAGCGGCACAGTCACTCACACAGTAAGTCCTCGCTAACAGCTCCTGGGCTTCAGAACACGGAGTAATGTTTCTAAGCATGTCTGCCTTGAGAGAGAACAGGTGCAGCTTCCCTGTACTGTGTGTGTACCTAGCACTGAGGCATCCTCAAACCTACTGCACAGGCCCTGCAAGGAGCTGCCCCAGCCACTCCCAGGGCGGAAGGCAGAACTCGCCCTTTCCTGCACTCCACCCTAAGACACAGGCCATGCAGAAGGCCACCAGCAACCTCAAGAAGGAACAGGACAAAGGCAAGATCCTAGAGGGCAAGGCAGAGCAGCCTGCTCCAGGGAAGCCATCAAGAGCGGGTCTCCAGATGTGTACACACAGCATTTGCCGTAGCCATACTCTCAGGGGAACCAGGAAGGGAAAGAGTGAAAACAGGAGCAGGCGCAAGAAGCAGCTGGGCAGGAATGTTCTTCCAGATGAAGTCCTGCTACAGCCACATCCCGTGGGGTGCTCCCCGCACTGGCCCACACTGCCATGTTCACTCCTGGGGCAAGGGCAGGGGGGCAGCCTCTGCTGGTCAGACATGGGCTGCAGGGTGCGTGGGAGAGGTGGAACAGGGCAAACTGGGCATGCCTACCAGGCAGCTCTGGTCAAGAACTCCCCAGACCTAGGGTGATCCACGCAGGTGTGAGCCATCAACGGGTACTTGCGGCAGTGCAAACCCTAGTAGGCACCTATGACTTGCTCTGCTCAGGGTCTGGGAGCCCCAGTGGTTGCTGGCTTAGAATTTGTCTTGTACATTGCTAACAAGAGCTTAGTTTGGTTTTGCTTTGTTGCTCTTTCATTTGTCCTGATATATCTTCAAAAATCAACCCCAGAAGCCAAGGTTTTATCACTCCCATTGCCTACCTAATACCTGTTGGCTCCTTTCCCCATATTAATAGACCCCTGGCTTTGGTCTAAGGCAGTGGCATAGCCAGTTCAAACGTGTTCCACTGCCTCCTAGGCTCTGGTGGAGCTTGGGATTTCCTTTTAACACAGTTGGGGCCAGTTTCTGGCTGGGGCCATCAGAGGAGCTTGCTAGAGAGTGCAGACTTAGCTGGCATGTATCTGCTACGCTTCCTTATTTTCTTCCTGTTGATAATGCGAGTGTGAAGACAGACACCACAGCCAATCATGGTCACAAAGCCATATGCACAAAAATGAAAGTCTCATGCTAAACAAGGCTGAAGCAAAGAGATAAAGGAGTCCAGGTCCCAGGCAGCCCTGTGGAAGCACTCTGTTGACTCCAGTCAGTGTTTGCCTGCCATGTCTCAGTAAAGACCTCTGAGTGAGCAGCTCTGCTTGGAGTTCTGTAAAGTGCTACCAACCTCCCAACACTAGTCCTGTGGAGCATCTTGTGAGCAAGGTCCTTTCGATAAAGCACATTGTGAGAATGCTAGTCAGGACGATGGGGACGCAGCATTTCACAGAACACTGTGGCTCTGTAGGAATGAAAGGGTGACAGTTGAAAGTCATCCACTGGGAGCAAGTCTTCTCTGCAAGCCACTGCTTGCTGTCATAGCTAAACAAGCCCTAAACCAGTCAGCACCTACTTTGGTCTACTCCTCCTGGAATCTCCCAGTACCTCCTGTATCTGTCCTCTCTGGGTAATAAGCCCTTTCCAGCAATCCTCACCAGCTAGGTCCTTTGTGGGTCACCAACTTTTTCTGCCTGGAGTTTGCCTAAGTAGATTATAATGCACATGCTTAGAGAAATCATTCTCCCATCATCTGCCCAGACAAGCACTGTCTTTCACATTAAAATGAATTTTAAGACCTATAAATCAGCGAGAATCGGGGTGAAAGCCACCCACAACAAGGTTGAGGGTCACACGCTGAGCAAGGGACAGAAGCTGTCTGAGGACTCAAGGCAGCATGTCACTGCCCTGGGCTCAAACCAGAACCCATGTGGGAAGAGCTGTGACCGAGTCAAAGGTTTGTAACAGCTGAATCCACTGTAATGCCATGGGACTACGAGGGACGAGGCCTCATCTATCAAGGGCAATACCAGAAGTTGCTCCCCATCCAAGCACAGGATGTGTGCAGCAGGACCAGAGCCCTGTCAGTGGGCAGGCAGGGATGCACAGGGACCAGGCAGTCACAGTGGAATCAGGGGTGGCGATGACGTTTCCATTCCGGACAATGAGCACTACTTGAGACTGCCAGTTCCCCAACCCTTCCAAAAGCACGATGGGAGGATGATGGCGGCTCCTTTCTAGCACATCTAAGAAATCCCAGTCACTCCCCAGGAAGAGATGGGAGAAAGAAAGCTCCAGAAATCCATTCTGTGGGAATGTGCCCGAGTGTGGCTGTGACCCCATTTTGCCTGGCCACTGATGTATCAAAATAGGATCCCAACAAACCCACAAGTTAGAAAAAAATAGGTCACCATGTTTGGTTCAAAACCAGCAGTTGCCATGTGCGTGTGTGGAGCCTCCAGGGGCAGAAGTCTGGGGCCTGGCCCACCGGGAGCCATGGCTACCCCTAAGTCTCCCAAGAGGACTTGGAGCAGTGGGGAGCAGCCTCGCACTCCACCCCACAGCACGTCTGGCTTGCCAGAGGCTAGGAAAAGCGGGTTAGAAGTTCAGGACTGCATCTTAAAAATAACTTTTCACCAAAAATGTCTGAAGTGTCTAAGACGTACTGAGAAGAATAAGCATTTACACACTCACCACTCAGGGTGAGAAATACAATTTTTACTAGAAAATAAAAATCAGCAGAATCCCCTTGAGTCTCCCCCAACCCAAGTTCTCCCTGTTGCCGTCCATAGAAGGCAGGAAGACACCTCCTTGGTGCCTCTCGGCACCTCATGACTGTTCACAAGCATGATTTACACTGTAAATACTCATGCAAATACATGAAGATGAGAGTGCGCTGTGCTGCGGGATTTTCAACAGCAAGAGCACCCTTTTGGTGCTGCTTTTTCCTCCTGTGACAGACTATACCTCCTGGCCCCTGTCGTCCTAATGCCTGCACCCACCACAGCCCCGGATCCCAGCCTATCTCACTGTGTGTGTGCAGCCAATGACTACTCAAACTTCCAGTCGATGATGGATATTTGTCTTGTTGTTTAGGTCTTGACCTTTGCTACCACGGATCTTCTTGAACCCAGCTCCTTTGCACATGTGTTCATCCTTTCCTTACAATCCTTTCTACACGAGGTGGCGGGTGAAACTACTGAGTCCCAAGCCTCCCAAGCATTCATGTCATTTTAGTTCCACCCTCAAGAACACTATGTCCAATGGGATGAATGTGAATTCTTCCCCCAAGTTGATGAGTTTGGCATCACTCTCCTTGTGATGGTCCTTTTCTGTTTCCACAACACCAAGCTAGGCTGAGCATCTTCTCACTTGTTATTCTATAGAAACGTTTTAATGTTAAGTGCTCCATTTGCATGTTCAGAGAAATCCAAAGCCTTGCCCTTTCCATTCATAAAAGTTTAGAAAACCTGTAGCAAAGAAATGCCATCAATAGAGGCAAAGGAAAGACCCCATTTTGCATACTGGCTTTAAAGCAGTGATTTCTTTAAGTAAGCAATAATATTAGAAATAAAACCCTCAGAGCAGAAATTCCAGCAAACTCCATGCAATGCGAGGCATGCGTGTGGAGGCCTCACTGGCATTGTCAGACTTTTTTTCCCATGCCCTTCACCCGTGAGACACACAACAGCATGGACATCATAGAGGAATGGGTAGGAACGAGGGTGGGAGCACATTACAAAATTCATGGAGTAATAGAATGAAAAGTCCCTGTTGGTGAAGAACATGCTTAAAATGTATGCATAGTTTTTTTTAAGATTTATTGTTATTGTAAAGTCAAATATACAGAGAGGAGGAGAGACAGAGAGGAAGACCTTCTGTGTTCTGATTCACTCTCTAAGCGGCCACAACAGCCGGAGCTGCACCTATCCAAAGCCAGGAGCCTGAAGCCCCTTCCAGGTATCCCACATGGATGCAGGTTCCCAAGACTTTGGGCTGTCCTCCACTGCCTTCCCATACCACAGGCAGGGAGCTGGATGGGAAGTGGGGCCACCAGAACTAGAACTGGTATCCATATGAGATTCTGGTATGTACAAGGCAAGGACTTTAGCCACTAGTCTACTGCACCAGGCCCACATAGTTGTTTTTCCTAATATGCATTTTCTAAGAGTTATTTGAAAGTCCCACATACGCACAAGTGCAAGTTGGTTTTACACCAAAAAACATAATTTAATTCTGCTTTCCACTGAAGTGCCCTTGTAGCTACCACAACAGACAGAACTAGTCCTCTAATCACAGAAACCCAAGGAGTCTTACATTCCCATCTTCAACAAAACCTGGACACACCCCCTCCAAGGTTTGAGCATCTCCCTATCTAGTGTTTATCACATGGACTGGTCTCTTCTCTTCCAGATCCTTCCCCCAGGCTACCAGCAAACATGAGCAGGACTCATCAGGCCCACCATGGCCCTGGCACAGAGACAGCAGCACAAGGTGTGAATGAATATGGCAACACATAGAGGCAGGGCCCGTGGGTTACACAGTTTCAAAGCCCCAGTGGGCTCTTGATTCACACACTTGCAAGGTGGGAGTTTCTTGCACACTGTTTCTGTGAGCTTCAGGAATAGAGTGAGAAGGTGGGCACCTGGCACAGCACACAAGTCCCCACTTGGAATGGCTGCATCCCAAATGGGAGTACCAGCTCCTTGACTTCTCCAGCTTCTTGCTAATGTGTACTCTAAAAGACAACAGGTACTTGCTCAAGTAGCTGGGTCTCTGAACCCACTTTGGAGACCACCTACTCTGGCTTTGACAGATGCAGCCCTGGTCAGGAGTGGGGGTAAGAGTGAGCCAGCAGGTATAAAATCTTTATCTCTGTTTGTCTGTCCTTTCAGATGAAAGGAAGCAATAAAAATTTGAAAAAGAATGCAGTGATGCTGGACATTAACAAACCTCTATCGCTTAGGGAGGCTTCTTTTTCATGAACCCTCCCCCAACTTCTCCCATCCCCAATCTTTCCTCCTCTAATTCTGTACTACATTCACGTCATTTTGATTGGGAAAAAAAAAAAACCTCAATGACTGGCAAATAATAATAATACAAATTTATGAAAGACACTATATTCCAGGCACAGCTCTACATACTTTATGCACTTGATCCTCATTGGGATATTATCACCATCTGACAGAGGAGGATGTAGAGGACTGGTTTCCAAAGGCTACAGGTTACATGTCTGAAATGGTGGCACTGGGAACCAGATTCCAGCAGTTTGATCCCTAGGCTCCACAAGAGCAGCTCGTCTGCTGTGCCCAAGCTGCTGCTGGCCGCACAATGCCCTCAAACACTTCATGGTGTCACTCTAGTACAGACGCAGCCTGGGATCAGCAACAGATTAACCATCCTCTGTATGTTTCATCAAACCCTTAAGGCCCTAAACAAGCAGACTTCCCAGCCATTTGGGTTGACCACACACACATACACTGTGGCCTCGTGCTAACAGGGCCCTGAATACAGAGGTGAGTTTTGCTCCCTGGCATCTCCCCGCCCCCCAGGGTCTGGCTTGGTACATGGTGTCTTAGACCCAACAACCACGCCTGTCAGCAATCAAGAATTTCATGACACTTTGCAGCATGCGGAGCACTGGTCATCTGTCCTCCACCATTCAGACTCAACTCTGGCCCACACGACAGGCATTCCTGTCATCTCCATTTCACACATGGCTAAGACAGGGCTCGCACACACTCACAGTCACTCATCTGAGGTGGAGTAGCTAATGAGTGCAAAGCTGGAATTCACCCCTGGATCCAGACACCCAACCCCATGATACAGCAACTTTCGCTACAAATGAAGTTCATCTCTTCTTTATGCACTTGCATACATATAGACACACCTGGCTTCCCTTCTGGATCAGTGGACAAGGGTAAATATCAAAAGCAGAAGAGGCACCTGAGCTCTTGCTTGCATGACTTATGAATGAAGGAACTGTGTGTGAACATAGGTATGAATGACATGCACCATCAATAGGGATGACCCAAGTGCTGACTCTGGGTCTACCATCAGGCTTGGTGTGTAACAGTAGCAAGGTGATTGTGCTAGTTTTGAGGTGACTCTCAGGGGTAACTGGAAGCATCCCTGCTAGGGGGGCCATTCAGAGCAGGAAACGTCATGGAGAGTAGCAGTAAGAGGTCAGGCCCTGATTTCCACATGGGTAGAAGAGATCAAGGCCAAGGCACCGGAGCAAACTCCGGAGAGACCACGAAGGGGTTAAAAACCACCTGTACAGTCCCATAGATAAGGACAGCAAGGATCATTTCAGACTTCCAAAGGGTGAGTGTGTGTCCCAGCTGGCCCAGGAGAAGTTTCCATTTGTTCCTCTTTCCAGTCTGCCCACCCACTTGGTGCCCCTCTCGCACTTGAAAGAGTCTTGGTAGACAGTAAGTTACACAGTTGCCCTTGCCTTCTGGGAAATGCATGACTTTCTCCAACAGCCCCTTTTTTGGCTTCTCAAGGTCATCGAGTTACATCCTTTGTACTGGGCTTCTCACACAGGTCCAAGGGCAAACATCCCATCCAGAGCTTTGTGCTTTTGTCCAGGGACAGCACGAGGGCCAAGCATGTTGCTAAGGGTTTGCATCGTGCCTGAGCTGTAGAGGTGGAGAACCTCGTCTCATATCCCGACTCTCAGACTCATCCTATATCATCTTGAGTCACTAGCATCCCCTCTTCCACCCCAGTCTCCTCACTGGTGAAAGAAGGTGGTGATGCCTAGCTCAAGAGCTAGCTGAGAGGATAAGAAGCAGTATAAGACGTCTAGCATGGTCTGGGCCCTGCCTACCCCTAAAGTACATTCTAGAACAAGTGCACTCTGGGTTGAAGGGGTATGGAGGATGGGAACATCTAGAACCCCAGGCTATCCCCAGGCCTTGAGTCTCTGCACTATCAAGTTAGAACTACCTCTTGGTCTTGAAAAGAAAGGGATGGGGGAAGAAAGGAAAGGGAAAGGAATAAAAACGTGATGTAATTCCTCTCTAAAGTGGTTTGGCAATATCTAAAGCTGCAGGAATATACCAATAGAAATATATCCACACATCCATGAAGCAAATGCAGAAACATTCGCAGCAAGGGACCTGATGACATCCACACACATGCTCATTGGCAGAAGCATGAATCCATACAGTGTGGCAGCCATGCAATGAGCTACTACACAACACTGAGAGGGAATGAGCGACACAGCATTACACAGACCAGAAAAAGCCAGACCCAAGCCAGGACCCACTGCATGACTCTACATGAATTCTAGAATAGGCAGAATTCATCTATGGGGTCCAACACCAGAAACCTGAAGGGTATTTAGCCAGCAGGGGGAGCCCACGGGGATATCTCAAGGAGGTGCTGGTATGGAGGAGGGGATGTACCCACAGCACTGTTTCTTGAGACTGGTGCTGCTTACACACATGTGTGTTCAGTCTGAGAAAAATCCATTCTGCCAAGTACTTACAAACTGTGTAGCTTTCTGAATTATGTCAACCTTCAATGAAAAGATTAAATTTTAAAGTAGAACACGTAACTCTTGCTTGGCAGGGAGTTGAGCAAACTAAATAGGCACAGACATATAGTCAAAAGCTGTGGGATCATTTACTAACTGTTGATTGAGGAGACCCAGTTCTACACCAGAGACTATACACTATTCCTCAGGATGCTAACAAAACAGAACAACTGAGATGTGCTACCTGTTCTCCATTACCATCTGTCATCTTATAGTCATATCGTCACCTCCATCTCCATCCCATCTCCGTCTCATTACCTTCACCAACATAAGTACTTTTCTTTTTCTAAACGAACAAATAATGTGTTAACTACATCAACCTTATCTTCATAACAACCCATCCTATAGGTAAAGAAACGTAGGAACATAGAGAAAAAGCATGGAAGATTAAGCAGCCAACAAGAAGTGATCCTTGGCCGTCTGAACCCAGAGTATGGGCTCTGAGAAACAGCCTTATACTACATCTGCCAGTTGAGAAATCGGAGCTGCTTGTCAGCTCTGTTCACCCCAGTTTCCATGGACTTGGAAGCCATTCCCTCTGGTCAGGACAGTGGTGCTGGTAACTTCTCCCTTGTGTGTCTTGGAACGGCACAGTGGTGGCTAACTAAGCCTCTGGGCGGCTGCCAACGTAGTGCTGCACAGAAAGGAGCAGATAGGAGAGAACTTCTCAACATTTGTAGAAAAATGGAATTAAAAGGTTTACTTTGGCTCAAAATTCCGAAATGCATACATACTGTGCTTTTTTATAATTACATACTTTCCAGGAACTGTTCGAAGATTCCTCATATGCATGGATTTCCAATTTTGCACCAAATTAAACTTACCTTAGGCAAGGATGTGACAGAGCAGGTTAACCTGCTGGTTGAGATGCTCACATCCCATGTTGGCATGCTGGTTTGAGACCTGGATGTCCTGTTTTCTATCCTGTTTCCTGCTAATGTCTCCTGAGAGGCAGTGAGTGAGGGCCCAGTATTTAAGTTCCTGCCGTCCAAGTGGGAGACCTGAATGGAGCTCCTCACTCTTGTCTTTGACCTGGCTCAGTCCTGGCTATTGCGGGCATTTAGGGGTTGAGCCAGGAAACAGTGACTAGAAGATCTTGCCCTCTCACTCTGCAACCCTCCCTCCAAAATAAACAAATCTCTCAAATAATTACACATCTTAAATTCCATTTTCCAAGAACATTTTCACGTCCCCTTGTTTATTGGTGCAGATTGAAAAAGAAGGGTTAAAATGGCCCTTCTATCCAAAGTCCACAGGAACTCTTAATTGGTTTCAAATTAACTTCAAAGCCACCTCTAACACAGTGGTAATATCACTCAACCTTCCCTCTGATCTGGAATCCTTTGCTTCCCTCCCTGCTCTGGTCAAGGGGACTTGAAGCTGGGGTATGCTGGAAGAAACAAAGACAGGACTGGTGACACTGACCCAAGCCAGTGCGCTTGTGTCTGGCTGATCCAGCGTACATCATGCAGGGAAACTTGGCTCTTGAGTTTGGGCTGAGTGATCAGTGCAAGGAAGAATGTTCCAAGTAGAGGGTTGATGGCCTGTACATGAACAACAGCACAAAGAACAAACGCTCACACAGAGGAGTCATGTGTAGCAGAGACCTACGCAGGTGCCTATCCAGTCAGCTTGGAGGTGGGCAAGGGACAGCTCCCAGTGGACTGGCAGGGTCCTCCAAGACCACCTTGCTTCTACTGCAGAAGCAGCAGCAAAGGGAAAAGGAATTCTCCAAGATCAACTAGTCCTGACTCCCGATATGACAGAGTCACTGCTCATGCTTCCTCCTCAACACCTTCCTCAGATTAGCACAGGTCAGGGTACACAGAAATTCGCAAAGATACTCGGTTGACCCAGGCGTGGCACACTATATTAGAGAAACCAGTTAAAAATATCTTGGAAAGCACACGAAGGAAAATACGGGGGCGGGGTGCGGGAAATGGGAATATACTTCTGCAGACTCTTAGAAACTACCAACAAGTAACTGAAAAATAATGCACTGTTCCCAAACAATTTCATTGAAATTGAATTTCATTGAAATTCAATGAAACTCATGTAGCTGTCACAGGCATTGTGCCAGGATCTAATGCACATCTTCGTGCTTAACTGTTAGCAAAGCATAGAAAGCCACTGCCTGCAATGCCAACATCCCACAAAGACATTGGTTTGAGTCCCAGGCACTCCACTTCTAATCCAGCTTCCTGCTAATGGCCTTGAAAAAAAAAAGGCAAATTGGCTCAAGAGCTTGAGCCTGCACTTACGTGGGAGGCCAGGAAGAAGCTCCTGCCTCCTGCCCTTGAGCTGGCCCAGCTCCAGCTATTGTGGTCATCTGGGGAGTGAAGTAGTGGATGAAAAGTCTGCCTCTCCATCTCTTTGTGATGTTGACTTTCAAATAAAATTTTAAAAAGAAAGGTGTGGATATGGTCATTTTTCTACTTCTCATTATGAATCTTGGCATAATACTTGTTCAAACAAGGAATAATCATTTCATGACAGAAATATAAAAAATTTTAATATATGCATAGCACCTTGAGTATAAGACTGAATAGCATAAATATTATAAAATATTATTAAAATACTATTCATCCCCCTATTCGCTCCCTCTTAAGAGGCAGCTCCTGGTCAAAACATAAAATCTGATTCAAGCGGAAGAATTTTCTCTGCCATCCCTTTAACAACCAGGAAAGAACTTTATCTCAACATTATTCCACACACAATGCATATCTGCCATTAAAATAAACCTGCTATTTAGATCTATAAAAATTAAACAACACATTCTGCTGTCAAAGAACAAAACTGAGAATTTTGGTTTTTGTTACCTGTGATCATGTCTGCCTCTACTGCTAGGAAAGAAAGCAGACCATACCAAACCATCTTCCCAGTACCTTGGCACATAGACATAGACCTAGAGAAGCTAAGTCCTAACTTTTCACCACATCTGTTGACAAGAAGTCACAGCTATTTTTAAGCTTCTTCCATCTTTTCTTCTTCCTGGTTGCCACCTAGAAGTGTTTCAGAGGCTAAGAGCCACCAAAACCTGGAGGGATTAACACACAAGGCATCTGCCCAGATTCTAAAAGGGACATCTCCTGTCCTTCTGCCTGGCTATGGAGATTTGCTCTTATGCTCCCATTGATAGCTGGGCAGGTCCTTACTACTCAAGGGTTAACACGAATATTTTTGCATTGGATCAAGTGTTGACATTGCTTGGCTACCAGGTGTTGATGTCACAATGCAATTTGACTTATGAGCTCTAAACACATACAGAACATGAAGGAAACTTCATCCTTCCTTGGCTGCAATGCAGCATATTAAATTATGGCAGAGCTAGGTGCAGGTTCATGAGGTTGAAGAGCAAGGAGTGATTGGAGAGAATCCTGAAAATGCAGCTGGACAAGCAAAGTGGACACCTGAAAAAGACTTGAAGCATGAGGACCCCAGAAAGATGAGGGCAGTGGGAAGCTCTTCCACATAGAAAGAACAGTGAACAAGATAACTGAAGTCAGATGTCCTTGTCATGAGAGATTCAGGGCAGGGTCACCTAAGCTCAGCCTTGTGGAATGATGGGAACCGCTGTTCCACAAGGCAGGCACCCTTTCAGGAATACCTCATTCACACAGCCTAGGGCCTGACGTGAGTGGTCTTGAGACAACATCCTGTATCCTACAAGCTGATCTTTCTTTATCACACTAGCTTATGGGTTGCTTACCTCACCTCTTGCCCTGTCTCTTGATACTGGATTTACACTTGACTGTAATTTCTCCTTCGCTTGGTTAATAACCAGTAATTATAGCAGCCATCAAAGATAGCAATAGCTAGTATTTATGCTGGGTTTACTTCCAGCCAGGGGCTGACAACTTCCAAAACCATCCTATGAGGGAGATATTATTGTATCATCCCCACTCTTCAGATGAGAGAACTGAGAATCACGTAACTAACAAGGTCTTACAATAGGTAACCGGAAGAATCAGAAATCACACAAAGGTTTGTCTGATTCTAGATTTATCCTAACAATTGTACTATCAGGACCGCCTCCAAGCTCTATTCATGTCAAGAGGCAGAAAACGTGTTCCACTGGGGTCAGATGTAAGCATGTGTTAATGTATTTGAGAGAGAGTAACAGAAAGAGATCTATCTAGTAGCTTATTCCTCCAATGGCTGCACAGCTAGAACCAGACCAAGCCAAAGCTAGGAGCCAGGAACTCCACAGGAGGAACAGGGACTCTACTACTGAAACCAGCCCTGATGCTTTTCAGGGCTTGTACTAGCAAAAGACTAGATTGGAGAGTGGAGCCAGGCTCTCCTATATGGGGCTATAGGTATATTAACCAGCATCTTAATGGCTAACCAAATGCTCTCCTTCAGATAGTAAACATGCCCAACTTGTGGGTTGGTAGTCTATATTACTACCATACAGCTCCACCATTACAACCTGAAAGGGGCCATAGACAGCACATAAAACAGGGGGCATGGCTGTGGCCCTTCAAACTGTATTTATAAAATAGGATGACAAACTGAACTTGGCTACTGAAATTATTGTCACTTTATCTATAGTATTGTGTACATTATTCAGTCACCTAATGCTTATTGGGTGAGCCTGACAGTTCTAGGGCTACAGGGAGAACCATACAAGAATCCTGAACCTTGTGAAGTTTAAATCCTGCAGAGCCTTGACTGTCTGATCCACACATGGTGCCCTGGTGCTTTTCAATCTTATCTCAGACCAACTGAGGTCCCAGCTGAGGTCTCAGCTCACCTGGGGAGTTTGCAAATCTGTGGTCACCCGGGCCCCACCGCCAGGGACTGCTCTGTGATCTGTCTAGGGTGGGCTCATTGCCGATACTGACAAGCTCCTTGCCTGATTCTGATGTGAAGTTGAAGTGCTCCACTCAGATAGGTTTTGTTTGCTGTTTCTTCTGTTTACTTGTGTGTAAAATAGTTTTTTCAACCCCCTGAATCTGAGCTGTAAAAAATGGGATTAATACTAAACTCAGAGGATTCTTACGATGTATTTAACCATTTAAGATAGGTATTTAAACACTTTAGACGTATTGAATACTTAAAAGCCCCTACACCTTCCAAACAGTACAATATTATATAAACTTACGGCACTGCTGTCATTAAATAGTGCTATCATCACTAGGTTTTAAAGTTAGATTCTTCCTCAATGAGTGGTTTTTTGTTGTTGTTGTTTTGTTTTGCTTTGCTTTGTTTTAATAAGCAAGCTCACAAATAGCTCAGGTTCACAGGTGCCTAAGCTAGCTGCTGGTCTCCCTGTTATTCCAATAGGTGGTCATACAGACTAATCTGTATTAAAGGTCTTCATCTCAGGGCTGAGATTCCTGGTCTTTGAGCTCTGTTGTCAAACCTCCAGTAAGTGACTTAGCCCCTTAGACTTGCAGTCCGATGTCCGACTCAGACTTTCATGAGCTTAGAACCAGGGAGGGCAAAGGCATGACCACTGTGCTGGTATTTAGCAGGTAGTTAGCCCTTTCCCCTGAACAATTTCATTTCATCTTGAGACTATCCCTGGGAAGTGAACACAGTGATTATCCTCACTTAATAGGCAAAGACCATTCAAAAAGCTTGAACAGCTTGTGGCCAGAAGGTGCCAGGAGGCAAATACTAGTCTGCTGGATTTTAAAGCTCTTTCCAGAGAACATGGGACATCCTATAGATAATTTAGCTCCTCTACAGCCAGGATTTAAAGACACAAAATCCCCTAACTTCCATTTTTCCTAGGGTTTTGTTTTGTTAAAGAGGAGAACCCAGAAAGAAACGCACACAACCTACTAATGACCATAGCCTGATAAGGCACAGACAGCATTCACATAATATGCAGATTCCAAGCAAAATCACCTTCTTCCCTCCATAGCTTCTAGTCTGTGCAGTTTTAGAACTTCATAATGAAGCAAAAAACCCAAAAAAATGTGAGGAAAGAGTTGCAGAAATAGATGCTGCCAGGAGTGAGGAATTCAATGACCCCCCTACCCCCCAATCTGGGCCATCTCAAGAGAAGCTGGCCACTGACAGAGCCTGTTAAAAGCTTAAAAGTCATCCCAGGCCATGGTGAAAGAGAGCACAAAGCAAACAAAAGCAAATGTGATCTTCAAAGTCTTAAATGTCAACTTGAAGGCTAACTTAGCAGCTCAGGAATGGGCCAAGAGGACTGCAGCTGCTCCCCCAGCCTCAGGTTCGCCTTCTTCCCTTTGGAGCAGGTACAGGTCTAGATCATGTATCAACCAGGGTTCAGGGGCAGCCTCCCACCCCATCCACTGCACATATCAATGGCGGCTAAAGGATCAAGCCTCCATTCTTTACAACCCATCAGATTCCCCCTTAATCAGATCTGAGCTTCCCAGGCAGGCAGTACCCTGCCTAACCCATCTTGGACCTCAGGCTTGTCCTACCAGGCACAGTTCATTCTTTTTTCCTTTTCTGAATTGGAAAGGCAGATATACAATAAGAAGATACAGAGAGAAAGATCTTCCACCCGCTGATTTACTTCCCAAGTGGCGGCAACAGCTGGAGCTCAGCCAATCTGAAACCAGGAGTTTCCTCCAGGTCTCCCCAATGGATGCAGAGTCCCGAGGCTTTGGGCCATCCTCTACTGTTGTCCCATCTTACAAGCAGGGAGCCGCATGGGAAGTGGAACAGCTGGGATACGAACCAGCACCCAGATGGGATCCTGGCACATGCAAGGTAAGGATTTAACCAGCAGGCCACCATGCCGGGCCCACAGTTGGTTCTTAACCCTCCTTCCTGCCCAACCCCCTCTCTGTTCCCCTCCCCATCTCACATGTACTAACTTCCCAGTTTCCCTTCTACCCACCCCCATAACCCCCAGAGAGCTCAAACACAGAAAGCCAAGGTGCCTCAGTGCCTCCTAGAATCACCCCTAGGAGAACTGGCCAGGCGTACTTAAAGCTAATCCTTACCGGTCACCTTTCCCCAGAAGGAGGGTGGAAGTATACCCTGAGTCTTGGAACTCAGCCCATGACCTTCAATCATAAAAAATCACAGCCAGATTTGGATAGAAGTCCCTTCTAAATAACCCTGGCTGTTGATCTCTGAACAACTGAAGAAAAGCCCTTTATAAAAGGGTCAATACTATTACCCACGTTTGTAATTAGCCTTTTAAAAAGTTGTTACCTTTTAAATAACCCTGGACAACAAATACTATCATCTTACAGATGAGGTAGTTGAAGTTCAGAAGGAATAAGTCATGTATCCCAGGTTACTAATTCTCGAAGCATTGTTCACAAAGTTCATGGGAAATGCATATGATCCTTTTTTTTCTATCTAAGAAACACACAAGCAGGTAGATGGAGCTCCCACTCGCTAGTGCATACTCCCAAATGCCTGCAACAGCCAGAGCTGAACCAGGCCCAAGCTAGGAATCTAACACTCAATCCAGGGTGAAAGGGACCCAATTACTTGAGTTATCACCAGTGTCTCCCAGGTGTACATTAGCTTCAAATCCAGGTACTCAAATACGAGACACAAGAATCTTAACTGACACTTAACCTCCAAGCCAGTGTCCACCCTGCATATTATCTATCTTGCCAAAGCCAATAACCACCCTGCATATTATCTGTTTTGCCACAAACTACCTGAGGTGGTCCCAGTTCTTTCCCAGGGTACCCTGCCCTAAGGTCTACAATCTCTCTGCTGCCAGGATGCACCTGGCATCCAGGACTGCATGACAGAGGATCCCTAATTCTGATATTCTGACAGCTGATAACCCTTTAGGTTTCGACAGTCAAGGTCAGGGATATCCTCCAAGCCATTCCTTCCCACCGGGTGCAGTTGCCCTTTGCGGCTGCAGAAGAGCCTGAGAAGGTAGCCTTTTAAATCTGCTTGATCTCAGAGATGACACAAGAGCTGGCCAGAAGACCCAGCCCCAGATGAGCAGAAAGAAAGTTTCTAGGTCAGTCCAAGAGTCAGTGGCCTGGGGTGTCATCCCGGTTTTCAGGTTGAAGAAATCTCTCCCACAACAAGCTCAGAAGGCCTCTAAAGAAACCCCAGGCATCAATACCCAAGAACTCAGTTCTGTCAGCTCTCCCTAACATGTTATATGCTGGGGCAACGGTTCTTCTGGGAGTCCTGTGCCAATGGGGTCCCTCTGGTGTTGACCATCTATTTTTAAACAATGGGAAGGAGGGAGAGCATTTGAACCAATTATTGCCATTGGTGCCTGTAAAAATCAAACAAAAACACCCACATCATTTGTTATGCCTTCTTCACCACTCAGTCTTGTGTTTGCCTTCATTCTTTACCAGCAACCCAATGACTATTCATTAATGTAGACCATTCAGCCTATTTTGTGTCTACAAGTTGGAAGGCAAGAAGTTGGAAAAGGGGGTTGGGGAGGCACAGGTATACATAAGAAGCAGCAGGTGAGATAGTAGGAAAGCTGCTGCTCCCTGGGAAGTCCTGGCTACTACACTTTCCAGCCAGCTCCCTGCTTGTAACCTGGAAAAGCAGTGGAGGATGGCCTAAAGCTTTGGGAGCCTGCTCCTGCATGGAGACCCGCAAGAAGCTCCTGGCTTTGGACTAGCATAACCCTCACAGTTGTGACCATTTAGGGAGTGAACCAGTGGATAGAAGATCTAGTTCTCTCCCTTTATCTGTAACTTTGCCTTTTAAATAAATCTTAAAGTTAAAAAAAAAGTTTTAAAAAAGTGGTACTGCAGGCTCCTCTACAAATACCAAATGCAAAGGCAGTTACAGGCTCCAGAAGAGCCCTGCCTTCACACCCCAACCTTGCTGTGTCCCTGGTTCTCCAGGTCCTAGCTCCCTGGAAAATTTTTTCTCCTCCTTTTGTCCTGATGGGGGCACAAGTATGCCCTTCGCAGCCAAGCATCTGGAGGGAAAATTCTGGAAACTGCACTTGCAGTTGGAGCAAGAGTACGTCAGGGAGGGAAGTATAATGGCACAGTTGTGTTTTTAAAGGCAGAAATGGGGGTGGGATGCAGCTCCCAGCAGAGATGAAGAAATGACCCATTTATGCTTCCATGCCCGAGGCAATGACCATCACCACACAGTCATGAGTGCATAAACATGCGCCAGTGGGTGCGTCTCGCAGGGACCCAGCTACCCCTGTTTACAACGTGCCTGGGTTTACAACACTCGTAGGTTACCCAATTTCTGCCTTATTCCCTGTGCTTTAGCTACTGGCTCACTCTAGAAGTTATAAATGACTCTATTTCTGACATTGCCGCCCACTCCATCTTTTGTAGTGCTTCCCTGGGCGTCAATTTGTATCATTTCTAAAATGCTTCCTGAATTCCAACTTCCGGCATGTCTGTTTTTATATCCAGATTGCTTTCTCGTCCTTTCACACTCTCATTTTTCTAGGACATAAGGAAGAGTCCGGTAATCTTCCTCCCACCCAAACATCACAGGTTGGCTCCATTGCAAAACACAAAACCAGAAACCTGGCTAAAGCAAAGCTGAAAATTCAGGCTGTCCTGCAGTCACTCCTGTGAGTGGGTGCAATGCCATGCACCATGCAGCCCAGGCTGGTGGATCCACACGGTCCCACAGCCGCTCTCCTCTGCACCTTCCACACGGCTCTCCCCTTTGCCTTCTCCATCCTAAGAAAAGCCATCCGTTTCTCTGATGACTTTCCAGAAAAATTCAACAAACTGACCTGAAACTCAGAAAGGGGAACACACACAACCTGTGTGTGAGAGGGGAGAGGGGAACTTATTTTCATTCTCATCTGGGCTTCAAGGAAAGCCTACTGGGATGCTTCAAGAGATGTAATGTTGTCTCCTGCCCTCCCCAAAGCCCCCTGATTGCACCCGCAGAGTTGTAGCAGAGGGACCGAAGCAGAGAGAGAGGAGTTAAATCAAGCTCAGACCTCAGCAGTCTGTGTTCAATTTTGATAAAAATCTTCGCTCTCCCCCCACTGCCCCTCTTCCTCCACACCACCACTCAGACACGCCTCTGTTAGGAGCTCGCTTCTTGTTTGGGGCACCCCATGCAGCTCAGAGAGAACCCAGTGCCCAAACTCCCACCTGGCTCCAGGGCCACCATCCTCCTCCCTCCCTCCTCATGATTACCTGTTCCCAGTCCAAGTCCTTCATTCACCCATTAAGTCCTAGGCCCACTGCCTGGTGAGATTAAGGGCCCCAGTCTAAGGTTAGGACGTTTGAGAGCCCCACTGGGGGCACCCCTTTCCGAGGATGCTCTTTGCCGAGACCCAGGTCCCACTGTGGCCGAGAGCAAGAACTTCACTGCTGCCGCTTGCTACTGCCCTGCCCGCTGGCCTGGGGCCAGGCCTGTAAGTGGGTGCTGGGGGGCTCTTGCCTGCTGCCGTCCATACACACCCCTCAAAGGAAAGCATGAGCGTCCTGGGGTAAAGCAACCTCCAAAAAAGAAGTTGTCAGTTTGGAGGTTCCGGGCTATTTGTCCACTTGTGACAACAAGGAGTCAGATTTCAAAGCCACAGAAAAACATTTTTTAGAAGTTTTCCAAAGACATTTCCTGTGGCCAGATGTGCCAGGACTGACAGACACACGCAGGCCCACGCAGTCGTCGCCCCACACCCTCACCCTACACACACACCCCAACCCGTGGACACAGGAAGGCCCTGGAGCCCACTCCGACATCTAGGCTCTTGCAAACACTTGGGGCACACAACACAGTCTGCTCCCAGCGCCGCCGTTGTCCCTCCCAATCTCATCTAGCATCCCGAAGAAAGTAGAAGAAAGACTGCCCGCAGTGCCCCCGCCACGTGCCCCAGTTCTGTGCGCCCCACTCACCCTAAGGGGCCCCCGGGTGCGCTTGCTTCGCACAGCCCCCAGATGTCCCGGTCCCTGTGGGCACCGTTGCTGCTTCTTGCTCGCGCTCCGCTGGCCGCTTCTGTCTTTGCAAGAAGTCAGAGCTCGGCCGATCCCCTCCTGGGCCGGCCTAGCGCCGCAGCCCGCCCCGCTCTGACGTCAGGCGCCCTGGAGCGGGATATTTATGGCAAGGAAACTCTGAATTTTCCCTAGGTAGAGTTCTGGTTGCAGTTCCGAGGGATTTGTAATTTTCACACTTGCACACGCCACGGAGGGCCGAGAGGCAGCAGCAGGCAGGACGAAGCACACAATGAAGGTGGCTGTTGTCTGCCTTGGCTCCCTATGTTAGGCAGTGCAGGACCGTGTCAAGGAGGCAGGCTTGACCCCTCCCCTGTGCAGCGATGTCCCTGAGCACCTGACTGGAGGTTAGGTTGGAGGCCAGCTGTGGCAAGTGGGGGTCGAGTCCTGAGGGAGCTCTCATCTTTACCAGTGTCCCTTCTTGGGACCCCCAGGACTCTGGCACTAGGCAAGACAGCAGGGAGCCTGGCCCAAACCCTAACAACTTTTCCATTTCTTCGCTGGGAATATACATGTATAAAGTTTATTTTTATTAAATTATGTTCCACACTCCCTGCCTCTGTGTAGCTTTTACAGCTCAGTGCCAGTCAATTCATCTTACTTCTTTGCTTATATATGTAGCTGGAGCCGTTTACAATAGCTCTTATTCATTACTTTTTAAATTGGCTTTTTTTTTCTTTTAATGTGATTGTGGTCCATCTCCCTGACTGCACTAGAAATTGCCTCAGTCCACAGCAACTGTTGGCTCCATGATTGGCCACACCCTGGGGCGAGAACTTGATCTTCTGTATTTTGCTGGCATTCCCAGGAGTCCCTCTGCCAGCAAACGGTGCCTGGCACTAGGTGAGGACATGCACAATTTTCTGGGTGTTCGGGTCTAGGTTCCAAAACTTGTCCATTTTATTTTTACAGTCTGAATAGGATGTGGGGAAACAGTTTCAGTTAACAGCCATTTTCCTAGAGAAAATAGCAATGCTCCATGGTGTCCAAGGATTAAGGAAGTTAAAAATGACACTCACAGCTGTGGCTATCTGGCCTAGCTGTTAAGACACCAGCATCCCTATCAGATTTGACTATCCTGACTCTAGCTTCTCATATGTGCAGCCCACTCAGAGGCAGCAGTGGTGATGGCTCAAGTAGAGTTGGATCCCTTCCACCCACATGGGAGACCTGTTTTGAGTTCTGGGATCCCGGCCCTAGCTTTGGCCCAGCCCGAACCACTGCAAGGAACAGTAGGGAGTAGGTGGATGTACAGTCTAACCACCTCTCCCTAATTTTCTGTCTCTCAAGCTAAAATAAATGAGTGAATGTTATCCATGAGATACAAGTCACTTCTACTAAAGATAAATGACGTAGGGATGTAGATATTCAACTCCCCACTCTGGGGAGGGGGGGAGGCAGAGACCACCAAAAAATCATTAGAATTTAAGGAAGATGAGCTTTTCATTAGCCAAATGGGGTAATGGCAGGAGCATGAATTCACCCAGCTTGCACATACAAAATAGCAGACTCGAGGGTTTGGAATGTGTTTAGCTTCTGATTAAACACAGTGACTGGTTAGGGCTGATTGCCAGTAGGGTCCAAGACTTGGTCTTGAACCTCTTGGCCGGGGACAAGCATGCTGCTTTGTCATTGTTAAGCTGCTCTCCAGAGCATCATGCCACTGCCACCTTCTTCCACCCCCTTCTGCACTTCAGGGTCCCATTGGCAAGGTGAGGTCTCAATGAATTCCAACGCTAGGGAGAAGGAGGATCACTGATTGTTTTGAGGTCTCTCTCATCCCCAGTTGGGGAATCAATCTGCTGCCCCCTGCTATCCCACTGGCTGTGCTCAAGTAGATGCTCAACTCTGGCATTAAGAACATTGTTTTTTTTTTTTTAAAGATTTTATTATTACTGAAAAGCCGGATATACAGAGAGGAGGAGAGACAGAGAGGAAGATCTTCCATCCGATGTTTCACTCCCCAAGTGAGCCGCAACGGGCCGGTACGTGCCAAACCGATGCCGGGACCAGGAACCTCTTCCGGGTCTCCCACGCGGGTGCAGGGTCCCAAAGCTTTGGGCCGTCCTCGACTGCTTTCCCAGGCCACAAGCAGGGACCCGGATGGGAAGTGGAGCTGCCGGGATTAGAACCGGCGCCCACATGGGATCCCAGGGCTTTCAAGGCGAGGACTTTAGCCGCTAGACCACGCCGCCGGGCCCAAGAACATTGTTAATGTTGGGGAGGCCAAATAAGCTTGCTCCAAAGTGGATCCCAACCAGCAGACATTACACGCATGAGGGGATGCAATCAGGGGCCCAGGCATGTGCCTGACCATGGGTCTGCCCAGTCTCTTGCTTGTAATGAAGGATCTGATCTCCAGTGTTTACAACAGGAATTACTAAGGACACACATGACTCAAGAGAGAAAAATTCCACAGCTATCAGTTTATTCCTTAAAAAGTGATTATCAAAAAACAGGACACTAGAGCAGCTTAAAGTTATTTTAAGTGCTCCTTGTCACATGATGCAGTAGAATATAGCCTAACAGCCTGATTTCTTACCCCAGCTCTGGCTCTTGCAACTAATAGCATCATTTGCTTCACTACCAAATATGAGTTAATAACAAGACAATCAATGGTAAGGTGCTAGAGTGTGAGTAAACTGACAGAATGTTACCGATGGCCACTATTCGTATATGCTTTTTCCTGTCTTTACCATCTTTTCCATTTCTCCTCTCCAAAACACACCATTCCGCTGTTAACTAACACCAAAAATGCACTTAGCATTAACACACACTTCCCCAGGTTCCTGGCATTCAGTTCTCTGCAAACCTCTTTGCCCAGAGTTAAGAAATCTCCTCCAGCTCAGACATGACCACACCAAATAGGCAGTGATTGGAAAATTGCCCCCATAAAGGCTGGCTCTTTCTGAGGCACAGGGCTGCATTTTTTAAGAAGCCTTCCCAGGTCGTTCGCGACAGCTTTGAGGGTCAGCTCTGCTGCCTTGCCTGCGTCAACACCCTAAGTGTTTAACCACAAGACACACAATCCTGGGACACAGTGGCGGCGGCCCTCCACCCCCACAGCAAAGCAAGCCACGCGTGTGTCTAATCTGGTATGCAGTCCCCGTCACAGACCGGTGAAGGCCAACTCTGGTCCACTCCACTGTACCTGGCCAGATGTGAGAAGGAATATCACAGTGAGCAGAGTGCTTTGATGGCAGGAAAGGGGGCCGAATTCTCTCCCAACCCCTATCTCCCATCCCTTCAGATAATCTATGATCAGGGCTCAAAGCCTCCCCCACTGAGGAAGGCCATAGCCATTGTTAACCACAGCTGTTTATGTTATTTCTAGAACTGGCATGATCACATACGAACTTCCAATCTATCCCATTTTCAGTAGATCAAAAACCTTTGGAAAAATAATGCTCAAGGCCAAGTGCTCTGGTCAGCTACAGTGTAAAATTATGTTTGGGAATCCTGAACAGAAATCTCCCCAGTTGATCCATATTGGCCATGAGGATGGATTTCTTACACACATACACACCTTTTCTCTGTTGAGCCATAATCTGAAACTGTTTAGAACATCCAGGGGTGTGTGAATTTGGGTAGGTACCTATATATGTATTGGACAACCGAGCAGTAATTAGAATTCTAAGACTAAAGGACTTCAAGAAAAGCATAAAATGTTTCATCATTCAGTGGTTTTGTCTTTTAAAGGAAAATATCTTTAAAATGGTAAAGTGATGATGTTAAGAATCTGTTCTTAATTACCACTGAGTAACTTGGCAATCTGTTTCATCCCATTCATTTCTTCTGGAAAGTTCTCAGCATCTCATCTCTTCAGCTGTGTGTATACAATCTCTCTTTGAGACACACAGAGAGAGAGAGAGAAAGAGAAAGAGAAAAAAAAAGAAAGGGGAAAATTCACCCTGCTTCCCCCTGGAAGGAGCACAGGACATTGAGCCAGCCTGCTGCATATCGAATATTCATAAGCACAGGCGGGTGGGAGAAAAGGGGTGATTCTTAAACATCCAATGCATTTACTGACTGTATCTGTTGTTTGGGATCCCTAGTATGGAGCCCTATCTTACACTGCTTAAAAGAAAAAGCAGCAGTAGGAAATACAAATAAACCAAAGAAAATGAAAACCCTCTCTAACACTTCTGTTCACTCAGTTCTGCAAAGTGCTTGGCACTATAGCAAGTGCTACAAGATGAATGCGATGGGGCTCCTGTTTGTACGGAACTTGTAACTTTGTAGAGAGACCACACAGTTCAAGCTTCACTAAGTGCCGGCTCAGAAAATAAAAACAGACCTTTCTGGGTCACCATGGATAGGAGAGGAGGGTGGTAACACGCTGCCTCTGGAAGGGGAGTCTTCCACACCCCCTACCCAGTGGGACTTTCCAGCCCAATAGTCCCCAAATCTTTCCTACAGAATACAAACTCCAGTGGTTTACTAAAGAGGTAATGGACAGTTCCCCATGGTCAAATAAGTTTCAGAAGAACTATGTATACTCTGTCCCTCACCTCCATTCCCAGAACCCCAGGGTGAGGCTTGGATTCCTGCAGCAAAATAATCAAAGGCGCTGAGAAGTCCTGCAACAAAGGGGACTGCTTGACACAGTATTTCCATAAGTTAGTTCTTCAAAGGATCCACTCAACACATAATGTCTACAAACAGCCCATAACGGAGAAATGTTGCTTAGGAGCCAAATGTTGCTTAACAGGCAATGGCATACAATGCTAAGTCCCCACCTGTGGCACCAATATCCTGTATGGGCACTGGTTCAAGTCCTTGCTGCTCCACGTTCAATCCATCTCCCTGCTTATGGCCTGGGAAAGCACAAGAGAATGACCCAAGTCCTTAGGCCCCTGTACTCACATGAAGACCCAGAAAAGGCTGCTGACTCCTGTCTTCAGATCATCCCAGCTCCAGCCACTTTGGCAATTTTGGGAGTGAACCAGCATATGGAAGATCTTTGTCTCCCCCTCTGTCTGTGAACTCTGCCTTTCAAATAAAAATATATTGTGCAAAACAAATGAACAATGGTTAGGCTAAGGAGGACCAATAGTCAAACATATGTGCAACAGAATGGAGAGTTGGAATTTTTAATGAGGCATCAAGATACAATAGATAAGAAATCCTAAAATAATGTTTTAGGATAAGAAGCAAATCTTCTAAATTAAATATCTGGGAGCCAGTATCATGCCTCTAAAAATCTTTCTTCCAAGTCTATAAAAAAATGGAAAAGGAAAAGAAAAAAGAGAAAAGAAAAAGAAATTACAAGTGTGGAGGTAGAGAATGTTAGAAGGACTCCCTTGAGAAATCTGCCCTGGATACTGGGTTTCTTCTCCTTACCCCACAATAAGGAGTGCTTCCAGGGACTGACTCAAAGATCTCATCAAGCAAGCACTCCCAAAAGTTGGGGGATTATGAACAGAGTTGGACTGCAGCCTGGCAATCTGGAAGACAAGAGACCCAGCTCGTGGAACGCTTTGGTGATGGGGTCAAGGAAAGAAGTTGCCTTGCTGAAAAGGCTGGAACCCCCGGAGCTTAGGATGAATGCTTGTTTCCTGAGGACCATGTGTGGGTCACTTGAGAAAGTGAGCCAGGCATTATTTATAGATTGTATCCCAGAATTCGAAGATTTATGGGATCATCAACAGATGAAGTAAAACCAGTGGAAAAGCAAACCAAGCAGGAGAAAAGCAACTGCAGGGAGAATGCAAGCCAATGCCATAGACGTTTCAAGTTCAAGAAGCCCAGTTGAACAGTTTCCGAAAACTCAAAGAACTATAAATATGGACGAGTCTAATAAACTGTTATACAATTATACCAGTCATGTAGAAACTTCCCTGTGGAAGGAAGCACCTTTTAGCTAGGGACAAAAAGGAGATGAACAAGCCTTACTTGCCAACAGCAACCATAAACAGGGATAGAAGGGACAAACACAACCATTTTGGTCCCAGAGTGGTAGCCTAGTAGCTAAAGTCCTTGCCTTGCATGTGCCAGGATCCCATATGAGCACCAGTTCATATCCCGGCTGCTCCACTTCCCATTCAGCTCCCTGCTTGTGGCCTGGGAAGGCAGTCGAGCACGACCCAAAGCCTTGAAACCATGCACCCATGTGGGAGACCCTGAGGAAGCTCTTGGCTCCTGGCTTTGGATTGGCTCAGCTCCAGTTGTTATAGCCACTTGGGGAGTGAACCAGCAGATGGAAGACCTTCCTTTCTGTCTTTCCGTCTCTCAGTAAATCTAACTTTCCAATAAAAATAAATAAATGTTTTTTTAAAAAAAAAACCAAGCCATTTCACTACTACAGAAGTCAATCAGAAGCATAAAACTGAAAAAAATGTTTTTTTAAAAGATTTGTTTTTATTGAAAGATTTACAGAGAGGCGATAGAGAGAAACATCTTCTGTCCGATGGTTCATTACTCAAGTGGCTGCAACAGCAGGAGCTGAGTTAATCCAAAGCCAGGAACCAGGAGATTCCTCAGGGTCTCCCACATGGGTATAGGGTTCCAAGGCTTTGGGCCATCCTCAACTGCTTTCCCAGGCCACAAGCAGGGAGCTGGATGGGAAGTGGAACAACCGGGACACAAACCAGTGCCCATATGGGATCCTGGTGCTTGCAAGGCAAGAACTTTTGCCACTAGGCTACTCTGCCAGGCCCCTGAAATATGTTTTTGCCTTAATTTATTTTTATTGAGAAGTCAGATATACAAAGAGGAGAGCTAGAGAGAAAGATCCTCTATCTGCTGATTCACTCCCCAAGTGGTTGCAATGACCAGAGCTGAGCCAATCCAAAGCCAGGAGCTTCCTCTGGCTCTTTCATGTGGGTACAGGGTCCCAAGGCTATGGGCCGTCCTTGACTGCCTTCCCAGGCCACAGGCAGGGAGCTGGAAGAGAAGTGGGATCACTGGGACACGAACCGATGCCCATATGGGATCCTGGCACGTGCAAGGCAAGGGCTTTAGCTGCCAGGCCCATGATTTCACTTTAAAAACTACTAAGTTAGGACTAGTAAGACTCTTGGCAGTTCTGACTTAGGCTGAATTAAATCATTGGCTTATCAGTATCCTCTATGGCCATGTGACTGACCCTTAGGAAGCCAATCTTATAACATTAAGAAGGTTAAAAACATGGGCCCGGTACGATGGAGTAATGGTTAAGGTCCTCGCATTGAACACACCGGGATCCCATATGGGCACCGGTTCTAATCCCAGCAGCTCCACTTCCCATCCAGCTCCCTGCTTGTGGCCTGGGACCCTGCACCCTTGTGGGAGACCTGGAAAGAGGTTCCTGGCTCCTGGCTTCAGATCGGCACAGCACCAACCCCTGCGACCACTTGGGGAGTGAATCATCGGACGGAAGATCTTCCTCTCTGTCTCTCCTCCTCTGTACATCTGCCTTTTCAATAAAATAAATAAATCTTAAAAAAAAAGGTTAAAAACAAAATTGAGCTGAGATTCCATTGTCTGCATAATGCATATTTCACATTTCAAACAAGGCAAGTCATAAGACAAACAAGCAAATGAAACAGCAATAGCAACCCTCAGGGGAATAAAATTATAATTAAAATTGCTATAAAATTTTATCTACAATGTTTTTTTATTCAATAACAAAAAAAAATCCACAGGACACACAAACAGTAAATGGCATTCTGTATACAAGAAAAAATAGTCAGTAAAAACTGTCTTTGCCCTAAAATGTTGGACTTAGTAGGAATAAGAAACACAGATTTAAAAATGATTACTGCAAGTATCTTTAAGGAACTAAAGAATGCAATGTTTAAAGAATTAAAGGAAGCATTGAAACTATATCAATAATTACATAGGACACAGACATTAATATAAAAAAGCAAATTAAAATTCTAGAATTGAAAGCTATAACAATAAAGAATCCACTAGCAAGGCTTAATAAAGCATTCCAGATGCAAGAAGAATTAGTGAACTTGAGCATACAACAATAAAAAAGACCATTTTGAGGAACAGAGAGATGGACATAGAGAAGAAAATGGAAGGAATAGACTCTCAAACCTGTGGAACAGCACGTACTGAGCCAAAATTCATGGACTAAGAGTCCCAAAGACAGGAAACAACTCAATAGAAGAGAGTTTTGAAAACATATTGGCATAAGATTTCCAATTTGATTATTTTATTCTATTGATTCAACAAGCTGAATTTTTTTAAAAATGTAATCATCCTATACCCAGATAGCTCACAGTTTAACCTGTAAAAGACATAAACTGAAAGAAAAAGATGACTTTCTATAACAGGGACTAACAGTATGATTAGTGACTGACTTCTCATCCTACTCAGTCGAGGCCAAAAAGCAGCATCAAAATGTACTCAATGAGATGAAAGAGAAATATTATTGGGGCTGGTTTCAGGGTATGGCAAATCGGCTCCTGTCTACGATGCTGGAATTTAATATGGGTGCTGGTTTGAGGTCCAGTTGTAGTGCCTCCAACCCAGCTCCCTGCTAAAACACCTGGAAAAGTAATATTAGATAGTCCAACTGCCTAGGTTCTTGACACTCACATGGGAGATCTGGAAGAAGCTCCTGGCTTAGCCTGAACCAGCCCTGGCCACTGGAGACATTTGGGGCATGTGCCAGCAGATGGAAGACGTGTTTGTTTCTCTATCTGTAATTTTCAATGAATAATAACATTTCAATAAATAATTCCAATAAAATTTCAATAAATAAAATTAACCAGAAATTCCACATGAACATGCCATTCACTTAAGATTCAGGCAAAACTGTCCCAGCACAGGATTAAAACTAAGCAGCAATAGTCACCCCTGAAAACTCATTGAACTCACAGGAAAAACCATCAAGACGGAAACAGCAGCATATGGGGCAAGTAGCAAGATAATTACAAATCCAACCATAAAATGTAAAACACATGTGAATGGTCTAAAAGCACATAAAAGACTGTCTTACTGGCCTTGAAGACAAGAACCAGCTATGTGCTGCCTGCAACAAACACATCTTAGATTCAAGGATATAAAAATAAGTTGAAAGCAAAAAGTGGAAAGACATGCCATGCAAATATCATCCATGAGAACTGAAGTGATTATACTCATCAGACAAATTGCATTTAAAAGTTAGAAATACTACTGAACTCATGACAATCATGAAATCATCAGTACATCAAGAAGATTCAATAACAAGGGAACTAAAAAATTCATTAAATAATGCAAATTGAAATGAGAAATAGAGAATTGATCCTGAGTTGCAGATTTTAATCTCACTCCCAAGCAATAAACAATAAGTCAGCAAGGATAGAGCAGATGTGAGCATTTCTATCAAATAATTCAGCATAACTCATTCTGTGTGTGTACATATTTCATTAGCAGACACAAGGATTTAAAGGCATCCCCTGCAAAATTCAGACACTACCAATGTCAGGTATCAAGAGGCAGGCCTTTATGAAATGAATAGATCCATGAAGGTTCCTCCTTCATGAAAAGGAATAAAATCCTCATTTAAAGAAAAAAAAAGTTATGGCGTGGTAGCTTAGTAACTAAAGTCCTCACCTGGCACATGCCAGGATACTATATGAGCGCCAGTTCATATCCCGGCTGCTCCACTTCCCTTTCAGCTCCCTGCTTGTGGCCTGGGAAAGCAGTTGAGGATGGCCCAAAGACTTGGGACCGTGCACCCTCGTTGGAGACACAGAAGAGCTCCTGCCTCCAGCTTGGCGCAGCTCCAGCCCTTGAGGTCATTTAGGGAGTAAACCAGCAGATGGAAGATCTTTCTGCATCTCCTCCTCTCTATCTACCTTTCCAATAAAAATAAATAAATCTTTTTTAAAAAGTCTCTATGCAGCATTCAGGTACCTTGCTCTTCTGCTTTCTGCCCCAGGATGACACCACAGACCCCTGCCAGAGGTTGTAGTCCTCCCGGGACATCAGATCTGCCTGCATGTTCATCTTAGACTTGTGGGCTCTCAAGAACTGTGAATAACTAAACTCTATTTAAATTACCCAGTCTTGGATATTCTACTGCAGCAGCACAAAGACAGTGTGTGAGTGTGTGTGTGTGTGTGTGTGTGTGTGTGGTGATTTGTTTTATGATCTCGGAAGTCCCCTGGGGAATGTTTCAAGTATGCTTGAAAATTATTTGTATTCTGCCATCATTGAATGGCTATTATAATAAAGTATTTTCCTTCCCACGTGTTTCTAGCCTAGTATACTAGAACACTCTTCAGCGGAGAAAAAATCATTCATGAGGCTATAGAATGAGTCTCAATAAATTAGAAAGAATCCAAACCATTCAAAATATGGCATATGGCCACAGAGGGAATTATAAAGCAATGACAAAAAGAAACCTTAGAAATCCCCCAATACTTGGGAAATTCAACACACTTCTAAATGTGGACTAGAAGATTCCATCTCGTCAAGATAGCTGTTATGACTCTACATCATTGGACTGCATTCCCCAAAGGCCCGAGTGCTGAGAGCTAGGACTCCAGTGTAACAATGCTGGGAGGTGTGGCAGTCCTTCAGAGGTAGGGCCTGTTGGAAAGAATTAGGCAGTGGAGGCACAGCCTCAGGTGGTCTTTGTGCTGATCTCAGAGTTGGTGAATGCCCTGGAGAGCGGATTATCATCAGGTGATATCACCCCAAGCGCTTGGCCTCTTGTGAAAGTGACCTGTTTCTTCCCACCTCTCTGCTATGTTGTGGTGTAGAGGAGGAAGCCCCCAACCCCAGAGCCAGGACCATGCATTTTAGACTGTCTGGCCTCATGAGTCTAATAAACTTCATTATTGTCCATGTCCATGGGGACTTGGTGACAGCCACAGCAAATAGAACAAGACAGCGGCTTACCTCCCCAAACTGAGCTATAGATTCAATGAACTGCCTATCAAAATCACAGGATTTTTTTTGGTTTGGGTTCCTCCTCCTCCTATTCCTCCTCCTCCTCTTCCTCCTACCCCTCTTCCTCCACCTTCTTCCCAATAAAAATAAGCTCATCTCAAAGTCTGCAGAGAAATGTAAACGACAGTGACAAGTGAAACAGACTTGAAAATGAACAAAATGGAAAAATCCATACTACATGATTTCAAAACTTACTATAAAGCTACGATAGTCAAGACTAAGTGGTGTTTTGTATAAAAATAAGCATCTGGAAGGACTGAAAGTTCAGAAAGAAAGTTTTGAATTCTGTAGAACCAATTTTTGACAATGCAATGAGGAAATGACGGTTTTTAGCAGGTACCACTAAGACAAGATCTTAGATGGACTTAAGTAGAAAACTGTAAAACCTCTTCCAAGAAAAATATTTGCAAGTTTGGATCTTACACAGAGTTCTTAACACCAAAAACACAATCCATAGAAGAAAAAAATGTCAAACTGAACTTTATCAAAATATAAAACTTTTGTATTTCAAGCCACTGTGGAAGTGATAAAAACAAAAAGGTAATGAAAATTAAAAAGACACATCACAAATGGAGAATATGCTTTATAAATCATGCACCTGAAAAAATGCTTTGTTTCAACCAAAAACTGATAACTCTTACAACTTAAGAAGACAAACGACCCAATTTGACACTGGTCTGGGGCAGGCATTAGGCACAGCTGTCAAGATGTGAAGGTCTGGGTTTGAATTCTGGCTCCCCTTCCAATTCCAGCTTCCAGCAGGTGCACATCTTAGAAAGAAGCAGGTAGGGCCCGGCTGCGTGGCCTAGCAGTTAAAGTCCTCGCCTTGAACGCCCCGGGATCCCATATGAGCGCCGGTTCTAATCCCGGCAGCTCCACTTTCCATCCAGCTCCCTGCTTGTGGCCTGGGAAAGCAGTCGAGGACGGCCCAAAGCTTTGGGACCCTGCACCCGTGTGGGAGACCCGGAAGAGGTTCCAGGTTCCCGGCTTCGGATTGGCGCGCACCGGCCCATTGCGGCTCACTTGGGGAATGAAACATCAGATGGAAGATATTCCTCTCTGTCTCTCCTCCTCTCTGTATATCCGGCTTTCCAATAATAATAAAAAATCTTTAAAAAAAAAAGAAGCAGGTAATAGGCCAAGTGTTGGGGTGACTGCTATTCATGTGAGACGCAAATTGAATTCCAGGTTCCCGATTTCAGCCTGGTCCCAGTCCCTGCACTTGTGGCTATTTGGGAGTAAACAGCAGATGATAAATCTCTCTCTCCTCTTTAGCTCATTTAAAAATTGATATTTAATAGAAATTTCACTAAAGAAGATACATGGATGCTAATAAACAGAAACATTCGACATCTTTAGACATCAGGGAAATAAAAATTTAAATCACAACAAGATATATTTACACAGTCACTGCAGTAGTTGCAATAAAATAAGACAAACAATTATTGGTAAGGATGAAGAAAACTGGAACCCACACACTCTGCTAACATAAATGTGAAATTTCATAGCTTGCATGGAAAACATCCTAGATAATCCCTAAATGCTAATTTTGAACTTATCATTCCATCCAGAAACTTTTCTTCTAGGACAAAAAAAGTACAAAAGAAATAAAGGGGCAACTACATAAAGAGGTAGTGACTACCTTGCATTGAGAGAGTAAGGTTTATTTGCAAATGAGCTTCAGAAAGCATCAGGAGGTAATGGAAATCTCCTGATAGAGTTAAAATTATGATAGTTACACAACTGCATAAATCCACCCAAAAAATGAAATTACACACTTAAAATGTGCAAGTCTTACAGTAAGCCAAGTGTGGTGTGCAGACTACTAGAAATAATCATAACTCTTGCCGCTTCTTTCCAACTGTTATCTTAGGTAGGAGGGTGACTGGGGGAAGAATCAGTCCAGAAAGAGAGGAGGAAGAGAACTTCATCCCAAAGGAGGGAGTTCGACTAAAGCCAGTCTTGGTGAGGCAGTGTTTATGATGCCAACCATGTTAGAAGGCCCAGGTTCAAGTCCTGACTCCACTTTTCGGGTCCAGCTTCCAGGGACATGTGTGGTAGGTAGTCTCAAAAAGACAAACTAAGGAGATGATTTATATGTAAGGTTAAGTCTGTAAAAAAATTATTTTAGTGAAAAGGCAAGTTCACAGAGGAAGAGACAAAGATCTCCCATTCACTGGTTCACTTCCCAAATGGTTGCAATGACCAGAGCTGAGCTAACCTGAAGCCAGGAGCCAGGGCCTTCTTCTGGGCCTCCCTTGTGGGTGCAGGGTCCCATGGCTTTGGACTGTCCTCCACTGCTTTTCCAGGCCACAAGCAGGGGGCTGGATGGGAAGTGGAGCAGCTGGGATGTGACCTAGTGCCCACAAGGGATGCTGGCACTTGCATCTGGAGGATTAGCCTGTTGGATCACCGTGCCAGTCCCAGGATTAAGTTTTCAAGCAAGACTACCTTTTTACTTCCTAACATGTTTGTGAAACTTTCTATCACCTACTAAGAAATGAAAAAGTCACTGACGTGAGTTTTTGCCCGCAGGTGAGAGTGGGTAGCAAGAGACCAGAGCAAAGTTGTGATCACCACTAAAGAACTCATTTGTTAGCCTCATGCTACACAGAGGTGAGAAACAGAGTAAGAAAGAGACAGACTGAGCAATGCATTTTTTCCCCTTATCTATGCATGTTGGTTTTCTTTTTTTATTATTATTATTTATTAATTACATTGTATTAGTTTCATAGGTACTGGGATTTCCCCCACCCCTCCCCACACCCTCCCCCCATGGTGGATTTGAGCAATGTATTTTAATTCAAAGTGTCCGGGGAGCATAGAGGTTAGAGCTCAGAATGTACTAGGTCTGGCTTTGAGTCCCGATTTGGCTGTGTAATAGCTGAGTGACTTGTTACTTTCTGACTTCAAATTCTTTATCTTCAAAATTCGGGTAGAGTTTACTGTAAGGATTTAACTGAGTGATGGATATAAAAGGATTTTGAGGGAGGATTTATCAGTCTTGGCTTGTGAATCAGGTTTTCAGCAGAGAGGATGATTCAGAATGAGAGATACAGAATGAGTTTTACAGGGCTGATATTTAAGATTTGGTACAACAACAAATTTAGAGGCAACCAAGTCTGCAAAGGTACAAGCTCCAGTGGAGCATGGATGTGAAGTAGGGAGACTAAGGTTGAATGGGCTGGAACCATGACTGCTGCTTACCACTTTTACAAACTTAGTGACACAAGTGACCCTCAAGGTGAGCTTTACCACAAAGCTTCACCTCCAACTGACTTGGTGTTCAGAGAAAGAAGGAGCATACCAGCTAGGAGCTGGTAGCGTGCTGGGCCCAGCTCCTGCCCCCTGCCAAAAGATTTGTCACAGTATGCATGGGTGAGCGGCACCTGCTACAACTTGCTGCTCTTCCACCTCTGAAATCCTAAGTGATGGAGCCATACAGAGAACTATGGGAAATGTAGTTTCAGCTTGGCAAGGCTGAAGTATGTAACGCAGTCTGTCCCATGACAATTTGGTATCCATATGTATTTCTTTCACAGTTAACCTCTAAATAAAGACAATAACAAGATCATGCTTTATCATATTGATGAAACTGCCTGGTACAGCACCAAAAGCAAATCAAGAGAGCATATAAGGGAGCTTGACACAATAGCCTAGCAGCTAGTCCTCACCTTGCAAGTGCTGGGATCCCATATGGGCACTGGTTCTAATCCCAGCAGCCCCACTTCCCATCCAGCTCCCTGCTTGTGGCCTGGGAAAGCAGTCAAGGGCGGCCCAAAGCCTTGGGACCCTGCACCCGTGTAGGAGACCCAGAGGAAGCCTCTGGTTCCTGGCTTCGGATCTACTCTGCTTCAGCAGCTCTGACTGCTTGGGGAGTGAATCAACAGATGGAAGATCTTCCACTCTGCCTCTCCTCCTCTCTGTGTATCTGACATTCCAACAAAAAGTAAATATTTTTTAAAAGAGCATACAAGGGCATTTTTTCTTTTATAATTCATCTTTGAGGGATGTTTATCCCTCTTGCAGCTAAGACAGGTTAACTTCTTGGGTAAGATGAAAAAGTGGGAGAGGGGGATAAAAAGAAGATAGAAAAAATAATATGGAAATATTCATAATTATCTTTTCATTTCTGCAATTCATCATAGAATCCTAGTTGGTATTTATGACTACCTTCAACACTTTATACTACCCGTTGAATATTTCACCCTCAATAAGCACTTTCAAGGGGTCAGGTTTCTTTATGTGGACTGTGTAGGCAGCTCTACTTTTATCCCTAAAGGTTCTAGGCCACTAGATGTCCATTCTGGAAGAGGTTGCTATAATTGGCCATTGACCGTTATCATAAGTTCTAAGAACAGCAAAGATTTCCTGCATTGTAGACATATTAACATACTCTTCCTCAGCCCCATAACATTGTAAGTAGCAACCAGTTCCCCTTTGATGAAGCTAGCCATCTCAATTGACACAATGACTTTCCCTTCATCTATTGATACCTGAAGAAGTCCACCACAGCCATAGGGCAGTCCCAATTTCCAGCCTAATAAACACACTGTCATGGTAGATAATTTTATCTTACATAATCTAAGTGTTCTAGACAAAAACCCAAAGACACAAGGCCAAGAAGCAAAACTTACTGGTGATATCACTAATATCGGGAAAACTCGCTCCCATTTCCACTTGATTTCCCTTGATTGCAAGACCCCTTCTTTCTGATGAAGAGAAAGATTGCTTGTACTGGTCAGAATTCTCTAGCACAACAGTATCTGTAGGAACAACAAGAATGAAAGTTACAGAGAGAGAAGGGATGTCTCCCCCTAACAAATATGAGATTGTTACAGAAATTGGTTCACACGATTATAAACATTGAGGGGATCACAATCTGCCATCTGCAAGCTACAGAACTAGGAAAGCCAATGGAAAAGCCAATCCCTGTGAATCAGGGACGCTGCAGTGTGAGACTCAGCGTCTGAAGGCCCAGGAATCAGAAGCTCCAATATCTGCAGGTGGGAGGAAATGGATGAGCCAGCTCAAGGAGAAGCCTCTTCTCATGCAGGTCTTCAACATGTGAGATGCTGCCAGCCCACTTTGATGAGCTCAGATCTGATTTGTTCAGCCTATTGATGCAAACGCTCATCTTCTTTGGAAACACCTTCATAGATAGCTCCCTGAAAGAATGTTTTGCCTGCTTTCTGGTAAAGCCTGCTCCAGTTGACACATTAAAAATTAGCAGTCACAGCATTCTGAATTGTTTGCTTACAGCATGTGCCTCAGGGATGTTGTTCTAGCTCTGCCAGAGATGTGATGCAAATATGGCTGTAGCTAAATCTTCAGAAGCCTCTCTACCATTCTAAAATGTTACTCCAGGACAAAGGTTCCTGGGTAATTTCATGAGCATGGGCCCATCCCTGGACTTCATTGGCTATAAAGCAAGTTCTGTGTCAGAAGTGATACTGTGCAAAACATGGACAAAGTACTCTCTAAGGCCATTGCAATGTGTTTGGAAGAAGAATTGAGTCCAGGAAGGGAAAATCTATATCCCAAAACAGCATCTACCTTAGTAAGAATAACGTGCTACCTCTTCCATGATGGAAAAAAAGTACCATAATGAGTTTGTCATTGGATAGCTGGCTGGCTGATTCCACCAAGGAATGGTGCCCTGTCAAGGACTCTGTCAGTTGCCGCTATGACATGTTGGCTCTCAGCAGTGACTATATACAGATTAGTGTTGGTAAGAGAAAGTTCATGCTACTGAGCCTGTGCACATGCTGCATTTCCTGGCCCCATGTTCACTAGCCAACTGGGCGAGAAGTGTGGCTAAGGATTCTGGGCATCTTGTCGACTAGATTCAGGTCCATCTTAGCTGTGGTCACTCTCTGGTGAATATTCACAGCATATGCAAATATCTTTAGGTCTGCATGTAGAAAAGCTTATCCACATAGCTCTTCTCCAGAGGATTTTGTGAGGAGTTTTCTAAGGCCTTGGCCATTTACCTGATCCATTATCTACCACACATATATCAGTATAAACCCAAATTGGTAGTTTTTCCTCTTCCAGGCAGGATGAGCTAAATTCCCACTCACAGGCATTTTTTTCAGCACTGGGCCTGCAATTGGACTATGATTTGGTAGCCATCACATTCAAGCAATGGCGATTCTTGAGCCGAGAATTAAGATCGACCATGTCCCATTTTTTTTCTTCGGTCAATTCATCATTGAAAATTCCACACACAACCATGGGCATTGATTGAGAAGGAGGGGATTATGTGGCCCAGACTATATAATTTGAGAGTTTCTGATCAAAATGAAGAAGACAGGCCCTTCCTTTAAATATGATCAGTAATTTCAAGATGGTGACGGCACAAAAATTAACAGATTCATTGGAGCACAGATCCTGGGAGGCAATACAGGTCAGGTACCTGTGAAACCGGCCCTTGCCCAGCATGTGGGGTTTGGCATCTAGACCCTTTGCTCTTGTAACTTACTTGAGCCCGGTTCTGGGACTACCTCTCTTGTCTGATGATGGAAAGACGTGGGCACACTTCACTTGATGGCTTACCATGTCAGACAAGTTGATATCCCATTCATGATGGGCTGCTCCTCATCCAAGGCATTCTGTCATTCCAAGCGGTGAGGCTCTGGGCACGTCTGGCACTGCCAAGAAGCCTCTGACAGCTCCAGGCAAATCTTCATGATTCCCAAGGCCTCTGCTACCTCTCTGACATTCTAATACTGCACGGGGACTCTCAACTGCCATGAACTGTGTGTCCCTTTCTCCCTGTAGCCATGAGCACCCATGATCCCAGCAGAGAGCACTTTGACCAAGACCTTGCACCATTTGCCCCAGAAGTAGGTCCAAAGATTTTTATATATATGTGTGTGTGTGTGTATTATATATATGTATTATATATAGTTTTCAGTATATATATAGTTTTCAGTATTTATGAAAGCCCTGGCATTGGCTCCCTCATATACAACTGAACTATTTTAAGCCCAGGCTATTTTCTTTTTCTTTTGAAGAGTGGGTGGATTTAAAGACAAACAGACTAATGAGGTATATGTTAACATCGCCACAAAAGCAAAACAGTTATATTTCCCAACACAACACCAAGTTTGGGCTTGGAATTTACAGGATTAGAAGGGAAACCTAGGGAATCATTTCTTTTCTCACGCCCTGGGGTCTTGGCTTCCTAACCATCCACCCTCTTGCTAAGCTTAGGAAGGGGGAGCCCCTGGAAGGGTCTCTGTCCTGGGGGTAGAAGGGGCGGGGACAGTGAGATTCCCTCTTTCCATTCTGCAGGCCCTAAGTAAAAAAGCAAAACACCGCAGATACTTAAACAATTAGGGAATAATTTAAAACAAATGTTTGCTGGAGTCCACATAGAGCAAAGGAGACTTGGCTTAATTTGCAATGTAGCATGTCTTCCTCGTGCTTTATCTTTCACTGGGGAAAAGAGACTCCTTGCCATACTCAATGCACCCAGGAATCCCATGAACCCACCACCCACACACACACAAACACACACAGAGGCCCCTCATTATTTTATTTACTATTCCAGAAGAGCCTCTAGCTCCTTGGAGCTGCCTTTGTATGCAAACTCCCAGGCATCTCAGCTAAACTAGTCTTGGTTGTATAAAGCCAAAGATCTCAAAAAACAAAAAGCATGTGGGAAGTGGAAGGTTAATTCTTATTCACTTCTAAGAAGTCCATAGACAGGGAGTCCAAGGCTGGGTGCAAGAGTCAACAGTGATGAGCATGCCCTGTTGGATCTTCCAAGGATCTGACTCTGACCTCAAAGTTTCATCAGATAAGCAAAGAAGAGGGCATCTGCCCCAACTACAACATATTTACTGGGCAGTCACTATGCGCCAGGTAGTGCGCTCATTGCTAGGGCACTGTGTAGCAAGGTAGGCATGGTCATACTCTCATAAACCCAGAACACAGTGGATGGGACAGAGAAGAAGTCAGTTAAAGCTAAGTGTTCTATAGGAAACAGCCAGAGCCCATGACAGAAAAGCAGGGGAATTTGACTTTACCCAGATCAGGAGATGAGGTCTCCTCAAAAGTGGTAGGGAGAGGAATAAGGCAAGAAGATACAAGCATTCTAAGACAAACAATGTCAGACCTTTGGAACATGACTGCAGCTGTTCGCACGTCAGTCAGGCACACTCACAGCCTGGATGGACTTGGAGAAGGCACACTCAACCATACCAGGCTCTGTGCTATCCTGCCAAACCTACATGGAAATGATGATGTAGCTCATTTACCAACTGGAGTTCAGCCAGGGGGGC
Source organism: Ochotona princeps (assembly GCF_030435755.1). NCBI lineage: Eukaryota > Metazoa > Chordata > Mammalia > Lagomorpha > Ochotonidae > Ochotona > Ochotona princeps. The sequence continues at coordinate 108,074,037 of NC_080832.1, forward strand.
AACAGTGACCAAGCTTGCTTCAGATGAAACAGCAAGAAAGAACCTAGGCACTGAGCTCAGGTTCTTCAAGTCTGAGTCCAGGCCCTTTGTACATACAGATGCTCAACTGACATGAGAATGTGGTCCTGTTTTGGAGCATCTGTTTGGGTTAGTGTGTGGGATACTGGCTGGAAAAGTTCAGTGCTGACGCCCATAGAGACCCCACAGATCTACACAAAGGACACAAAAGGATTAAATTACATTGCCCAGACCTAATGGCTTTACAGACGACACGGTACAATGTACAGTCCGCTCCTGGACAATGACATCTTCCCTTCTAGTTCTGCTCTGTTCCCAGGGATTCCAGCAATTTCCTCAGAGACCCCAGACAGAGGCCTGAAGCAACAAGGATCTCTGGGTTCCAAGGCAACCATTGTGAAAGACCCTCAAGGAGGGGCCTGTCAAGAGAAGGGAGCTGAACATTGTGGCAGACTGGAGCTCAGCAGAGGGACTATCCCAGACAAATCTCATCAGAACTAATCCAGAGAGACTACGCTGACACAGAGGTTAACCAGAAAGCCAGCATATTAACCACCTTGGGCTCATGCAGGTTTTTAAATCAAGCCAGGGTAGACAGTCCTAATCCCAAGAAATAGCCGGCTTTATAAATCACACACAGAAAACTATTTCTTTCCATTTCCCTCACATCTCCCTTCTTAGGAGAAAGTAGCCATCGTTGAAAGATTAAAAAGTAAGCCTTTCCAAACAACACAGATTATCTTGCTGTAGTCATCACTTTAAAAAAGTAGAACTTGAACTTCATAGAGGGCCTTGCCCATTTTCTGCAGAGTAGCATCTTCATCTGTCTCCAGGCTGTGCCCTTACACTGTCATGACAGCCACAACCTTCTGCATGCAAAGGTCACCGTGAGGACTGTTGCTGTTCTTATCTATGTGCGCCCCTGAATATGTAAGGCAATGAACAAAATCATCAGCAAGCCTCCCTGTTTTCTTTATTCCCTTTCCCTATCTCCAACTTCCCTCTGATGGTAAGGGAAAGCAGCCATATATTGGAAAACAAGGGAAGAAAAGAATATGGCTTAGATCTATACTACTAGCATTTTTATCAGCTCCTGGAGTTTCTACCTTAATTGTTCAGTGATTTGTGCCTCAAATTGGGCATGCAATCATTCGACTCTTAAAAAATTATTTTAAGGCTCAGCACGGTAGTCTAGTGACTAACGTCTTTCCCTGGCAAGTGCCAAGATCCCATATGGGTGCTGGTTCTATTCCTGGTGACACCGTTTCCCATCCAGCTCCCTGCTTGTGGCCTGGGAAAACTCAAAGGCCTTGGAAAGGCTCAAAGCCTTGGGACACTGCACATACATGGAGACCTGGAAGAGGCTCTAGGATCCTGGCTTCGAATTGGCACATCTCCAGCCATTGTGGCTGCTTGGGGAATTAATCAATGGACAAAAAATCTTCCTCTCTTTCTTCCTGTCTGCATATCTGACTTTCCAATAAAAATAAAAAATTTTTTAAGTAATTTTATTTTTATTGCCAATGCAGAATTACACAGAAGGAAAGATAGAATAATTTTCCATCTGTTGGTTAACTCCCTCAAATGGCTGGAACATCCAGAGCTGATCCAACATGAAGCCATGAGCCAGGAGTCTCCTTCCAAGTCTCCTATGAAGGTGCACAGTCTCAAGGCTTTGGACCATCCTCCAATGCTTTCCCAGGCCACATGTGGGGAGCTGGATGGGAACTGGAGCAGCCGGGACACGGACCAGTGTCCATATGGGATCCTGAAGCTTTCAAGGGGAGGATTAGCTATTTGAGCCATCACACCAGTCCACAATCATTAGTCTTACAATGAGGGCAGGTTATGGCTAATTAGAGATAAGGGTTCTATCCCCTTTATTCTTAGCTACACATATCTCTTGGGTACCTTTCCAATTTCAAGCACTCAGTACATAGCAGAAAAAAAATTCTGCTGCTTTTATCAAACCTCTCCACCTGTCCACTCACCCACAAGAGCAGCAGCAGTGACCAACATCAGACAATATGCATAGGAAGCAAACATAAGGGACATGCCTGGGTTTGAAGCCACTTGCTGTGCTTGAATAACTGTGTGGTTATGATCAGGTTACCTGACCTCTCCGTGGCTCCTCTACAAAATGGGAAGGACAGAATGGTGAGAAATAACACAAGTGTGGTACAGTACATGGCACAGAAAACATTGTTGCTATGATAATACTTATCTTTATTATTATTATTATCATCATCATCATCCATGAGCCCTGGTATAGATGCCATCAAAATGGTAAGCTCTAAAAATGGATTTCTTCACCCAAAGATCACATGTACGTAAGTTATTGATGTATTATTTTTTACCTTTTCATCTGACAAACCTAGAAAATCACTGAAATCACACATCCAGATAAGGCCCTTACAACCAGGTTCAGCAAAATCATGCTTCAATGCTATAAAATGCTAAATACTAACATTGAAATAGACAAGAGACAGCTGAATAGCAATATATAGCCATTCTAAGGTATATAGAACATGGTTAAATATAAACCAAAATTGAAATGTCCATGAGGAAGTCACAGGTTGTGGCCGAGAACATGCGTTTCTCTAGTAACATTGGTTAATCAATACCATGTCAATTAATGCCATAATGTTGTAAATGGTTGTAAATATTATGTTGGGTTTTTTACTTGATTGGGATGATACTCTGTTGGTTCTACCTTCAGACCAGAGATGGTCTCACCAAGAAAACTTACCAAGACAATAAGATGCTGGACTTTATGATTGGTCAAAACCTCCAATGAAGGAATGTCAACTGAATTTGAACTATGGAAATCCAACAAGGTGGAGTAATCCACCGTGGGGGTGGGGGGAGGGTTTGGGGAGGGGTGGGGGGAATTCCAGTGCATAAAAACAAATGTGTCACACTATGCAATGAAATTAATAATAATAAAAAAATTGCACAAAAAACAAAAACAAAAACAAATGGGATAGTGGAAAGGAGTGGTGCAACTCGTCCCAACAGTCAGACCATCAGATTTGAACACTCGGCGTCTGCAATGCCTGCTGTGTAGACACACATGGGCATCCCATGCCAGCCTCCACAGTAGCATTTAGGTTTAACTCCAAAGGGTGGTCAGTGTGAGTCCTCCTGCCTTTTACCTTGGTAAGAGGGATCCTTCAAGAACACAGTTCAAGTCTCCAGCAAGGCCAGGCCAGGCAAGCCAGATCAGATATAAGAATACACAGAGTATCAGGAGGTCACAATGGACAATGTCAGTGCTGCCAGACATTTCCTGGGTCTCCTTTCCACCATTTCCTTGCATACCTCCTACATGTTGACTGCAGCTTTAATTGCCTGCACCTGCAACTCCTCTTCAATGGATCGTCTCTGGCTATGAAACTATCTTGACCTCTTATCCAAGGAGCTGGAAGATGGGCTTATGACTTGTTCCCTGCCCCTTCTTCCACCCGTAACTGGAGTAGGGAGACATAGGGGTTGTGACTACCCTGAGACAGAACTCTTAAGCCATAGGCCCTCTGCAAATATCAGGCCGCACCATCCCAAGACTTTCTCTCAAGATACTCTATTTTCTTCCTCCTCTCTCCCACCCGGCCTACCACTCCTTGTGGCCGTCCTCCATGTGCTGTCCATTCCTGTGGCTTTCCTAATGCATTACTCAGGTAGAAGTAACTGTCTCTGCTCCTGGGGAGCCCCACCTAGCACCAGACAAAAGCCAGGAACATGGAAAGCTTGTCAACTTTCCCTAAAATTCCTTTCCTTTTAGCCAAAAACAGAATCTATATTCCTCTCTACTTTGTCATTTAGATAAACCAAAATTCTCTGGAGTTTGCAGCAATCTAAGGCTTTCTCAACCACCTTCAAGCCTATGTCCACAACAATGGTGCACACAACATTCTAGGAGAGCATCTCCATGGTCTCAATGCTCCTGGTTTCAAGCTGGTACTTTGCACCCCCACCAAAAAGAACCCTGCAGCCACAATGTGTGACTTCACTTACCCCTCAGCCAGAAGCCTCAGTCTCTCTCCAGGACCCACATGGAATTCCCCAAAGGTTAAGTCCCTGTTAAACTCCTCAATGACTTCTGCTGCCACCGAGAATGTTGCAGAAAACCAGTGGAGAGTCCAGGTGAGCTCTTATCCTTGCTCTCCCCGTAGGTTTGCACCTGTGTGCAGGATGTTCCTCTAGAGGCCCAAATTGAAGAGAGATGGTAGAACAAGGAGTTCCTAATTTGTGATGAAACAGGTGTTTTAATTCTGAAAACCTAACTCAACAATGGAATTAGCTAAGATGCACGTTAGAAGAGCAGAAGAAAATGGGATGGTTCTGTCTGCTAAAGTCTGATGCCCTCCAAAAGTCCCAGTAAGTCGTAAATTGCCTTAAAGAGCCAATCAACACTCATGACCAAAATTAATGGCATTGTTTTGCTCTGAGTTGATAAAATTCTAGTGACCAACCAAGAAACTTCAGCCACCAGGTATAGCCTTCTTGTGGGTAGGCTTTATCTTTTTTGTTTTAGCTTCTTTGATTTTTTTTTAAAAAGCTCCTCACTTTTCATGGCCTCCTGGAGTCTGGAAACCTCGGGCAGAAGGTGAGATTTTCAAGGATTCTTGCTCTCCATAGAGATGCTTAGGAGCAGGCCCAGGTCAAAATGGATAGGGCTGATTGCATTGATTTCCACCACCGCCACCTGCAGCCATCCCTGCCAGAATACAGGTTCCCATAGGGGGGCAGGGCGGGTGTTCAGAGGCAGGCTTTCAGGATCAGGGCCATCTCTGAGATGGCTGAAACCTCCCCTGGATTTCTTGGTCCTGAGGACGGAGGCTGCACTAGAGTGGGAAATAACTGCCTGCCCCACGGACTTCAGAGGAGCCAGGCCCTGCCCTACTGCCAAAAAGCATTTTCTGCTTTGCTGGTTTTCTCTGTTAAAGAAGCTTACTTGTTACAAACAACAGCTAAGGGGTCCCCTGTCTCATGTGTCTTAGCATCCATCGAGGATGCTTCGGTGGATGACAGAGCTGGCATCAGGAGTTCCCAGACAGCAGCCTGTGACTGGGTAATTAGGGGCCGGGATATTCAGTAACAGCACAAATGGCTTGGCTCCATTGTGCATGGCTTGTTTGTTTTTATCTTACCCCTAACTTTTTATGGGATTCTGCATGTAAGGCCAATGTTATAGTGCCAGCGAGCACACAATGTGTCCATAGGGAAATCATTATTCTTCTATGTTGGAGGCGCTTGTTTGAACCATTTTAAAATTATTTCTCTGGAAACAGGTCTGGCTTAAATGTGTTTATCCCTCTGCCTTTGTTAGTCCTTGTTTGCATTCACTGGGCATTAGCAACAGATGAACACAGTCATCGGAAGGTATTTAACTCTCCAAGGCCCTGTAGTTGCTTCCACATTTCTAGCCTAGATAAGATCATCAGAAACTGGGAAAACGTTGCTGTGGCTAGAAGCCCAGGGGAGCAGAGTCCCTTGAGGATGTGTCTTCAGGTCTGCCCCTGAGGCTATGTGCACACACTAGTTACACGTGCAGTATAGTAACCCCAAGTCAGAAGGAAAGCAATGGGGGGAGGAGGGGAATGAGTGAGAAATTGTCTAGAAACATTGAATAAAAGCAGGACCAAAGTTGTAGGTTGGGGCTTGGCGTGTCACCCATATGATCAAGAACAAATCACTTTCTTTGAACAGTGGAAGACTTGGACTAGAACCAAGGGCCCTCCCAATTGTGGCTTTCATGGGATCTAACATTCAGAACAGCTGATAGTAAAATCTCCAGAATAGCCAGCCAGGGGAGCTCTCCCAGAACCAGAAAGTTCACTGGAAGAAGGGGGAATTTTGCTGTGGGTGGTATAGCTCTGTCATGAACAGTGCGAGTTCTGGAGCTCTGCAGGAGGGGGTCAGATCCAGATTCAGCAGCCTTCCAGCTGTGCAACTGTGAGTCAGTTCTCAGCTTCTTTGTAGCTTTATTTCCACCCCCCGTAAATTAGGACTAATAATATCTACTTCACAGTGTTCAAGAGAGAAACCAATGGATTAATGGGACGAATTGGTAAATCTGATTTTGCACCTAAGGATACACCCACATTCTCACTATACATATATAAATACATATATGGCCCTCAAGAGATTGGAGGATCTATCCATGTATGGGAGGTTGCAAGATGCCTCTCAATAGTCTTATTAGGGGGGTAAAAATCATTCTTGTTCAAGGAGACAGGTCTCGGAGCTCAAGAAGAAGATTCCAGGCCTGGATTGCAGGTGTGTGGGGAGAATTGTTAGGCTGTGAGGTTAGGAAGGTTAGTTGGCAGTCGAAGCATAAAGAAAAAAGTTTGGTGGTGTCCTTCAACCTCCCCGGCAGCTTCTGGAGCTCGAGAAAGGGGACTGGACCCAGAATTTGTAGGAAGATGACTTCGGGATGGGATAAAAGATACACTCCTCAGTGGGAAAACTGAGGGTGAGTTGTTACAATCCTCCAAATGAATGACATGAGCTAAATGAGAGGCCAGTGACTGTCAGAATGCAAATGAAGACTCAAGGGATTGTAGAACAGGCAAAGGTCACGTCAACAACCACAGTGAGGAACACAGTAGAAGAAACTTTAAAGAGGGAAAATGGTGAGCTTGGTTGGGGCTGCTCAGTTACATGTGATCAGTAGTTGTTCAAATAGGAACCCAGGGCTCAGGAGGGCAGCCAGGCTGGGAGCATTCTTAGGTGCAAGCTGAGGCCCCAGGAAAGGAGTTAACAGCTCAGGGAGGCACCACAGGAGGGTGCCAGATCACCTGCTCTTCTCCCAGTGTATGTAAGCACCAGGCATGGCGGTGAATTTACTGATTTTTTTTTTTAACCTATCAGGACCAACCTATGTGAAGCCACCCACAAATACAGGTGTAGTCCAGTTTTTTAAAGCTGGGCTTGAATTTTCTGTTTCTTCCTGCCTTTCTGTGCACGTAATAAAACCACAAAGCACTTCACTCTGGTTTCTATCACAGTGGCAGATGCATTTGGATCTGACTGGGAGCGAGTACAGATTCTCAGCACAAAATAAAACAAGTTCCATTGCCTGTTCGTGTGCAATTAGGGACATGCAACCAGCTGCATGCAGGACCAGCTGTGACTGGTGAGGGAATCAAGGCTGCTGCTCTTTGCCAGGACCCCTGTGAAGCGTCTAAGTTCACGCTCTGATCTAAGCTGCAGACACTCTATGACACCAATATCCAAGACTTACAGCAATGGAAAAGGTCCAATACCCAGATGACCCCTGGGGACTAGACAAGAAGGAAAATCTCACTTCAAGGTCAAAACCAATCTTTCTTCTTGTCATTATGTCTCCAGTGCTTACCCCATTGCTTCTCTCATGTATGATTTCAGTTCTCTGTCTTACACCAGAAGTAGTCTTTTGTTGTTGTTATTAACATTATATGCTGGGAGCTTCTCCAAGGCCAAACCAGTGATGTTGCTATTGAATTTGTACATTCAAGCAAGCAAGGACAGCCAGGACAGCATCACATGATGGGGTATTGCGTTTGGCACAAGAAGAAGTCCCACTACTGGCCAGCCATTCAGAGCTGTGTGGACCCATGTACAGCTTCTTGTCACTGGAATTCTGTGTATAAGAAGACTGGCAGGACTGAGCATCCTTCCTCCTATGGTTGTGAGCAGATGGAGGAACAGGCAGCCTGCACTGCACCAAAACCCTTCAGGCATGCATCCACGCACCTTAGTGCCCTGCCTGGTTAACACACCTCGCTCCTTGTGTCTCTAAGTGGCTGAGTTCTCAAGGACATTTGGAGACACACTGAATGTCAAGTCTGCTTTATTTTTGTTATTGTTCTATCACAGAGGATCTCAGAAATCTTGCAGAAAAGGACAGCGATGTTTTTCTCCTAGATCACAGACTCCAGTGCAACCTGTAGTGAGTATTAAGGTTTCCCCTGTTTAAGAAGGAACAGGGAACAGGAGGGACAAGTGACAGATAGGTAGCTCAGTTACTGGACAAATATACTAAACCACCACCTATCTCACGCTTGGTAGTCTTTCTACCTAGCATATGGAATAAACTCGTAAGGATTTGGTCTGTTACTGAGCTCACTCCGCTGGTCTTGGATCAGAAAGAATTTCATCCATCTCAGGGATGCAGCATTACCATCATGGAGCTTTCTTAGGTTTTAGTGAATTTATGAGCACGGCCCGATTTATATACATCTGGTTACCAGAGTCTAAACCAAGTGATGGCCTGAATACATGGTGTCATGCTCATGCATCCAGGGTTAAGGAGTATCAGAGTTCCTGGACTATGTTGGGAATTTACCAGAGAAAGGTCAGGTATGATGCTCCTTGTACAGTAGGAGGTCCAGGGGACTTGATTCAAGGCAGTGAAACAAAAAGCCACTAAATGGTTCCCCAGTGACCTGAGTTGATCAGATTTTACCAAAGGCTTAACCACGCTGTGAAACAGAGTTTACATATGGGAGGTGCTGGCTTGTTGCATGTACATTTGATCTCTTTCTCCTCTGAAACAAAATTTTTCCCACAGGGTAACTTTTTAAAACTGTGACCATTTAATTTTGGAAAAACAAAAACAAACAAACAGAAAAAACACCCCTTTCTTTTGTGAAGGAAAAACTCAGCCCCATGTGTTTGTTTCCAGCCTCCCTTGACTTTCTGAGATTCTGTATTTTGCTGTTGGGGAGCTTTTTTCCTTCCCAGCTATACAATAAAGCCTTTGTTGTTCAGCATTGGATTAACCCCAACCCTCCAGGAACCAGCACATCTGTGAATCCCCAGTACAGCAATTGATGTTCGTGATCATGACTCAGACTCTATGAGGTCTCACACGCCTCCCATCTAAGAGAACACATTAACAAGTGTTCACAGGCCCAGGGCACTGATTCCCCCCCAAGCAGAGAGAGCAGGGGTCTGCCAATGCCTAAGGTAGAAGGAGCCTGCAGTGAGAATTTCCAATTTGCCCCCAGGTCGTCCACTATGAGAACAATGACCATCTACACTCACTGGTCAGAACATGTCCCTCCTTTGAGTGAATCTCTGTGTGGTCTTCGCAGACTCAGCCAAAACATGCACACAGCTATAAAGGCAGACATCGTGCACCCAGTTAAGTCGATGCTGTCCTTAAATGTTAAACTTGAGTTGAAGAGTGAATGACTCTCTCCTCTTGATTGGCATCATGTGGATGCTTCCTTCTCCTGGCCACACAACAGCCAACTATGAAGGCCACATCCAGGCCTCAGCACAGACAACATCCCAATTGACATGTGAAACAAAGCCTGGGGAAGAGGAGGGAAAAAAAAAAGAGACCGTAGCTGGGAAGAGCGGTTTTGCCATCAGAGTGACCAGGAATCCTGGACTCAAGATCACTTCTGAAAAGTAACACAGCTGAAGGAACATTATAGCACCTTTCAGTAATGGCAAGTGAATTTCATCCTGGGGGGAAACCAACTCATGAGACCCCGTATAAGGTTGATTGGCAAGCACTGATTGATTTGCAAGTAGGACAATGTTGATTCAGTTAAGGAAGAAGGAAATATTATTTCAAGCAGGAACACGTCTTCACAGAAAAACAGAACATAAATATTCCTAAATGGTAACAAAACTAGGATATCATGACTTCCACAGAGACAGATAAGTTAATCCCCTGAAAGAAAGTTTTTCAAAAGCTTATAGTACCTGGTGCTCCTGCTCTCTAACCCTCCTACTCACATGCCACTTCACTGTATTTTTCCATAAAATTATAACCTTCTGTGATTTTCTTATTCAGTGTTTCTAAAGGGCTATGCTGCTGAGGTAGGTGGGAAAAATGCATGTTTCCAATGGTGGCCTCTTTTGTGAGCAGGCCAACTAAAATATGTTTTCCATAAGCACCATGCTTTCTAGGGGTTAGCATCATGCCTAATCCTACCAAAAGTCTATTGTGGAATGCTGCAGTTCTGGAATCTTCTAAATTCTATATGTTCTACCCAATGATTTACTTGAGTTGATCTCAGCTGGGATGCCTCTGACATTTCCACTTGAACTCTTCTCCCCTGGTGTGTGGTATTTGGGACAGTCAGCATCCTTGGGCCTTCTCCACTCAGTGCCAGGAGCACTGCCACCAAGTCTTTAGCATGACCACATTTTCAAGTACTCCCTGGGAGGGAACTTCTATCTCCCTGGATAAGGAATAGGGAAGCTAAAGGCAACAACAACTCTTCATGCTTTCCTAGTCGTTTCTTTACTAGACCTTATCTCCCTGCTCTGTACCTAAATACACAAGCTTGTCGAATCATGAGTGATAAAAAAATACACAAAGCCCTTGTTATTGTATGCGTATTGGATTTTTCAAAAGTCCTTGGTATCAGGAGCAAGCATTTAGCCTAGTGGTTAAGATGTTCATATCTCATGTCATGGCACTTGGTTTTCTGTGCAGCTCTGACTTCAGACTCTGGTTTCTTAATATACAGACTCCAGGCAGCAGCAATTGTGAATCAAGTCATTGGGTCCTTCCCACCTAGATGAGAAACTTGCCTTGAGTTTCCAGCACTTGGCATTGGCCACAGCTGGGAATTACTGCAGGCATTTGGGAAGGGAACCAGCAAATAGAAGTGGTCTCCTACCCATCACATGACCACTCCCCCACCCACTGTCTCTCAAATATTAGATTTAAAATCATACATGGTGCCATGGTAAGTCTGACTCATGCTATATGTAATTTTCCCAGCTGCCTTCCTTCTATCCCCTGGAACCTTTCAGGGTCAACTTCCTGTTGCAGTTTCTTAAAATGCCTACCTAGAGTTCAAAGCCAATCTGTGTCTACTTCAACAGCTTCTCCTACTTGCTTTGCCAGTGCAGAAGGCTCTAAACGTTGAACCCAACTTCATTCTCTTTTCCAAGGCCCTCCCCTGTAGATCCACCTTCTCATACCAGGAGTTTCCAATGAGACCTGCCATCAGTTCCCTTCCTCCTTCTATGTGTGGACTACATCATCAAGACCTGTGATGGATTTGATCCATAAATTGACCCACCATAGAGTGACAAAGACTTCCAAGAAGTGACAAGTTCTGCTTTCTTGCTCTTTAAAACCAGCTGCCACATAATAGGCTGGACTGCCCTGAGACCACCATGTTATTAGGAAGCTCAAGGCAGCTTGAAGGGCACCAAATTGACAGATCTGTAGCTTTAGCTTTCCCAGCCCTTCCAGCCTCACTTGAATGCACCTAATTGTCCCTAGCTGAAACACCCAGAGGAGAAAATTGCTCAGTTGAAATTTAAATTGGAGTAATAGCAATATTTTTTGTTTGTGTTGTTTTTTTAAAGATATGTTTATTCTTATTGGAAATGCAGAGTTATTGAACGAGAAGGATAGATAGAGAGGTCTTCCATCCACTAGTTCACCCTCCTAAAGGCTGCAATGGCTGCAACAGCCAGGGCTGGGCCAGGCCAAAGCCAGGAACTTCTCTGAATCTCCCAAATGTGGGGACCTAAGCACTTGGACCATCTTCTGCTGCTTTTTCAGGCATATTAGCAGGAAGCTAGATTGGAAGTGGAGCAGTTGGGACTCAAACCTGTGCCACATGGGATGTTGGCACTGCAGGTGGAGAATTAGTTTGATACACTACTGCACCCATTCCACAAGATGTTGTTTAAGCCACTACATTTGGGGAAAAGCTTTTGTGTGGCAATAGATAATTTATACAGACCCAAGGCTATGTTTAAAAAAAAAAAATTTCAGGCTGCATTTGGGGTTGTAGTTTAAATTCCTTAATTTGGACAAGATTCTTAAACAACTGCCAACTCACACCAGCAAAGGAGAGGCCTCCCTGCTGCCACTCCAGCTGCTGTGCTAACCTTTGTTCACTGGTGTTCTGGAGAAATATTTTCAGAGGACTCCATGTCCTTGCATTTTTTTCAAAAAGGGACAGTTTTCCTGTCACTAAAGGAATAACTTCTCTGTATACAAAGGACACAGGGATCCATTGTGGCTGAGCCTCCTGAGCTCTGCCAGCCTCTCTGGAGAGTGCTACTGCGGTTGCTCTTCCCCTTGCGAATGCAGTTTCTCACAAAGACATATCTTGACAACCACGTCTCGAATTCCATTCTCTTCCTCCAGCAATCGCTTCTCCTTGATGTATAGACACACGTTTAAATAAATCAATCATACAATGTGTAGGATTTCTTTCACCTCTCAATGTGGAGTTGCTTATTTAACAAAATTTTCGACTCTCCCAGTGTTATCATTCTCGGTGCCAAAAAGTTTGTGTTATGTCTCTGTTTCTGTGTTTCATTAACTTGGAGGAGTTCACTGTCGCACTTGACAAACACTGAGAAGGTTTAGGAAGTGTCTATTACTCTCTTTGCATCATCAGGCCCTTGACCTTCACGAAGCTTTCAAGGGTTTTCCAATCCATTAGGGCGAGGGAACGGGGAGGCTTTTCTTTTGAATCTCAAAGATCTTTAAGAGGTAAACTGTGATTTGCAATCTCTGTTACATAACTTCACCCTGTGCCAAAGTCCTAGCAAACCAGAACAGACAGAACAATTCTAAATTAGGCACCGTTTTGGCATCTCTTTCATATTCTAATTTTTAAAAAGATAACATTTATACTGATTAGTTTACACATTCTTTTTAAGTTTGGACACATCAAAGTCCAAAAATTATTAGGCTGTCTAAAGATATTCAACCAACGAAGCCTGCTTTGCTTGTATTACTTCCTACCCTGTTCCAAAGCTCACTTTGATGGCATGTTTATGAAGGCCATATGTACTGAGCACTGAGGCAGAGGAGGAGAATTCAATCATGTTGATGAAAACCAATGCCAAGGTTTGGAAAAAGATTTAGGTCTGTTGCACCGAAACATCTTTCCATCTGTATATTAAGATGATTCTGGAACTATGACACCACCCTCAGAATGTAGGAATGCCAAAGTCATGCAAAAGTTGGGCATGAAAATCCCATGCATTAAAAACTGATAATGCCATAAAGACATTTCAAAAAAGATGGGTTAAGCTATGAATTTGGCTGCTTGGGGAGTAGTTGGGTTTCAAGTCTCTCTTGACAGGGACACATTGGAGAAACCCAGTTTCTGCTGGATAGATTAATTTAATAAGCCCAAGCTGTTCCAATGAAACAAAGTGAGACATATCTTCAAAATCCACTAGGCATTAGGAGTTTTACATTCATCACTTCAGATAAGCCTCACAATAACCCAAGCAGGCATAAAACATCCAGAAATTAAAGAAACAAAAGCTCAGAGGGCTCACATCAACTGGCCAAGACCATTTGCTTTTCCAGTAAAGGCGATAACTTGAGATGCGAACTTCGGTCTGATGAACTCAGAAACTCTTTCCTGTAAATATCAGAGCTTCTTTGAAACCATGATGAAAGATTATTATCTTGGCTCTGCACCAGGTACAGACTCCCCTCCTCATACTGGCTGACAGCTGCTAACAGGTGACTCATATAAAGGAGAGTGGAGAGTAACAAGTGGATGAATGAGAGAACCCTCACCTAGCTGTGAGAAAGCTGTGGATCTTGCTTACATCTCTATCTTAACCCTCAAATGATGCACTGCACTGTGGACCCTAACATAACACCTGGAAAGTGTTCAAGATCCTTGTTGAGTTGGATCTGCTGAGAGTAAGGATGATGATAGCAGCACCTTCTGAATTAAAATATAATGAGCAATGTCTTATATGATAAATACTGTCTCATATAGCCTAAAACTCATTGAACTCTTTTGGTCCTCATAGTGGCTTATGAGACATACAAGTTGGTTTTCATATTTTACAGAGAAACTAAATGTTTCTCACATAAGTGTTAAATAACTTGTACAAAGTCACATAGCCAGCAAGAGTCACCAACAAAAATTAAATTGAAGCATTTGAATTCAGTACCACTTTATTAGTATTTAATACACATGTGCGATCACAAGAATTATTTGAGGCACATTAAAAAATACTTGCCCTAATACCTTTTTTTTCCCAGAGATGCTAAGTTAGAAGGTTTAGGAGAGCTCCAGTGATGATTTTGTAATGATCATTTCATTTCCCCTGCTCTCTCTCCCTAGCGGAGAAACTCCCCCAACACACAGCAGAGTACTGTTAACAACATCACTGACAAAGAACGTCTCTACCAGTTAGTTGCATGGGTTTCGGTCCTCTGAGAAGCTGATGCCAAGACAGCTTGGACATGCAAGGGATTGACTAGAGGAAACCACAGCAAGACAAAGGGAGAAAGGACTCAGAGGTGGGTAGGAGAACCTTCGGGTCACAGTGCAGACATGCCACCTGTGAAAGGAAAGACAAAAGGAAGGATTAGGTGGAAAATCTTCAGTCCTGAAAAAGCATTGGCCAGGCTGGTCTGGGGTCCCCAGGAAAAAGTTGCTTGTTAGAACTGAGTCTTGCATTGTGCAGGAAGATTCCATTGTAGTGCATCCAGCCTGCTCAGAAGCAAGGAGAAGTGCTGCCTGGAGGAAAAGTGGAGCTGGTAAGTGTGCTATGAAGGATACAAAGGGATGGTGATGGAGGCAGTTGGTTGGCTATACTTCCTGCAGCAGGTTCTTTGGAAGAAGAACTGAAGGGTCCAACCCCCAAAGCTGTCACTGATGCAAACCTGACAAGCGTGTAATCAAAGCGAGCCCTGAGCCAAATGAAAAGGAACTAAGAAATGTAAAATATTGGCTCTTTAAAAGACATAATATGAACATGAGAAGGCAAGCCACAGACTCTGGGGAAATAACAGCAAAACATTTCTGATACAGCGTTGGAATCCAGAAAATTTAAACAACTTTTAAAACTCAATAGTAAGAAATTAACAAATATTTTATTGAAGAAGATAGATGGGTAGCAAAATTCATGAAAATTCACTCAATTTCAATAGTTACTAGAAAAATACAAATTAGGTGATAATGAAATGCCCGTTATTTCCATTATAGTGTCTGCTGTTAAAAGGCCTCATCAAGTGTTGATGGGATGTGGGAAAAGTATAATGTAACACACTGCTGGTTGGATGGGTTAAAGAATTTCCAACTTGTGGGGCCCGGCGGCGTGGCCTAGCGGCTAAAGTCCTCACCTTGAACGTGCCGGGATCCCATATGGGCACCGGTTCTAATCCTGGCAGCTCCACTTCCCATCCAGCTCCCTGCTTGTGACCTGGAAAAGCAGTCGAGGACGGCCCAAGGCTTTGGGACCATGCACCCGTGTGGGAGACCTGGAAAGGGTTCCTGGTTCCTGGCTTCGGATCGGCACAGCACCGGCCGTTGTGGCTCACTTGGGGAGTGAATCATCGGACGGAAGATCTTCCTTTCTGTCTCTCCTCCTCTCTGTATATCTGACTTTGTAATAAAAATAAATAAATCTTTAAAAAAAAGAATTTCCAACTTGTCAAACGACTTGTCCAAGTTTGCCAGCTTCTTTAAAAGTTAAGCAGGCAGGACCAGCACTATGGCACTGCAGCTAAATCCCCAGGCTATGATGCTGGTATCCCATATGGGTGTTGGTTTGAGTTCCAGATGCTCCACTTCAGACTCAGCTGCCTGCCCACATAACCAGTAAAAGAGAGGATGGGCCAAGTGTGTGGGTCTTCTGTGCTCATGTGGGAGATCCAGAAAAAGCTCCTGGTTCCTGGCTTAGGTCCAGCCCAGCCTCGGCCATTGTGGCTATTTAGACAATGAACCAGTAAATAGGCGATCTCTCTTTGTCTCTCTTTCTCTCTGTGTAACTCTTTCAAGTAAATAAAAATAAATCTTTAAAAAAAAATTAAGCATCTATTTACCACATAAACCAGCAATGACAGGTCCAAATGTCTACCCAAGAACAATGAAAATAGCATCAAGCTTTGTATGCAAATATTGATGGCAACATTAGCATGATAACCACCAACCAGAAGCAGCTCAAATGCCCATGGAAAAGCAAAATGTGGTCTAAGCCAATAATTGAATGCTATCAACTTTGGCAGGCACACACTACTGTTACATGAAACGGTATGAAGGATTCCCAAAAACGTCATGTAAGAGGAAAAAAACCACACAGAGAGGATTTCATGTGATATGATTGTTCTACATAAATTTCCAGAAAAGACTGTAAGAAACACACTGTGCAGTTGCTTAATGCCAGTGAAGCAGTTGAAAGAAACCAGGGAGATTTTCGGTGTAATGGAGGCATATTAACTAGATAGTGATTAAACAACTATTGCACATTTAAAAGAATATATTTAAAGCAGGTGAATTTTGCAAAGTGTAAATCAAACCTCAAAAAAATGCTAAAGAGCTTAAAAGGCTAAGAACGCTAACAAATTGGAGTATGACTACTGATTGTACCTGAAGAGTAGGATTGAAAGGATGTTAAGATGACAAGACCTCTGTCTAGACTCCAATGTGGACGAAAAAGGGATAAGATATTTGAAATATGAAGAGGAGTTGACTTTGAGTTTAATTTTGGATGCATGAAGTTTGAGGTAACCACTGTACACTCAAGTTATTACAACCATATTGGATGGACTACAACTCATGAAAGCCATAAGAATTGAAATGAGATTTGAGAATTACTCACATTTGAGAGGTATGATAAGTAGCCAAGACTGTCCAAGGAGAATGCACAGTATGAGGGATGCTTG
The DNA here is from genome assembly GCF_030435755.1 of Ochotona princeps. Classification (NCBI taxonomy): domain Eukaryota; kingdom Metazoa; phylum Chordata; class Mammalia; order Lagomorpha; family Ochotonidae; genus Ochotona; species Ochotona princeps. The sequence goes on from NC_080832.1 coordinate 108,090,679, forward strand.
CCAGGTTGTAATACATTTCAAGCTAATTAGGGACAGTCTAATCAAGGTTGGTTCCCCTTGAGAGTATTACATTATTTGTGGGGTCTTGAGGTAACATGTCTGTATTGCATCTATTGTTCTTATGACTCAAGATCTCAAAAGCTCTGCTCATCACCTCAGATGCATTATGTAGAGGTCATCTAATTGAATTGGATTGTCTAATGTTTATCTTATGCTGCATAACTGAAACTGAACTGTGCCCAGTTTAATAATATCTGAGGATACATCATGTGCAAGACCACTAAGTAAACATACTTAGAACTAGAAGAAAATGTAAGGCTCACAAGTTTGACTTCAAGAAATAAACAATCTGATTCTCTGGCTTCTAGTTTCAATATATAGATTCTTGGGTAGACAGAGGAGGATGGTGTAAAAGGAACTAGAAAACTCATTGATCTACCTGTTCAAAGAAAAGTCGAGAAGAATCTGGTAGATTGTCTCTGTAAATAAGCCTTTGGCTGAAAGCAAATTTGAGGAAGTCATTCAGGCCAAAAAGGCTTCTGTTTTGTTTAAAAAATATATATCAGTTCTTGTGGGTTTCTTTTTTAAGCTTGCCTTGGTCATTTTATTTCAAGTAAATTTTATTCTGATTTTCCAAGAGGCATGGTAAGTATTATTTTCAGAAGCTCTTAATAGATTGTGCAATTCCTGGCAAAAATGAATGTGTTCCAGACAATAGAGAAGTGAGGCTGCCTCCTTGGCCCTTTCATCAACAATCTCTTCTACATAAAAATACAGATAAAGGAGCTTGGACTAGGTCTGACAAATGAGCTGAGCTATAAAAGAGGGACAAGGACAGCTCCATAACTGTGTGCTTGGATGATGGGAGATACTGGCTCAAACTGACAGGTGGATAATGAGACCTTTGAAAGCCACATGGAGGATGGAGACAAGCAGCCACTGGAAGCGAGGACATGGATAGTCTGATGATCTTGGGCAGTGTGTGGCATCCTGCTGTGTGAGTTATTTCAGTAACTATTGCAAGGAGGACTGCAATTAGGCTCCAAGTGACCCAATGTGGCCAGATGACAGAGGGCTGATGTTTCCACTGTCAGGCAGGGGAAGGAAGCTATGTCATGTGCTGCATGAACTCTGGCTAAGCTTGACATAAATGGTCACGCTTCAAATTTCTCCCCAAAGAACAGCAAGCTTCTGTGGCTCTCCAGTAGAGAGCTAGTCAAAAGCTTCCAGATAGTATGGATCAAGGAGGACGCTGTTGGAATACCTTCCATGGCCAGACCAGACCTGGTATCCACTCAGCCAGCTCTGCCTCCAGAACATACCTGCAGAAATGTCTCTGCCAATTGGAAATCACTGCAAACCAGCTAAAGATACATACCCTTCTTTTAGCAAACAAAATGAGAGTTCCCTAAATTCAATTGTTTCAGTTCAAGATTTTATGTGTAAATTCCTTTAAAATCACTTGGTTCAAGAGGAAAGATTTTAGATGGTCAACTTCTGAATCCTTGAATCTACAAGTAAATCTGAATTATGTTTGATTGATACAAAATTTATTAAATTATGCTTATACTATTTTTTTCCTACTTAGAAATTTTAAATGGACTCCTGGCATTATGAAAGAAAGCTTTCACGACTTCAAAAATTAGGCAGAAGCCAGGAACTCCATCTGGGTTACCCATGTGAGTGGCAGGCAAGTTCCTGGACCATCATCTGCCACCTTTGAGGGTGCAGATGAGCAGAAAGCAAGATTAAAAATGTGGAGGAACTGGGACTTGAACCAGGCACTTTGTTATAGGATGGGCATGTCACAAGCAGCATTTTAACCCACTGTGCTACACTTGCCACTCTGCACAGGGTTGTATTGAGCGCCTTAGTCTGGAAATAGCTCTACCTCATCTGATGCACAATGGGCTAGCAAAGATGTGAGAGCGATGTTGCCACTTTCCAAGATGCAGTAGATGCGTTAGAAGAACACTGCCAGCTTCTTCCAACCATGACGTGACCATTTACTCAGGTGAAAGCCAGCAGACACAGAATACTCCCTGATGGCTCACCATGTTGACTTATTGTAGCCATTAGTTCTGCCTTACAAATGCAGCACCAAATCTCGCCTTACTGATCACTTTTTAATAGAAGATCATATTGCTTCTTATAAAATTTCTTTTACTGTGACTGCTTTTCAGTGACATGAAGACCTGTTTTACATTCTCCAAAGTGTCTATTTTCTCTTAATTACACCAAGGAACCAAATAACTCTCCCAGATCAGCCCTTACTATCAACGAGTCTGTCTGCATGATGGAAAACACTCCCCACACAGCTGTATTCTTTGCTCAATCCTTGGATATGAAGATTAGTCATTATATTAAAATCTGATTTTTCTGCCTTACAGATGAGAATCCTCTTGTAAAATATTAGACATAGTTTATAAGTTATTCAAGTTAGATTTATAGATTCTTAGTTTTAATTTCACTTGTATTTATATAAACTAGTGTATCTGTTCACTATTACTCTGGATGAGGATGAGGATACTTTTTTTTTTTGCTCACTCTGTTTTTAACTTAAAAAGAAATATCATTCACAATTTATGGAGTGCTTTGATCACAACTTTATGCTGGCTTCAGTACAACACAGAGACGAGCTTCTGCATAGTGTTTCTAGGGTGTATTGCCTATACCAATAGGCATCCATCTCACACCATTTTCCAAAATGACAGTTTCTCCCTGGATCTGGTTGGTAAAAAAGAGGCTATATGACATTTTACCAAGATCCTAATAATTTCTAATCTTCTTAAATTCTCTTCCTGTTTTTGAAGACGCTAACTCTGAAAGAAGCCATGAGAAAGTTGAAACTGCCTGGGAGGAAGTCATCAGATAGAGGTCCTGATGGAGAGCCACTGAGGCCTTCAGGTCATAGTCATTATCAACAGTCAGCCGAGGGCGGAAGGGAATGTGCTGGTGATTGCAGGCTTCTTATCCCAGGCCCCAAGTTTTCCAACGGAGGTGCCAGGCATCATAAAGCAGAAATAAATCTTACACCTTCTGCTTTTTCTGCAATCCTGACCACAGACTCCACAAGCAAACTAAACGGTTGTCTTAACGCCAGTACGTTTAGGGTAACCTTGTAGGCCATGATGTGACTACAACATCTTGTTTTCTTCTTTCCTTCCTTATCCTTTACACTCCTCTATGGTTAGTACAGAACATTTCTGGGCATGTCAAAGAATAGATAATAAGGCCTGTAGAACATTATCCTATTATGCTGACATATTATACAGATACTGAAATTACAAGTACAGAGGTAACTCTCATTGCTGAGAGATGGGGTGCCTCTTGAAAGCAATGAAGGAGAGACACCAAAGGCTTTCAGAAGGGCCTTGGGGTTTTTAGGCTTCCCTGATCTCTTCTTGCTTGGACAGGAACCTGCAGAGAAGACATTCTCGAATGCTGGTCTCTTAACCGGTTAAGAAATGGCTGGCCAAATCTTGTGCCACACATTTGAAGGTATGGCCACGATTTTAGCACACTTGGACAGTTTCAAAGTCCAAATATTTATTTATGTTTCTAGATTGTGATGATTAACTCTAGGTATGATGTTAAAACTTCAGCAGAATGCAACCGAATGACAAGTTTTCCATCCCACACTTTGGTTTTAAATGTTGATTCCATAGACACCAGGATTTTTTAAGAGATCATATTAGGTTCAAGACAACAAATTATTCTTGGCCTCCATTTAATCAGGAATCATGAAAGTGCCATGGCATTTATTCAGTGGTCCATGTTGGTCTAATTACACAGCACAAATGAGTTGAGCTATGAAAGAAGCATAAGGACAGCTCCATAACTGTGTGCTTGGAGGGTAGGAGATACTGGCTCATACTGACAGGTGGGTAATGAGACCTTTGAAAGTCACAGGGAGGATGAAGAGAAGCAGCCACTGGAACGCATAATGATGAACTAAAAGTCATAGTTCTTAACAATTTAAGGTTAGAAGGTACTCAAAGACATAAAGATTTCCTCTTTATTATGTGTGGGAAGCCTGGACACAACTATTGATAAGAAGCTATTTGCTTACTTTACTCCTGAGCACTCCTCATTATTTGAAAACTTTTGAATTGAGTTCATATTTCCTTTCAATTAAATATATAATTATAAATATGTCATTTTAATATACATAGTTTATATATATATAAATTATTTCATATATTTATAAATTTGTCCTCTATATAAGTTATATATTACATACAATGCAAATAATAATTTATATTACAATATAATATTCATATTATATATTATATAATTATATGCTTATTTAATTATATATACAATTAGATATTATATACAACATAAACATATAATACATAATTAATATAATATAAATTAATATAATACAATATAAAATGTAATATGATATAAAACATATATAATTAATTATAACATGCATGCGGTATATTATATATTATATATTATAGATGTAATATAAAGTTTGTTGTATATAATATATTGCATATATACTACATACTATATATAAATATATTTTATATTATATTTATACAAGTATATAAATATAAATTTATAAATTTCTTTATTTTATAAATCATATATTTATGTTTACTATAGTGTATGATTATATTTTATAATTATATTGAATACAGTATATATTTATATATAATGTGTTTACTGTATTATATATAGCATATATTAGATAATATAATATGCTACATATTATTCTATCTAATAAAATATTGCCATGTGATATATAATATTTAATATATGACATATATGAATATATATGAATATATTTATATTGAAAATGTGTTATATATTATTCTATACAATAAAATATTGTTATATTGCATTATACACATTGCATTATATATTAACATCCAATTATTAATATATAATGCTATGTATTTATGTATGAATATAGAATATTATGCTATATTATAATATAAATTATATATAAAATGTGTTTCTAATTATGTATTAAATATATAATATTATTTATATATAATTGATCTATAAACAGTCTGATCCTTGTTACTGGTCCTTGGCCAGGACAGTTGGGCTGCAGGATGCAGGTTGGGCAATTCAAGACCATGCTGTAGATCAGGTTCTATTTACTCCACATGCTTCATTCTGGGACCAAGCTTGGGAGATGGAAACCAGCTCACAGGAATCAAAGGAGCACCAAAGGACAAGCTAAATCATGCAAGCAAACATAAAGTCTCTGCCCACATCCCTCCTACCTATGCTGTTAGCCAAGTCCATTGGAATTGGAGGGTGGAGAGAGGTAAACTCCTTGGATTGTCCCATTGTTCTTTGGAAGAACGATGCAAAGCTCCAAGGTAAGTGTGTGTGATGATTGCAAGGGAATGAAGGATTGTAACAATTTCCTTTTCCATTGTAATTGTACTGTACTTTTTAAACAAAAGCCAGCTTAAATAACTGCATTTTTAAACCCAAGAGTAATATTCTGGGCTGAAATCCTACAGATTGTTATATTAGGCAAACTCACAAATACTGAAGAATCCCAAACACTGAGAAAGTCAACAATCCTAAATCCAATTTAAAATTTTACGAAAACCTGATTGAGTGCAGTGGTCAGGGAACTGCCTTGGTTCTCAAAGGCAGTACACTTGGCAGGGAAGCCACACAGCTCTTCTGGCTGATTTGGAGCGTGGCAAATGCACTCAAGTTTCTCGATATTGCCAGCAGCATCAGAAAGGATGTGGCCAATGCAGGCAGAAGCACCACTAAAAATGGAAATATCAAAAAAAAAGTTGGGATAAAATGTTTAAACAAGTTTATGGGAAGACCTACCTGATTTCTGAGTGATGTAATGGAAAATCCATTTTTGGTCTGCCCATGTCAAGGACGTTTAAAAAATTGAATAATATGAAAATTTGTAATAAATTCTAAACCAGCTAACCAAATCTCTTACTGCTGAGAAAAGGTCAGCTGGAATTTCTAAATAAGTAAAATAATGCATTGAAGTCCCAAGACAAGGTGACAGCTTAAGAATATTAAAGTCTGCTGACTGCGTGTGTGCATAAACAGATGAATGCCTAAATATAGATAGACATGTTACTTATTGATTTTTACAACTAATAACTACTTATTAAAGTGAGGACTAGATCCCAGATGTTGATTTGTTTGTTTTTTAATAACAGTTATCGCAGTCAGCCAAATTATATCATTAGGCCTTCCTTCAGTTCAAATTTGTCCAACCTTGAAGAACTTACTAGAGCTCTGACTCTGACGTAAGAAAATGGGACATTTAAATTTTGTCAGGGCTGTGCTGAAAAGAAGATCTTCCAATATAAGGAGTGTGTCTCCTAAAGACAGCAAATTAAATTCAGTGCATTTCACACCTTATATAAATTGTTCAAATGTATGGAAATACATCATAGCCCTAATTGTAAAAAAAATTGATGAAAAATTATAAGACTCTTAGAGGAAAACAAAGGTGAAAAATCTTGGTAATTTCAGATTAGGCCAAGAGTTGTTAGATGTGATACCAATGCATGAACCATAAAAGAAAAAAAAAGCTAGACTTCAATTAACTTTTAAGAAAATCCTTTGCTCTGGGAAGGCAATAGACAGAGATTCAAAATATATGCTACAGACTTGGAGAAAATATTTACAAATCATAGAAGTATTTATATTTGAAACTGTCTTCTATACTTGCATATATAAGGGTACTTGAAGAATCTATAGAAAGTCAAATTAAAGCAGAAGTTTATTTTGGTGTAAAATATTTTGAATCCATGTATACAAGGAGTTTTTAAAACATTCATACAAAATGTATCATGAAAAACTACCTGGATTTTGGACCCAGCGCGACAGCCTATTGACTAAATCCTTGCCTTACATGTGCCAGGATTCCACATGGACATTGTTTCATTTGCTGGCTGCTCCACATCCCATCCAGCTACCTGCCAGTGCACTAGGAAAGCAACAGAGGATGACTCAAAGCCTTGGGACCCTGCAAATGCATGGGAGACCCGGAAGAAGCTCTTGGCTTTGGATTGACTCAGCTCCAGATGTTGTGGCATTTGGAGACTGAACCAGCAGATAAAAGATCTTTCTCCATATCTCTGCTTCTCTCTGTACACCTGCCTTTCCAATAACAATAAGTAAAAAAATAAATATCTGAATTTCAAATTTCTTTGCACAACAAGCAAACTTCTCTTTTACATTCATTTTGCATGAACTGTTTGGATTGCCCTTCTATGCATGTATTTAGCAAAAACATCCCAGTTAAAAAGTGACTGGAAGTTTTGAACTTCATATAGGAAGATATACTTGGAATGCAAATAAGGCCCTGAGGAGGTGTGCACAACAGCATTTACAACTAGAAAAATGAAAATTATAATTACATGAGGTACTATTACTTATTAAGTGGTTAAAATGCTCTTTAAAGTGTCAACACCAAGTGTTAATGAGGATGCAGAAAAATCAGGATTCTCAAATATTGCTTATGGGTATGCAGAATAATATAGTAACTTAGCAACTGATACAGTTACTTAGGAAAACCATCTGGTGGGGAAGTGGGCTCCTCACAGATTTAATCTTATACTAAAAATAGGAGCATAGAATCCTGTCCCTGGGTGTTAACTTTAGGAAAATGAAGACTAAGATCCTAAAGTGGGTTGATGAGTGAGCAAATGCAATAATCCAGTCCATGGACCAGTACACAGCAAAACAGAATAACATCAATACCTACAACAAAATGGATAAAGCACAAATGAATTATTTGGAATGGAAGAAGCCACACTCCAAGATCATATATGGTAGTATTCCACTTATGTAACATTCTGCAAAAAGCTAAGACAGAGATGAAGAACAAGCCAGTGGTTGTTCGAGGCCCAAATCAAAGGGAGGGTTTGACAAGGAATACCATGAGAGAATTCGAGGGTGGCAGACAGCAATCAATTGCTCTGCTTCCCAATCATGACAATGGTTGCATAACTCCATGCATTTTTTTAAAATACACAGAAATATACATTTTAAGAAGGGAACTTCACTATATATGAATTTTAAAAGACGTTCCAAAAGTTCAATGAAACAATTAATTGTTTTAGCATTATATGCCAGCAAATACAGATTATAAAACTGAGAAAGTCAGAGTTCCTTGGAAATGTCTTGGGAAGGGTCTCAGAGGAAATGATGACACTTTATCACTGAGAACTATATGAGGAGCAGTAAACCTTAAAGGCAGGAGAGGTGAAGATGTCACTTTGTAAATAGAGTGAGAAAAGGGAAGGGAAGGGAAGGGAAGGGAAGGGAAGGGAAGGGAAGGGAAGGGAAGGGAAGGGAAGGGAAGGGAAGGGAGGTGAGGTGGGGGGGAGGGGAAGGGAGAGGAGGGGAGGGGAGAAAAAGGAAAAGAAGGGAAAGAAAAAAAGAAAAGGAAAGGGAAGGGAAAGAAAAAAGAAAAGGAAAGGAAAGGAAAGAGAAAGAAAGAAAAGACAAGAAGAGAGGAGGAGAGGAGAGCAGAGAAGAGAAGTAACTTGGGACATTTATGAGGCACCTTAAAGCTAAGCATGGTTTAGTGGTCAGGGACTGGAGAAGAGGGAGAGTGAGAAGTTCACAGCCCAAAGAGGCACACAGAGGTCTTGGGTCAGCAAGCGTGTGCAGGGAGTGACAAGAGATTCAATTCAATCGGAGGACAAATGGAACGTGAGAGTGTGCTGGAACTAATTGGTATAGAGTGTCCAGAACAGCTTAATTCAATAGACAGTGGGAAGCCATTGGAATGTTTCCAGTGGGAGTTGACTTCAAAGCAAGATCTTCCAAACTCATCTGAGCACAGGTCACTTAAAGCATAACAATGAAGAGAAAGAACACCAACAAATTGTATGAGAGACTAAATGTCATCTTTTCATCTAAATATCCTTGATTTCAGAAACTGATCCATGGGAAAACTGTTGTGTAGTACAAATGGGATATTGCCAAAACTATGCACGGATATGGCAAAACATAAGGCAGCATAGGCCAGTTATCAGACAGCAGAGAGGTACAGGGATGGGGTAGAAGCATTTATTTGAAAACTGGATGTCCCATGTTCTTATATGTGATGAATCTCCTATGGCTTCCTGTGACTCTCTGTGATGCCGTATTACCATTTAGAGACAGATCCTGTTACTTAGAAGTTGGCAACTATGTATCATGTAGAACTATACCAACATATTTGTCAATGTTCTGGCATCTATTTTTGGAAGAGAATTTAGAAGAAAAACACCAGTAATACTAACTGCTGCTGAAGACACTGTTGGTAACCTGCTCATATCTCCTCAGAGGTCACTATGCCTTGAGTGGATATATCCACAAAATCCAACAGCATCCTGCCTCAGCCTCTGCACCTCTCTTTGCCCACACTGAGTAGGCTGGAAGTGCTAGGGAGAGGTGTGTCCCCCTCCTGAAGCAGCCCTCCAACAGTGCAGATCAGGAATTGCTGGATAATATCCCAGAGTCCCTTCCCCAGAGGGAACAATTCTAGGGTTTGTTACATGTAGTCTTGCTAGGATCATTGGTGGTATCAAGCCCTGGTCTCCTACAATGATAATCCAGCTGTAAGTGCATGCTTTATTGGTATTCCTCCCTTCTCCGTCTTCTTGGGCTCACTCCCAATTATGCTCCTTGTGTCAATATCTATTTGGGAAGAGTGTAATCTACAACAATGTTGGCTTTCCCTATATAGACGTCCTTTCACCAATTTTACCCATATAGGATTTTCCATTAATTAAATATCTATCAAGCACTTCCCATGTGCATAGAGTAGGCATCCAATGATGAACTAGAGCGAAGTCATTGTTCCTTTGGCAGTGCTAGCACCTGTTAGAAGCAGTGATGATACCTGCAGGATGCCAAGGGCTTCTGCAGCTGGGGTCTGAGGCTGCTGTGAAAAAGGCAGGAAGGGAAAGCTCCAGCAGAGGCCTGAACAATGACTCATGGCTGCAGAGAGAGGAGGGGGCAAGTGTTACCAGCTGTGGAATTTAGAAGACAATTCTTTCACTTTTGGGGAGCCCAAATCATGGAAGTGGTGGTGCAAGAGCTACTGGTTATAAATGCCAGAAAATACCTTTGTAGAATTTCTAAAAATCCAGTGACTAAGAAAGTGAAAGATGAAGAACTATTTAGTTGACAATTACTAAAGGAACATTCTTTTTAAATTAAAAATAAGCTGATTCCCAGATTCCGCAAACACATCTCAAATATCCTGAAAGATGACTAACTGATGGTGGATACCCTGGGCCCACACTTCACCACCTCATCAGATCCTGTGTCTGGTGTCTTCCACTGATATCAGTGTTAATGCACTCGATTTATCACCCTGGGAAATTAGGAGCCACCTTCAATATACCTGAAGAAAAGTTGTTCAGAAATTGAAACTACAATGCCATGAGTATCTATTCAGTATGTAGGTTTTCTGTTCTCCTGGGTGTCAGAGAAGAAGAAAGTAATTTTCACCACAGGAATATAAACCTTAGACATAAGGTTTTAATTTGTAGGAGTTTCATTGGTTCATCACAATGTGTCATGTATCCACTCATCCATTCATGAAGCATGTGGAAATCTCTGGTCTGCGTCCATCACTGGAAATAGACAAACAGGGCACACAGTCACAGTTCAAAGTAACCCTGGGCACATGAGGAGCTGGCAATGGGGACAGATGCATTAGGTAGCGCTAACTGGACAATCAGACCTAATACAAGAGAACATATCAGTATTTCACTAAGTCCACAAGATATGAGCACTGTGGAAAACTGCACAAATGCTTAAATGCTTTTGTACCAAAACTAACTTATCTTTAAATTCCATTCTCCATGAACTTGCACAAGATACAAATTTCTCACTTGAGACACAGTTGCAATGGGGATACCCACTCACTGTGTCCAGGGGAAGGTAGGTGACGATCTTTATAGAACTGGTGATACTTGAGCTGTATCTAGCATGGCTGTTATTTTCCTAGCAGATAAGGCAGGAAGTAGACTGCCAACACAAAGAGCAAGGCAAAGGCATGGAGGTGCGAAAAAACTTAGCAAGCTGAGGAACTGCAGCGAAAGTGGAGGACATGATAAGGGCTGCAAAATGTAAACAGAACAGTTTGCAAAGGATTTTCAGACCTGATAGCAGTTGAAACAGAGAAAGACTGATGATCTAACCAGGAGTGATCTGAGCCGCCGGTGCAGCAGAGGGAAATGAAAAAGAGCAAGATTAGAGAGAGGTAAGGAAAGCAGTTGGGAGATTTTTGTTGATTTGTAAAAAGAAATCCACATAAGCCAACAGCATCATTTTGTAAACTAAAGTTACAAGTAGTGCAACAGATGAGAGAGAAATAAAACGCAGTTAGGAAACAGTGTTGTCCAACCACCAAGTAATACCCAGAACAACCCAGAAAGTCTTTACTGTGACTCATTTCTATTTCAGGACCCTAAAGCACCTGATGTTCTCCAAAGTTGTCTTTCGAGTTTTCAATCACATCTCAGAGAAAGAGGCGATAAGCAGCCACTGTGCTGTGAGAATGACACGCACACAGATGGGTCACCCTGGGCTTCCTCCGAATGCTAAGCTCTCTGCCTCAGGAGGTGCTTTGCCTTATTCATCATAACTTACGACACATGCTTCTGCATGGATTTGTGCTTATCCCTACATATAATGACAAGAATACCCCCTCTTACACATTCGTCTTCCCCCCAGGATAAGATACCCGTTACCCCTGCTCATGGCTCTGGCAATGATTCCCTCTGGTCTCATCATTTGCCGCAAATCCATTCCTTTGAGTGACAACCGTATCTGATGAGTTTCTTAGTATTTGCCAGAAAGCAGGCCCACAACTTTGGATGGGTATTAATTAGGACTTAGAAATTAGATATATAAGGGAAGTTCAAAATATTTATGGAAAATTCATGAACTAAAAGGTAGGTGTGTTTTGGAGCAAAATTTTGAAAACCATGCCTTTGAGGTAATTTGCAAAAGATTCACGGGAAATAAATATTCTGAAAAGACCTATGCATGGTGTTAGGTGATGACCACCGACTGTCCGCCCACTGGTGGAATAATATCAGCAAGTTGTCCATAGTTGTAACAGAAGCTTTATTGGAAAATCCACTCCTGGGTGCCCTTCGTGCAGAGCGGAAGCAAGATGGAGGTGAAAAGGGCAGCATGTCCAGGAGTTTTATATTCCTTTAGATACGTGGGCAGGCAAAGGGGTGGTCTATGCCCCAATTATGTAAGGAATGTCTGTTCCGGTTTGCCAGGGGTCAGCTGGAATCCCACCAGGCCGGTGATGTAACTGGCTCCTGTGGACCCTCCTGTTCTGGGCTGAAGCCTGGGAGACATGTCAGGTCTGGAGCAGACCAGCCCCTCACCTCCAGTGCCCTGGGTAGCCATCCCATGGAAGTTTTCTTTATTTTTTAAATTGCACCAAAATAAACATCTGTTAATTTCAGTTTCCCATGGACTTATTGAAGTGCCTTTGTAGCTATCCAAGACAGAGAACAGCTCTGAGGCCCAGCATAGGCAACTGAGTCTCTCCAGGTGTTATTCCACGATGCACAAAGTTGTCACTCTGAACGCAAAGCTTAAGCAGGTGCCATGGCGTGTGAGAGACGAAAGGCAGACCTCAGCAGGCTGAGGAGTGAGTAAGAGATGAGAAAGTAGAGGGCTGAGTAGATGAGCTTGCTGCTTGCCTCTCCAGAATCACGCAGACGCGATATGGTTGGATTTTCTGACAGTAATGATGTGTCAGGTAAGGCGCTTCTACATGTGAGTCATTTTCTTTTATGTTCTAAGTTCTGCTATTTGTTGGTCAGCAGTTTGTTTTTTCCAGTTCCGAAGTATGCAGAGAAACCCATTTAAGTAAACAAAGGGAGAAGATAGAACTGGGTGGGTAGTTCAAGAGCTATTTTTTTTTTTAAACTCAGCCCATCCCTTGTTTCATGGGGGATGTGGGTAAAACATTCAGGTTGTTTCAGATGAGCCTGAGTATAAATACACAAACAGTCATATTTTCCAGCCACGGCTGGAGGCAGCACCAGTTTCCCTTCATACCATGGCACTGTCATTTGGTTCCTAAGCTACACACACTCTGTAATCCGGCAAGAGTCTGGGCTGTAATTCCATATGGCTGGCCACCAGCTTCCAGCCTTAAATGACTTTGATGTTGTTCAGGGGGATCCCCAGGAGGGCTGCAGGAAAAGCATCAAATTGGAAGAGGCCAGGCAGCCAGAGACGTGATGAAGCAGCAGGAGAGAGAGAAGCCAGTGGGGGGAACACCTGATTCGACGGTCTGATGGAGAGGAAGATAGTCCAAGCTCACTAACCCCAGCCATTTCCAGTCATTCTACAAACCCAAGTGTGGGTGATGTTTACTGAATGTCACCCTGCTGTGAAAAACGGTTATGCTAATGAAATTATGCTTTGAATTAGCTGAACATATTCTCAAAAGAAAATTCTTTGCTGAAATTATATATTACAGATTGTGTGGTACCCTTGCTCTGCAATTGGATGGCATATTGTTATTATTTAGCACTTAATGAATACCAGAATTTGTGCTGCGTGTTCCCCCTTAGTTCAGAAACAATGAAACTGCAGGTTGTGACGGGATCCCCCTGCCCCAACCCCAGTACTGGTCACTCTGGACTGTTAACTGCAGACCCCAGCTGGGAAGGGGTCTCCGAGGGAGTTTGTCCTCTCTGAAACACACACTCTCTCCTCCTCATCTTTCAATTCCTTTCTCAAAATTCTCCATCAGGGACCTATCTAATAGCCCAAATATAAGGGCCAGTTTACATGTTGGTTTATGTTCTTTGAAGGGTGCTTTTTATTAATAAACAGAGACGTTCTGGATACTGGCCTGGCTTCTTGGAGGAGGCAATTGTGAGAAGATCCCAGGTTAGCCTTCAGCACATGTCTCAACATTCAGTTCATAATCTCAGGAGCGGGGGAAATCCTGCTGTGACCAGAGAGGATTTTTGAAGAAACATAAATCCCCTGAAGCCATGTATACAATGGAGGAGAGGAAGGTTTACTTGCAATTAGGCAATTTTACACACATATTCTGTATCAAAATTACCAGCCCATAAAACTTTAACTGGTCCCTCTTCAGACTTGTAAAGTAAAATGAAGCATTTTATAGCTGTAGTACCAACAGCTCAAGAGGTAGTTGAAAACGAATACTGGGGCATCGTTTCAATCTTTCTTTAAAAACGAAGCAAAATACACAAGCAAACAAAACCCGACTCACTTGCCTATAGACTAATTCATTTCAGGCACAGTTTAATGTTTTTCAGATTTGGGATAAATAAGCCTCGGCTAATTTGCCTGGTGCGATTATCTATTATTTTGGCAACTGCAGAGCTCAAGAATCTCCTAAACAATTGCAAAGCATCTTAATCCCCACGTTGAATCAAGGAGGTAATGTGCAAATCATAACACTGGATATTATAAACTCAGCTGCAGGAAAAACACTGTAACTTGGAGATTTCGTCTCAAGGCCTACTTCATATCCATTACAGGTAGGCCTGGGAGTTACTGGAGTTAGTTTTACCAAGAATAGAAGCAGGGGTTTGAGTAGGGTCCCTACAATTATGCTTTCTTCAGGTGGCATGGTGCATCAACCATTCTGAATGCTATTGCTGTTAGTGGGGGCACTAGTCTCCAATTTACCATGATCCATTGCTCTTGTTTCTGCAGAATGTGTTTCTGTCGTAGGTCTGGCCCAAGCAGCTATCTGAGTCTGCAGTCTCCAGTACATCTGATATATGAGGACCCTTAAGAAAATGTCTGAATGGTAGAATTAAAAGATGAGTTCATTTTATTGCAAAAAGAATTTGAAATCTTTGTGAACATTTTTAATAATACATATTTTCTGTAAATTTTTGAAGACCCCCTCCTAAGTATGAATTTTAAGAAGTTTTTTAAATAATACACTAAATTCATCTAATTCCATTTTCCATTAATGTTTGAACTGTCCTTATATATATTTATAAAGCACAGTTTCTGTCACTTAGAAGGCATTTTTTTCCTCAGAAAGGAAACCAATTCAGAGATCAGAGTCTGTGTGTGAGCACTCTCGTCACTAGATATGCTGTTAACATCTTTACATTCATGCCCACGTTTAATCCTCAAGACAACTTCGTGAAACAGATACTGTTATTACCTCTCCCCATGTATTGGATGAGGCAGCCGAAACTTAAAAATATAAATCACTTGGCAAGGGTCACATTCTTAGAAAGACAGATGCAGGACTTGAGCCCATACTTCCTCCCCATCAATACAGGTGATCACATAACCCAGAACTCAAGAGAGAAAAGATAAGATTGCCGCTACCTGAAAAAAAAAAAAAGATTGCCACTACCTGGATGCAGATTCTCCTTCCACCCTCCACAAACTCCTGCATGCCAAGGCCAACTTTATTTTCTCCTGCGATTTAATACTTAAAGTTCTTTGTGATTGAATACTGAAAGTTATCTTCTCTAAATATCCCTGGCCCTCTTGCCTCTTCATAACTCTGTGGTACAAACTTTTATTGTCCTCTCTCATTCCTGGACCTTCCATCTTTCTACTCCCTTAATTACAAACAAAAGACCATCCCAGCCCTGAATTTCTCTGGGTTTTACATTGTGCTTTGCTTCTTGATAACTCACCACAACAAGCTTCTGGAAAATGCAGCCTATCTTGGCTGTCTCCGCTTCCTGCCCTCTCTCCCACTTGTTCCTCAGCCTCCTGCAACGTGGTGACACCTGTTCCCGCCACTCCAGCGACATCACTATTGAAATCACTAAAGATCTTTTAGTCATTTAAAGCAGATGGGTACTTATATGGTGCATCCTCTTTAGTATTCCACAGTACAGTACTGACAACTTTCTTCTTTTAAATGCTGTGTCCCCCTGGCTTCCAGAACACAACGTTCCCCTTTCTCTTTCCGACCTTGCTGGCTGCACCTTTCATAAAATTTCCATCTGCAGCTAGCAGAGTTAGCATTTCACCCTCAGGCCTCTTGAGCAACTTGGTCATTTTCTGGGTAAAAAAAAAAAAGATCCATGAAGACTTGCCCATCCACATGTGCCACAGCTTCTACATTTTATCCAGCTGCCAGTTGAAGGTCAACTGAAGTTTACTGTATCTCTAACTCCTTATTTCCCTTTTTTCCTTACTCTGTTTTGTCTGTCCACATGAACACCTTTATCATACATTGAATTTTGTGAATTTTGTCTTCCATCAGGTGAAGACATGCCTAAAGTCTTTATCGGTGCCATATCTTTCCTCATCTCTCTGCTCCATAGCCGCTACCAATATACTTGCTCATATCCACTCTGTTTTATTTCTTTATTTTTTGGCATTTCTTATTATGAAACAATTTACATTTAATATATTTTACTCTTTGATGTGTATAGGTAGTCCTATGAGTTTTGACAAATACATATCATGATGTAGGTGCCACGCTACAATCAAAATACAAAACAGTTCCATCACACCCCTCAAAATTCTTTCCTGCTCATTTGCAGTCAACTCCCTCCCTTGCTCGCAAGCCCTGGAAACCACAGATCTGTTTTCTATCCCTACAGTTTTCCTTTTTCTAGAATGTCATGTAAATGGAATTATAAAGCGTGTAACCTTTGAGTCTGGCATCCTTCACTCAGTGCAATAAATTCGAGATTTAATCATGCTGTTGTAAGCATCTGCAGTTCATTGCTTTTTGTTATATGGATGCACCAGTTTGTTTATCTATTCATCAGTTGAAGAGCATTTACTTTGTTTTCAGTTTTTGGCAATTGTGAATAAAACCACTATAAACATCCATGTTTAGGTTTCTGTGTGAACATGAGTTTTTGTTTCACTTGGGTAAATACCTAGGGGTAGGACTGCTGGGTCATAAGGTAACTATAGGGTGTATTTTATTTTTTAAACACAGGAAACTTTTTCAAAGTGATTGGTCCATCTTAGGTTCTTATCAGTGATGTCTGGGAGTTCCATGTGTTCTGCATCTGTTCCAGCAACTAGCTTTGTCAGATTTATTCTCCTACTTTCTCCATCCTAAGGGATATAGGACGGTTCCTTCTTGAAGTTTCAATTTGCCTTTATCAATGATCAATGGCCCTGACCACCATTTTTGTGAGCTTATTTGACAGTGATATATCCTCTTGGGTAAAGTATCCATTCAAATCTTTGGTCCCTGCTTTCTTTTTTTTTTTTTTTTAACTTGAGATTATTTTTCTGCTTCTGGGCTTTTAAAAGTTTGTATTCTGAATGAAAGTCCTTTATCATATATGTTCTCCAAAATTTGTCTCCCAAACTGTGGTCTTTTAAGAACTTTTTCTAAAAAAAAAAAAAAAAAAAAAAAAAAACCTTCTATTTTGAGACAACTGTGGATTTGCATACAGATGTACAAAAATGATACAGCCTGCCCACCCTTGTCCTGGTCTCCCACAATGGTCAGATCTTCTATTACTACAGTGGAGTAGCCCGATCAGCAGGACTGACATGGATAGGCTCTGCAACTTAACTCAATCTTACTTGACTTTCACCAGTGTTATATGCACTCTCTGTTGTGTTCTATTCTATGCAAAGCTGTCACACACGCAGCTGTCTGTGACCACTGTCACAGTCAAGATGCAGAATAAATCCAGCACAAGAATCTCCTTTGCAACCATCGCCACCTCCCCAGTTCCCTGGCACCACTCATCTTCTGCTCCTCCCTTACCACCTCAACAATGCTAGATATCGGAATCTCACAGTCTGTAACCTTGGAGTCTGGCTTCTTTCATGCAGCAGAATTTCCCAGAAACCCTTTCAAGTCCCATCAAGAGCACCTTCCTTTTCAGAGTCAAATCCTATTTCACAGTTTAATTCCTTGGAACATCTGGGTCGTTCCCACTTAGGGACTCATACCAATACAAGTGGTGTGAACACTGAGGCAGAGTTTTTTGTGGGAACACGAGCTTTCACTTCATTGGGGGTTGAAATGCGCCAGAGTGCTGTGGCTCAGAGCTGGAGCTAGTACACCTTCGGGTTTATAGAAAACGGCCAAACTGTCCTGCAGAGTGGCTGAACTGGTCTACACCATGCATCTCACATTGTACCCTCTCATCAGCCTCTGGTGTCATTGTTTCATTTCCGCCATTCTGATGGGGCATAAGGACACCTCATGGTGATTTCAATTGATGTTTCTCTGCTGGGCCATGATACAAAGCATGCTTTCAAGTGCTCAGCATCTTTTTAGAAGCCCATCTTGTTTTCTGTTTTTGACTATTGCTTTTTACTTACTTAAGAGAGGGACAGAATTCTCACCACTGATTTCACTTCACTGGTGCCTGTCTTGGGCAGAGCTGGGCCTAGACGGGAGCCAGGAACTCATTCCAGGTAGCCCACGTGCATGGCAGCGACGGGATCAATCTCTCCAGCCATCACAGCTGTCTCCCAGGAGTTGCTCTGACAGGAAGCTGGATTTGGCAACTGGAACTAGGGACCTAATCGCATTACCTTCGTGTAGAATTTGGGGGTGGTAACCTGCTATGCTAACCGTGGCCCCACGCTTTCTGGATGTAACTTTTGCGTGGAAAAGTCCCCTTTTCGCCAGTCACATCCCTTCTCAAACCCCAGGCCTACCCCAGTCAGAGCACAGCCCTTCGTTTCGGCTGAAAATTCATGTCCTTCGTGGTTTGGTGATCTCCAACCAGACAAGCAAAGCTTGCTCGGTTTGGGGTCCACCTGTCCTCCTCCCCTCCCAACCCGGACACTGTCATAGATTACGTGACACTACTTTAATGAACGAATAGCTAAAAAGCGCTGAAGGCACAGAGAAAAGAATGAGTTAAGACATAACTCCAGCTATGGTCGCCCTCATGCCTTTAGACAAAGTTCTGGCCAGCCCCGGCGCTAACCCCAGATGACAGGACTTTACCCTGCGCACATGCGCAGCACTCGGCGCTCGGCTCCGCCCCCTCAGGGTACCTTAGCCCTCCCCTCTCCGGCACGACCAATTAGGACGAGGAGGCGGAGTCTTGGCTGCCGCGGGGCTCCTTGGGTAGTGTCCCTAGTTACTGTTGCTAAGGCTGCGGGTCCCCGGAGCTGGTGTGAGGGTCACAGGTTGTGGCTGCCAGGGCTTGAGAGAGGTCAAGGGTCAGTGCAGAGCAAGGGAGGAGATGGTGAATCAGACGATCCAGATTTTCGCGAGAGTGAAACCTTCTCTCCGGAAGCACCAGCAAGGGGTACGGGGCTGGAGAGCTTGCCAGGGCGCCCAGGCGGCGGGGCCCCGGGGGTGGGACGGCACGCGAGGGGGCTGGGCCGGTGTGGCTGGCTTCGGGGGCCGTCCTCAGACCCGGGCGCACGGGGTTCGGGGCGCTGGCCGGCCGACCCCCAGGGCCCAGCGGGGCGGGCGCTGACCGGGCCGGTTCGCCCTGAGGCGCACGTGGTGTTCGCCCGCCCTCGGTCATGGGGCGCTGACCGGGCTAGGACAGCACCTGAGGCGCGCGGGGTGTGCGCCCGCCCTCGGTCATGGGGCGCTGACCGGGCTAGGACAGCACCTGAGGCGCGCGGGGTGTTCGCCCGCCCTCGGTCATGGGGCGCTGACCGGGCTAGGACAGTACCTGAGGCGCACGTGGTGTTCGTTCGCTCGCCCTCGGTCAGGGGCGCTGACCGGCTGACCCCCCGGCCCGGCGAGGTGGGCGCTGACGAGGCCGGTTCGCCCTGAGGCGCGCGGGGTGTGCGCCCGCCCTCCGACCCGAGAAGCCTGCCCCTCAGCCCCCCGCCAGGCAGCTCCGCCCCTCGGGTACCTCAGGGAGAAGGGTTCGCGCCGCGGCGCGGCGGGCGGGTGTTTGGACGTGCCTGAAACTCTCCAGGTCCGGTGGAGCTACTCAAAGCGCAGACACAGCCCGTCCTCGGCAAGAATGTGTTGACTGGTCGCGTTGACGCGCTGCGCCGTAAACCTAATGGTTTACATACACTCTTTGTAGCCGCAGATGGGCGGCTAGGTGATGCATCCAGACACAAAGAACACGCGTCCACACTTGGTTCCAAAACGTTTGGCTTTTCGCCAGGTGCTTCCTCTGGGAAGCCTACTTCAGAAGGGGCGGGGGGGGGGGGGACTAGATGTCGATTCTGCCCCTGCTCTGAGGTTCCCTGTGTACTGGTGAAATGTTTCAACACACACTCTGCTCTGCCTTGAAGGGGACATGGTAGTTTTTGGCGCTTCTTAAGAAAAGGCCCTGTGACAGTTGCTTTCACTGCATGGTTTCTGGTTCTCCTGAAAAGGGCTGGGTGTTTTCTTCATTGTACAGATGAGGAACCTGAGATACTTACTGTGGCCGGGGTATCCAGCTGCTGAGTGGTGGAGCTGTGACTGTAATTCAGGATTCTTTATTCCCAAGCATGAACAATTTGGACCATGGTTATGAGGGCCTGGAGTTAGTGTTTTTAAAATACTATATAATCTCTGTTCTGTTTCTATGCTGCGATTTGTATCCTTATACAGTCTCACATGTAACAAGCTGATTATAACGTCTTGGTCATTATCCTCTTGAGTCCTTTCACCAGAATACATTCAGGAGAAACGGCTTGAGAAGAGTGGAGGGAAAATGTTGCCTTTCAAAAACACGATACAAGGGATAAAGCAGCGTAAAAAGAGCCATGTGTGCCTTCCCATGTTTCTCTCCACTTACAGCCACTTACATGAAGATTGTTTTAAATGCATCAGGTGGAGACTGTTCTATGTAATACGTCCCCCCAGGGGCTTAGCTCTACATGTTGTGTTTACTTACAGTCAGCAGTCAGGAGCAGATGCTGGGCTCTGCTAAAGCGACAGGGTGTGTTACACACACACACACATACACACACACACTTCACTTACCTGTCTAGCTATTAATGAACATGTAGTATCCCAAAAGATATACTTTAAAACGATCTCCTGAAAACTTCTAGCCAGAAAACCTTGAACCTGGTACCTTTGCTTTCTATGTATTTTTAAAATGTATCTATTTTTCATGATACAGTTCCATAGGCTCAGTGATTTCCCTTTCCACCCTCTTTATTTCCCGTCCTCCCCACTGCTTTCCTTTATATTAGGGCAGTAGTAGAGTCCATCATTCAGCTATTCAAGTGTATCATGGCGTTGTAGGTACAGACAATGATAGCATGTTCAGCATCCTGGCTATATCTCGCTTTTCTGTATCATACACTTGCTCTGTGTGTTAGTGTTTGCACACAGTTTTAGACTGACTTCTTTACATGAAGCCTTTATGTTTTTAAAAGGCTGCAATTAAAACCCTGCTGAGGAAATGATTCTTACATCCTGGTGATTTAGGTAGGCTTTTACTTGGCTTAGCAATTTGACTTTCCCTCACTTCTACCCCATCATCAAGTATCTAACTGGGTTTTAAACTGGAAATATTTCATCATTGGAAAGAATTTTATTTCCTGGTGAAAAACAAGAAATCTCCTGGGAAGGCGTTATAAAATACTTGCATTGTTGTTACATCATTGGATCCCCCAGCAGTCCTGGAAGGGAATCAGCTCTGAGGAGCCTCGATTGTGAACGTGATCGCACGTTACACAGCTGGTCAGTTGAGCTCAGTTCCGGACCCAACTCTTGGAAACCAAATCTTAACTTTTTGTCTTTATCATGACTTTAAAAAAAATTTTTTTAAATGAACTTGACTGTGAATTGTCCTGGCCAATAGATGAAGGTGTATATAACCAAGAAAAGGATTCAAGTGTTCTGTTTTGAGGATTTTGGTTAAGACCCTCTATTCCAGTTTTAGCTTAGAGAGTCTCAGTGGTTTCTCCAGGATCAGTTGCTAATTAGTGGCTGGGCTGAGCTGAGTACCTTGAAAATAAGATCAAAGACGTGAATTACATCTTTTTTTTTTTTTTAACCGCATGTCTTTTATCAAGTGCCTGAATCTATCTCACAGAAGCCTGGCTCCTTTGAATATAATATGAATTACAGCATTCTTAGGAGCTCTGGGAGAAAGCTCCCTTGTCCTAGCTCTTTTGTCTCTGTCTGGTAATTTGTGAACGTTTAGAAAAGCTGTGGGTAGTAGTAAAATGTTAATTTCTGATACGCATTACAAAACAAGTAACATGTTGCTTCCAGGACTTTTTTTTTGCATGACAACAGTAGAGACACCCACCAGTTCAAATTTGAATGTCAGTTAATTTAAAGATGACCGAGCTTAGAGAGAGTGTTGATTTAGGCTTTGTCTTTTGTTCAGCTCTACAGGCTTGTTTGAGTCCTCACATGGTTCAAAGAACAAAATTGTTCTTTCATGATTGTTAAAGTTATGATTGTTAAAATTGTTCTTTCAAATGACTCTTGAAAGTACATTTTTCATGCCGTAACAGTGTAAGCCGTAATAACACGGTCGTGGTTTACACTGCACTTTTATCGTGTGTAGTAATTTATCTTTATTGTTTGTAGATTTATTCTATAGATGAAGATGAAAAATTAGCGGCCAGCTTGGAAATTATCTTACCACGTGATCTGGCTGATGGATTTGTGAATAATAAACGAGAAAGCTACAGATTTAAGTAAGTGTATCTTTTCCCCTCGTTCATTTCTATCTCAGTATTCCATGCTTGCACTGTGTTACTGTCCACTCTAAAGTAAGAAAGGACCATTTCTTCTAGACACTGTGGAGTGGCTAATTGCTTCAGTGAGTAGCGAGAACTCAGGTTGTATTTATTTTCCACTGCTGTGCCCAAGGTTGAAGGGAAGATATTTCTATATTCCAGATCATATTCCGAGATTTCAGCTTTCCTTTCCTACTCCTACTTCTCTAATGTGATCCATTTCCTTCTCAGTCCACTAGGGCTTAGCACTTAGAGAAAGTGCCAATGTGCTGCTTAATTGTATCATAGATAAGAACTTACAGTGCAGTCTGTGTGCTGGCTAGGCCAGCCTCGTGGGTAACGTAAAGGATATGTGGACCTCATATTCACATGTGTACTTTCTTTGTCCTCTGCGACGTAATAATGTGCCTCAGGAGCACTTGAAATGTGTCTTACTGAACATGCGATGTGTTGGCAAGTGTGAAATATATGAAGAGTTTTGACATCAAGACTTAATATCCCTTTCACCATGTAAAATATCTCACAGGTTTTTTTTTATGTGCATTAATATAGGAATGAAAGCATGAGGGATATGTTGGGTTAAACGTGTGCTATTAGAGTTAATTTCACCCATTCTTTCTTAATTTTAAAAAAATGCCTGTTAAATCATTTTAACGTATGTACAAGAGTATCTCATAAAGCTTGAAGAAAATGGAATTAAAACGTGAGCTTTTTTGGGTGTAAAAAGTCTGATAGCCTGTGCAGGTTTTTCATATGATGTGTTTTCCATAGTCTTCTTGAGGCTCCCTCATGTTTTTGGGTTACAGTAGATTGCCTATTAGCCAGCACTGACCTGTTAGGTTCTGCTAACAATGCCAGCTTTGGGTGGTCCCTACCCCTGGTAGGGCTTTTAGTCTGAATGGTCTTCTAACAGCCAGGCCTTGAACTGTGTCATTATGGCTGTTTCATTACTGTCTTTATTTTCTAGTTTGTATGAAGTTATTATTTTTTCATACTTACTTAACCTTTTCTTTCTGGAGAAATTTGGGCCAAAATTAAATCCATATTTAGTCTTCCTTCCAAACTTTTGTGATGGATTTCAAGGTCCTGTTGAAGGAATTCTAATCCTCTGGTGTTTCTCTTCAGACTTTTTTTTTTAATGTGAATTTAAAGCTTTTCTTGTCCTTACCTTTGGATAAAATTATCTCAGAGAATTTTTAAATGACTACTATCATCATTCTTTTTATTTTAAAATTCTTATCTGTTTCTTTTTCTTGTCTTGTACGGAATTCTTGATCTTCACAACTGCACCTTTTGTCTCTCCTGTGTATTCTCTCCCTCTACCCCATCTTCTTATTGCTTTTCCTTTTATAGAAAGTAGGAACAAGATGAGCTTGTCCTCGTAATTCCCAATGCCTTTGGTTGTATCCTGGAAGGTGTAGCCCTACGTGGCAAGCATGGTTTACCCCCACTGATGTAGTAAGCATGCAGTGTACCTTGACAGCTGTGGCTGTGACGGCTGGTCTTGGCCACTCTCCATAAAGCAGCAGCTGGCTGAATCATTTTAGTCAGCATGTTTCCATCTGATGGTTAAGAACAACTGGCCATGTCTCCATCTCACGACATTTCCCCAAAATATCCTCAGTCTAACGCTTTAGACTGCTTGGCCACACTACCACATCTTTCCCAAATAGCTTTTACAGAGCGTGTGTCAACTTAGGCTTATTGAAAAAGTCCCATTGGCTGACTTTGTGCCATGGGGAAAGTAAGGCAGGGAAGAGGGATAGAGGGCACAAGAGTGAGAGCTGGCCAAGGAGAAGACTGGTGACAACATTGTATAGCTCAGTCAGGGAAGACATCACAGTAATGACAGTATTTGAGCAAAGGCTTGGAGGGGGTATGACAGCTGGCCATCATGGTCCCTGAGGGATGACAGTAGAAAGAGTGAGCATGCCTGGTAAAGGGACTGGAAGGGCAAAGGGACTGGTTGGCTGGAGTAGAGTAAGCAAGAGAGTGAGAAGAAGTTGATAGTCCAAAGTAGCAGCGGAGTGGCCACCTGTGGGGCTGTTTCAGTCACTGTGAGGGTTTAGGCTTTGTCTCCCAATGCTAGATTTTTCTGAGCAGAAGGATGAAACGATCTGATTTTTTGGTCTTGGTAGTTTCACTTGGACCAGGGTAGGAAGCTGTGAGGATGTTGGGAAACAGTCTGATTCTAGATGTATTTTGGAGATCCAAGCTGACAGGGTTTGCTGATTGGTTGAATGTAGAGTGCACTACAGAAGAGAGGAGACAAGGATGGCGTAAAGACATGGACTGAGGATTTAGGACAGAGTTATCGCTTCTAGGGATGAAGAGGATTGAAGGAAAAACAGATGTGAGATGGGAAGAGAAGTGTCGCTGAGTTTGAAATGGAATTTAGGAAAAAGCCATGCAACTTCTTACATGAAAGAACTTCCTAGGAATCTAGGAGCCCAAGCTGTATCTCAAGGTGTGTAGCCAATGAGCTTCCAGCCCAAGAGTAATCACTTCATCTCTGTGGAATTCGACTTCCTCCTCTGTAAATGTCTTAATCTCCTTTACAGCTCTGATTCGATTTCGCTCTTCAGTGATCTTCAGACGTTAGCTGATCAAATTGCCTCTCCAGATGATTATGCAATTGCATTATATAAAGCAGAGCATTCGGGATGATGATATTTGGTGTTTCAGATACAATTAGTGATTTACACTCTCATTGTGGTGTTCAGATCTTCATTCCAGATTGTGTGAGGGAAAGCTAGCATGCAGGGGGAACTGGATGGCTTGTACTTACACAACCTTCTACTTTAAATAGTGGAGGTTGTCATTTTTCTCCAAGAAGTTTGATACACTTACAGATGCTCTACTAAAATTATACTGGAGTCTCATGTAAACCTTGCTCAAAGTTTCTGGCACCAGGGTAGACGTCCAGCACATGTTTGGGAAATGAATAGATGAGTTAGCAAATGAAGATGATTTAATCAATTGTGTGCTATGCACCTTGCAGGATATATTGTGCTTGTGGTTTGCTGCCATCTTTTATTCTTAGGTTCTTTAGGGTTTTTAAAAATTTATGTATAGGCAGAGTTACAGAGAAAGGTGGAGGAGGAATAGGAGAGAAGGGAGATGAGGAGAGAAGGGGAGCAAAGGGGAAATAGTGTGGAGTGACTAGTGGGAGGGAGGTCATCCATCTGCTGATCAACTTCCCCAATGGCTGCCCAAACCAGACCAAGGTCAGGGCCTTCTTTTAAACTCCTGCTGTCTCTTTTGATTACATGGCAGTACATAGAATTCCTGTTTCTTAAGTTACTGGAGTGGAAAATGGCTAATTGATTCACTCAGCTATCACAGACTTGCTAAGAGAAGCCAACCAGCCTGCTCACCATTCTCGTCAAAAGCACAGTCCAGTCTGCTCAGATGTGATCCTGGACCATGCTCCAAAGAGCAGGTCAGCAGCTGTGTGTCAGGTCAGCCTCTGTGTTGTGTGGCTGTTCACACCAGAACCTCTGATACAGCTGTAGGATGGTGAAGAGTGAATCCTGAAATATAGCTTGTCTGCTAAATGTCTTAGATGACCTCTCAATATACTTTATTATTTGCTTCTCTGAAATGGATGGGAATCTGTTGTGGTTAACATTGGATAAAGACAGTGAGTTTCATTTCATTTTCTACTCCCTGTCCAGCCCCAGACATCCTTGTAAACTCCTCCTTAGTGATTGAATACATGTCCAGTTTACTTTGTTCAGCAGGCATGTAGAACAGACATTCCTAAGTCACTCTGAAAGCTGCTTATGATGCCCTCAAGTATTTGTCTTAAAGTTTCTCAATTGATTTTAACTTGGAAAAAATAAAAAGAAGTACTGTACAGATACAAAGAAGCAATAACCATTGACATTCCAAAACCCTGCTGAGACTCACTTTTTGTTAACCTTGCGGCCCATTTGCTCCTCCCACTCACCAACCCATCTCTCTCTTGTCCTTGTGATGTTTTGATGGGGTCATACTTGCTGGCAGCAACTTACCATACTGTCAAAGGGAAGATTGTGTGTCTCCACCTCAGGTATTCCACTGGGCCTATGATTCTGTACCACACTAAGGCAGAGTGGTATTGTCACGAGAGTGAAATTGATACCCAACCACCTTCCCATGGTCCTGGCCAGTCTGATACAAATTTCTCTTGCAGGATAGATCTACTTTGATTTTTTCTTTTGGCCTCTGAGATATGATAAAATAAAATGAAATAAAATCCTGTAAAAAAGTGTTTGATGGTGGAATGTGGTTCCTGGTTAGTGAAAAAAAAAAACTTAAGTGAAAAACATTAAAAGTGAGTTTAGTGATCACATAATTCATAGATTCACTTACCTTGGGCCTGATATTAGACATTCTTTGGCCGTTTACATCCCCTTCTTGGGTTTCCATTTCATGCTGTTATCTAGATTTCAATTTGGTGCCAATTGTAGACACTGTCAGTCTTGAGAACTAAAAAACACACAGTTTACTATTGGTTCAAAGCCGCTGCAGTTTTTCAGAGAGATTTATTGTGCAGATCTTGTCAAAGCCATACTGTGTACCCAACATTTGTGTACTGGAGTACAACAGCACAGTGTGGCTGGGAGTACAGAGAAAACATTGTGTTAAATTAGGTAAGCCCAGTGATGTCAATGTGGGGTAATTTACAAAGCTGTTGGGAATATAAGATGTATTAATCTAGTAGTGTTGGAGGGCTCAGCTTTGAAATGATTGTCATTCTTCATGTTGCAGATTTCAAAGGATTTTTGATCAGGATGCAAACCAAGAGACCATCTTTGCTAGCATTGCCAAGCCAGTTGCTGAGAGGTAGGCATTTCCCGTATTTTCTTCAGCACATTGAAGGTTTCACATCTCATCTCTAGCTTCCAGATAATCCTGATAACATGCTTCAGGCCACGAGGTGTGTCATGATGATAGTGTTCATGCCTTCTGTTCATGTTGTCATTTGTTTGAGATTCAGATTCTGAGCATCTGAGCAAGCCAGAGAGGTAAGCAAGTTAGCTGTGATTACTCCCGTTTGAAAAAGATATGCAAAAAATACACAAAGACATGCAAGCTGAGGCATGCAGAGACTAAGTGACACTGCTTGGGGCTGCATGGCTAGTGGTGACAGAGTCTTAGATGCTTTTCTAACTTTTGAGTTCAGGGTAATATTCCGGTTATGTGGTTAGGTGGACAAAAGGCCACTCTTGGTGTTTGGTCCTATTCTACTTCAGCGTCCTTCAAAATTTGGACATTGGTCTCTGGGTTCCTTGGCTTCAATATATCCATAAAGTAATAGACTGTTGATTACTGAAACCAAAGCCATTTGGGAATGCAAGCACATCAGAATGCTGGTTTATTGGCACATTAATACTGACAAAGTCTCCTTGGGGCTAAACACCTTAGCTAAGTTGGTAAGCACCCTGTGCTGTTGGAGCGAATCTGCATGAGAAATTACTTCTTCATAAGGTCACTTCCTGATTCTAAAATCATTTGGATTATCTTAATGGCCCAGTAATCCCAAGAAAAACCCATCCATGTAATTAAAATGAAAAACACTTGCCAAATGGACCAAAT
Organism: Ochotona princeps; assembly: GCF_030435755.1. Classification (NCBI taxonomy): domain Eukaryota; kingdom Metazoa; phylum Chordata; class Mammalia; order Lagomorpha; family Ochotonidae; genus Ochotona; species Ochotona princeps. The sequence goes on from NC_080832.1 coordinate 108,118,834, forward strand.
TTTCAAGTCTTATTCAGCATACCTTTTCTGATGGGTGCTGCTAGAAGCCCATTGCCATACTTTGTCTCTCAGATGCCTGTTTTATAGATCTTCCTCAACTCCAGCCCTTCTCTCTCTTTTTAAAAAAATCTATTTTGTTTTTGTTGGAAAGTCAGATGTACAGAAAGGAGGAGAGACAGAGAAGATCTTTCATCCTCTGTTTCACTCCCCAACTGACTGCTAGGCCTGGTGCTGCACTGATCCAAAGCCAGGAACCAGGAGCATCTTCTGGGTCTCCCACACAGGTGCAGAGTCCCAAGGCTTTAGACTGTCCTCAGCTGCTTTCCCAGATCACAAGCAGGGAGCTGAATGGGAAGCAGGACAGCCAGGGTTAGAATTGGTACCCATATGGGATCGTGGCATGTTCAAGGTGAGGACATTAGTCAGTAGACTACCATGCCGGGCCCAAGCCCTTCTCTTTTTAACACAGTCTTCTTTCATTAGGTCAAATGCTGTGGAACATGCTCAGCCTCTTTGAGTTGTAAAATTACAGTCCGGGAGCACCTGTTTAGACTTCATTCTGGTCTCCCAGATTGAATGCCAAACAGTTCTCAAAATATCTTCTCTTCGACAATCATTTGAATTATGTCATTTTCCAGATAACTAGTGTTCATGCGTTTTTTTTTTTAAAGATTTATTTAGTTTTATTACAAAGTCAGATATACAGAGAGGAGAGACAGCGAGGAAGATCTTCCGTTCGATGATTCACTCCCCAAATGCGTTTTTACTTTAGAAACTTCCTGAAATGTTGCAGGACAGGGACCTTGGCTTCTGTTCCATGGGGCTGGATTTTTTCTCCGATTGTTGAATATCTACCCTATCTCCACCTCACTTGCTTCTACAGTTACTGCCCCTCTTCCTCAGCTTTCCTTGATAGAAAAGTTGGTCAAAGTGATTGTGTTCACAATTTCATTTTTTCTCTTGGATGCTGCTTTTATCAGATTTTAGTTCCCGCCACTCAATTGCGTTTGTTTTGATCCAAGGCAGCGTTGGCTCCTATTTGCTAAATAATTAGTCCCCAGGTCATTTGTTATGGTTGATTTTCCATCCTCCTTGAACAACTTTGTTTCCTTGACATCTAAGATATTACGTTCTTCAGATTCCCCACTTACTTCTCTAGCCACTCCTCAGCTGATTTACTTGACTTGTGTTCTGTGCAGTGACCACTTGCCCATGCTGTTCTCTGCCTTCAGAAGGCTATGTGGCTGCTTCCTGAGCAATCACATTTTGGCTCGTGGTTGCCATTTTCTCAGCAAGGCCATCCTTGACTGTCCTGTTGTTGAAAACTACACACCCATGACCCTTTCCTTTTCTCTCTTCTTTGTCACTATCTGAATATTAGGTAGTGTGATTATCTACTAAGGGTTTTTTTTTTCTTTTCTTGATCTTGCTTTGTTTGCTGATTTGTCAGAGGCCCAATTAATTAATGGCAAGATTGCAGAAATGACAAACAAAATCATTCTTATCCAAGGCAGCTCAGGTGGGTCTGATTTGTCGTCAGTCAGCTATATCCTTTTAATTACATTTCTTCTTGTTCACCACCACCCCCCCCCCCGTTTTTTTTCCTCTAAAACTTTTTTGCTATTTTTTTCTGGTAGCCCTATCTGGTTTACCTTTCTTCATCTCTTCTTTCTTTCAGAGTTTGTTTTTATTTATTTGAAAGGCATAGTGGTAGAGCGAACATGAGCAAGGGAGATATGTCAACCATGATTTGTACTCCATAGACAGTGCTAGACTGGCTGAAGCCAGGAACTGGGAACTCCCTCTGGATCTTCCATGAGGGGGACAGTAAGCCAGAGACATGCTTCATCACCTGCTGCCTCCCAGGGAGGCTGGGTCAGAAACAGGAGCCGACTTTGAACCTAGGTGCTCCAATACGGAATGCCTGCATCCCAAGCAGTGGCTTAGCCTCCTGTACCACTATGTCCATCCTCTTCATCTCTTAATTCAATTGCCTTGTGACATTTTGTTTTTAAGTATGGGCCTGGAGGGACCTGTGTCGTGGCACTGCAAGCTGATCATCTGCTGTGTGGTTCTGGCATCCCAGACCGATGCCAGAACAGTGGAACATCCCCGGCTGTTCCAATTCTGCTGCAGCTACCTGCTTATGCACTGGAAAAACAGCGGAGGATGGCCCAAGTCCTTGGGACACTTTACCCGCATGGGAGACCCAGAAAAAGCTCCTGGCTCCCAGTTTCAGCTCAGCTTAGCTTAGCTGTGGTCGTTGCTGCCATTTGGGGCGTGAACAAAGAAGGACCATCTCTCTCTACAAAATCTACATTTCAAATAATAATCTCTTAAAAATAAAGTGTGGGTCTTGTAAGTAAAACATAGCTGTCATTCACCTTTTAATATATGTGCTGCCGAAGCGAACACAGTCACTTGCCGTTTTACCAAGCCCAAAGTGCCTGACCTTTAATTATCTACTTTAACTGGTTTATATTTATTGTTATTACCATAACAATATTTGCATCCATTATTTCTGTTTTGCTTTTTTCACCTACTGTAGTACCTGTTTTTTTTCTGTCTTGCTTATTATTGGTCTGTGGCTTTCATTTGCATTGTTACTGCTTGCAGTTTCCTTTCTCAGTGTTATGTTTCAATGCTTGCAGTTTAAGTTGAGATATTTAAACTTGTGTTTTTCCCAATAGCTACAGTTTCTTTCTCTTGCTCACTAACTCTGCCTCTTTCTTGCTCCCTTATCTCTCTCCCTCTGCTTGTCTCTCTTCTCCCTCTTAAGCACCTTAACAAATTTCTGCTTTGCCTGTCCTGTGCTCCCACCTCCTGCGGTGTAGAGATTGAATGAGCATTTGTCCTGGATTGGCGTTAATCATTTTTGTTAAGAACACTTATTTATATTTACGTCTCAGCTATGCCTGTCTCTTTGCCCACTGTTGTTTCTTGTACACATTTGTGTTTATTGATGTGTTTAGTAATAATCATCGTTTAATGGTTTTTACAGATAGATTAGGACTGAAGAACTTTCAGAAGCCTTTGCTTTCTTGCATAGTTAAATTATAGTTTAAGTATAGAATTCTAGAACTTCTTTTCTCTCTTATCTCTGAGGAGAAAATGCCGCTCTATTATCATCTTTTGGTATGCAATGTTTTTGAATATGTCAATTTTTTTCCTTTCTAGAAACACTTGTTTTTGGTTTTTATGTGTCTTTGCTTTTTTTTTCTTTTTGTAAAATTTTGTATTTGTGAGTCTAGGTTTGGATTTTTTAAATATATATTCTCTATCTTGTTACGCCATTTCTAGCTGAAAATCCTGATGTTCACATCCAAAAATTACCACATTGAAAACTTCTTAATTTATTTACATCGAATGTATCTCTGTTTTCCTCCTGGAACTCCCAGTTCTAGAACTAACACGTCTATCCTTCAGATACTTTAACTGTCCATTCCTGGTTCCCATATCTTTGTCCTTTGCCTATGAATTTTGGAAGAACTTTTCAGCCTAGTACATTCTGCCCTATTGCCGACTTCTAACTTCTTTATTTTTACCATCTCATTTTTCATTTCAAACATTTCTTGTTTATGGATGTGATTTCTTCCCTTTCTTTCTAGAAATACTTATTATGTTCTTTAGAAACATTGCATTTGCTTCTTCTCCCCTTGTTCTTGAAACACACATTCTACTGTTGAGTTTGATGCCTTTTCTAACCGGTGCAGAGTTTTTCGAACTATTTGGTGATTGTTAGCAATGGACTCAGCTCACTCATTTGGGAGTGCTGTTGTCTGAGGGTGCTGTTGCATTAACCTTGGTGTACCCACTGTAGGGATTGTATGAAGATAATGCAGGCATGTGCTGTGGGCTCCGGTGCCCTGAGCTTCTCTGTTGGGTACCACGCACTCTTTCTTCTGGTTGTTAGTGCTCTGGTTCCTGCCACTAATCCAAGTTCCTACTCTGTAGAAATGTGTGCTGTGACAGTTTAGATAGACAGATGGGACAGCTTCACATTTTCCTGCAACTCTGAAAGAGAGAGTTATTAAGTAAATTAACTTGGTAAAATTGAGAGCCTTGGGGAAAGAATTACTTTTGTCATTGACTTTAAATATGTCATATACAGTGTGTTCACATTTTATGCAAACTTGAATGGGGCCTCTTTGAAATGGTCAAATGTTAAATATTAAAATCTCACTTATATACATTTGAAGTAATATTTATCCTCATAAATTGGAAGTCAGTTTAAGACTGACATAAGTGACATAATGGAAACTGTACCACTTTAGATTTTTTTTTTAAAGATTTATTTTATTTTCATTACAAAGTCAGATATACTGAGAGGAGGAGAGATAGAGAGGAAGTGGAGCTGCCGGGATTAGAACCAGCGGCCATATGGGATCAAGGCAAGGACCTTAGCCACTAGGCCACGCCGCCGAGCCCACCACTTTAGATTTTAAACATAAATGCCTGTGCCTGCTATTCCTAGGAAACATTAGACTTTAGAACTTTTTTCTCAACATAAAATCCAGCCGTTCTAAACAGGCCATTTAAAGTCACCCTTTTGGGTTAACACATGACAGCACCATGTTGGTTATATGCAATTATAGCTAAATAATATTAAACAAATTCATATTCTGCAATTCAGCAGTCCTACTGATTCATACTTATGTTTACCAAACTAGTCCAAATCATTGATATTATGTGTATATTATATGGCTGCAGGAATGGAGGGAAGTGGTAAAGCTTTAGATCGTTTGAATCCTGGGAAATCAAGTAAAAGAATCTTTGTATTTTATCCATGAATCAGTTTGGCGGACAAGTAGGCTTACTTCCGTATCTTAGTTGCCTTGAGTTGAGCTGCTGTAAATGTGGGGTTATAGATAACTCCTACATATGTTCATTTCATTTCCTCTGGCTTAGTTCCCAGGAGAGGAAAGGCTGGGTCATATGGCAGATGTATTGGCAGATTTCTGAGGTCAGTGCCTAATGGTTGTGCTAGCTTACATTCCCATCAGCAATGTATTAGGGTACCTTTTCCCCCAAATCTTTGCCAGAATTTGTTAATTTTTTTTTATTTTTGAATGATAGCTATTCTAATTTGGATGATATTATGGTTTTTATATGCATTTCTCTGATGCTAATGATCCTGACCATCTATTCATGTGTCTGTTGGTCATTTGTATTTCATATTTAAAAAAAAAAAGTCTCTTTGTGTCCTTAGCCCTTTTCTTAACTGGGTTATTTATTTTGTTGATATTGAGTTTCTGGAGCTCTTTATACTTTCTGCATATTAATCCTTTATCATTTGCATAATTTTTGAAGATTTTCTCCCATTCTTTCAGTTGCTTCTTCACTTTGTGTTTTCTTTGTGGTGCAGAAGCCTCTTGGTTTGATGTAATTGCACTTGTCAATTTTTGCCTTTATTGCCTGTGCTTCTGTGGTCTTATCTAAAAAGACTTTGCCGATGCCAGCGTCTAGCCATGTTTCTCCTACATTCTCCTCTAGTCATTTGATGATTGCAGGTCTTAGATTTAGATCTCTGCTATGGTATGAGTTACCTTTTGTGAAGGGCATAAGGTGTAAATCTTGCCTCATACTTCTGTGCGTGATAAAGAAATTGTGATATATACACAATTGAATACTACTCAACTGTAAAAAAAGGAATGAAATTCTCACTTTTGCAATAAAATGGATGCAACTGGAGACCATCATACCTAGTGAAAGAAGCCAGTTCCCAAAAGGTCAGTATTATATATTTCCCCTGATTTGTATTAATAAATATATGGAGTAAAAAAAAAAACAATGTGTATGAGTGAAGTTGACATTTAGAGATATGATTATTTATCAACTTTGTCTATAGTTATGAGGACATTGGTTTTACTCTTACTGTTTGCCAAATTCCTTATTCAGTGGAGGCTTAAGCTTGTGACTGTAAAGCAAATTGGAAAGATTTCATTTTAAAAAATAAAAGAAAAATAAGAGAAGGAGATAGCACAGGAAATATTATTATGATTTAAAAATTATATATGAAATTTGTTCCATTTATATACATTTAAAAAATAGCCAAACCAAATTTTAAAAAGCTTTGTGCTTATTTATTATTTTGTACATCTCCAATAGGAAACAGTTCATCATATTCTTCTTTTGATCTCTGGATTTTCTGAAATTTATTTGATGTCTTTTTTAACATGTACAAATTTCTTTCATTCATGTAAATTGTTCTCACTGATTTTTTTTGGAAGGATGTTTAAAAACTAGTTCTTTATTTTTATTGGAAAGTCAGATGTACCGAGAGCAAGAGAGACAGAGAGGAAGATCTTCTATCCACTGCTTCACTCCCCAAATGGCCGCAATGGCTGGAGCTGAGCCGAGCCGAGCCAGGAGACAGGAGCTTCTTTCAGATCTCCCATGCAGGTGCAGGGTCTCAAGGCTTTGGACTGTTCTCTACTGCTTTCCCAGGGAGCTTATTGGATGCGGGGCAGTCAGGACACAAACTGGCACCCATATGGGATCCTGATGCTTGCAAGGAGAAGACCTTGGCCACTAGGCTACCTTACTGGGCTCCGGATGGATTTTTAATAAAGACAAAATTAGTATATCCACTGTGTGTGGTATTGTAGTATATAAAAATGTTTGTTGGGCCTGGCTGCAGCTAGAGGATTAGCATGTTGTGCTATCTCACCAACCTCGAGTAAATTGATTTCTTGAATATGTGGTGGTCTAGAATAGGATTCCTGAAGCCACAAGCTAAGATCATAAATTATCCATAAATGTCCATTTCACTTAATAGTTTAGGGAAGAACTGGAAAACTTTGAAGTCTTAACTTTTATGAGATTGTATTGCACTCATTCACAGATCTGTAAAATTCCAGTTTGCCAGTGGAACCAATTTTACATAAATCTTGGGAATGTTTGAAATTGACACATTTTTTTGCAGTGAATGGTTTTGGGAAAATTTTTAAATTTGATATTTTGCTGGAATCCAGTGTTTTGACCAAAATGAAAGATGCATGTTGCCAGAGGACTAGTTCTGCCACGGCGTAGCTGAGACTGGACGGCTGAAGAAGTCTGGCCATGTTGCTTTGTGAAGAGTTGTTCATCACCTTGTGTCAGTCACTTTTTCAGCCTTAATTACCAGTCATAAGCAATATCAAATCTGACTTTTAATATGTATTAAAGAAAAAGGTTGGTTGTAGTGTTAAACTGCTGCCTAGGGCACCGGGATTCCATATGGGTGTCATTTCAAGTTCCAGCTGCTTTACTTCTGATGCAGCTGCCTGATAATGTGCCTGGGAAAGCAACAAATGATAGCTTAAGTCTTTGGGCCTCTGCATCCATGTTAGAGTCTTGGACAAAGCTTCAGAGAGAGAGAAACTCCCATTTCCTGGTTTACTTCCCAAATGCCTGTGAAAGCTGGAGCTGGACCAGGCCAAAGCCAGGAATCTGGAACTCCAGCTGGGTCTCCCACAGGAGTCAGGGATCTAAACATCTGAGCCACCATCTACTGCCTCTCAGAGTGCATGCTAGCAGGAACTGGAATTAACAGAGCTGGGATTCAAACCCAGGCATTCCAATATGGGATTATGGGATGCAGGCATCCTAAGTAATGGCTTAAACTGCCTGACCAAATGCAAGCCCCCTCAAAGAGTTTTTTTTAAATCCAATTAGTCAGTTATTCACCTGTGATTTGGCATAATCGAATTCTGCCTTCAGCTTCATAACTTAACTCACAATGTGACTCTGGGAAAGGTGTGTTACTTCTGAATTAGTTTCAAAGGCAAATGCTAATAATACCAAGTTTGCAATGTTGCTGTGAGGGTAAAAAGAAGCAATGTGTATGAATGTGTTTTGTGAACTCAGATGCCCTCATCAATTTAAGGAATAACAAATAGGAAATGGTTATTCATTTTTTCCACTTTAAAAATAATGACAAGTGACTTCAGGTTCCCAACCAAGATGTTGTATTTCTCTCACTGGGCTTTCTATAAAAAGAAGCATGAGACTTTGAAATGTGAGAGGCAGGTTAAGCAGCTAGTGGCCTTGGACCTGAGGAATGGCTTCCTGGGTATTGCCTAGGGGCTTTTTTTTTTCATTCTAGACTGGATGTTGCAGAAATTTATAACCCAGAAACACACACCAGAGTCAGGGAATCAGCAGCCTAGCAAGACATTGAACCTACCCCCATGGCAGATATACCAGAGAAAGCCATGGCTCCATCCTAGTCTGTTTTAAAAGGTCTGGTCGCAACAAGACACTCCAATCCCTTCATCACGGTACTTTTAGAGAAGGAGCAGGTAGACTTTCTTCCTAACTTGGAGGTGATGACCCCTCTTTCTTCTGCATCTAGTTGTTGGTGAAAGTCACATGGAAAATCTGGGGTTCACCCCTGTGCAGTACTAACAGGAGCTCCCCAACTGTCATGTGGTGCCAGTGAGTAGGAGCAAGGTACTTCTCCCTTTCTTGGAGTGGAAGTGTCAGTGGGAGCCTAGAAGGGGGTCAGGGGGGTCTTACATCTCAGCTGCCTTCAGTAGGAATGGGGCTGCTCCACAGACACTGAGAGTTGCAGTAAGAGAGCAATAACAACCGATCCAACATCCAGGTTATCAGAAGCCCGAAAGAGACGAGAGCAAGGATAAGATTGAAAACTGTACAAAGCAGTAATGGCAGGACAATCCCCAAACTGGCCAAAAATATGCATGCAGAGTTTGCAATAAGTTGAACAAATACTGATCAGAAGAATTTACCTCAAGACAATTCAGTCCAAGTTTAGCATGTTGAAGATAGGAGCTGATGTTGAGGCATAATGAGCTAAGCTGCTGATTGTGATCCTGGCATCCCCCAGTCCTGGCCCTCCACTCTGATCCAGGTCCCTGCTAGTGCACCTAGGAATTCAGCAAAAGATGGCCCAAGTTCTTGGGTCCCTGCCAACCATGTGGGACACTAGGATGGTTTTTGTCTCCTGGCTTCAGCTGGCACAGCCGCTGGCATCACAGCTGTTTGAGAAGTGAACCAGTAGATGCAAGATCTGTTTCCTCTCTCGTTGTAACTTTACATTTCAAATAAGTAACTAAAAGAAATCTTGAAAAAAGAAAGAAAACTGAAGATAAAACCTGAAAGCATTGAGAGAAAAGCTACTTAATATAGGGAAAGGATTTTTTGAATTGTAGTGGATTTCTCATCAGAAACCAGAGTCTAGAAAAAACGGAATAGTTTTAGTGCTGAAAGGAAAGACGATGTGCCAAGGATCCTGTATCCAAGTATATTTACTCTTCAGGAACTAAGGAAAAATTAAATGTATTTTTCAAATTAAAGAATGTTAGTCAGATGGAGAAAATTAGTTACCAGCATATCAAGGATCAGAGAAGTTCTTCAAAAGGAGAGAGACTGGGGCCAACATTGTGGTATGGTAGGTAAGCATCCCACTGTTGCATGCACATCTCTTATGGTCACCGGTTCTAGACCCAGATGCTCTATTTCCAATGCAGCTCCCTGCTTATGTCCTAGGAAAGCAGCAGGGGATGACTCAAGTCCGTGGGCCCCTGCACCTATGTGGGAGACCTGGAAGACACTCGTGGTACCTGACTTCAGATCAGCTCAGCAGTGGCCTTTTGGGCATTTGGGGAGTGGACTACCAGATGGGAAGATTCCAATCTCTGGCTTTGCTTCTTTTTATAACTCTGCTTTCAAAAAAAAAAAAAAAAAAAAAAAAAAAAACCAAAATATATTAGCTTCTCTTAAGTTTTCTGCATTATTTGACAATTGAAGTAAAAATTATAATATTTGCTGCTGACAGTTCCATTGTAGTTGAGAGAGTAAAGAAACTTCAAGGGAAGTAAGATTTCTATACTTCATTCGACTGGTAAAAGGTTAGCACTGTAGGTCTTTGTAACGGTGGAATGGTTCTGTAATTTGATCAAAGAGGTAGCTGCTCAAATTTACATGTGATAAAACAGTATTGTACCAATGTCAGTTTCCTGGTTCTAATGATGTACAATTTTTATTCAAGATGTGTATCCATGAGAGGAAAGAGCAGACAGAACCACTCTGTATTCTGTTTGCAATGATTTATAATTGCATAAAATAAAACATTAAGAAATATTCCCAGATCTGAAAATTTTAATAGCATTTGTTCTGTGATGTTCTTCTGTGCATTAAATTAGGTGATCTAAATTGTTAGACTAAAATTTCTCCCTCAGGGGACTCCATTAAACTAATCCCATTTGCCATTACCTAAAAAATGCCAACAGGCAAACATTTTTCTCTGTGCTGGCTTTTGAGAAGAAAACATTGGTCACCACTGAATTATATAAAAGCCCAGTGGCTGCAGTAGGTTTGTTTAGCTTCTAAGTACCGTTGTACTTCACCGGATGTGTTGTGTATAAACATGGACCTGTACTTGTTCATTCCCTACTACATGGAGTTTCCTGACCTCGTTATACACTGATTTTACTAGTGTCATTGATATGGAAACTTTTCAGTGTGACATTTCAACATGCAGTTTCTACTGAGACCATGGCATTGTGATTTGAAGCAAGAATACCAATAAATCAGCTTAAGACCAGTAAATTGCACTGCACAAGCTGATTGCTGACCTTGAAATGCCCTGCCAATACTGTAATGAAGATGGGAACAACATTGCCACTCCACCTGCCACTAGAGATTTTGGAGGGACCAACAGCATCTCATCTGACAAATGTGACTTGTACTACAGTGCACATTTCAAACATAGATCTTATTATAGATAAGTGAGTATTAGTGTGGATGCTATTAAGAATGATCAAGAATGAGTATGATATCATCATTTTTGAAATGGTAATTACAAGTTAAAGCTATTTATAACTCATTCAATAAAATAACCTCAAGGAAAAAGAAGCCCTGAGAATTCTATAAAGGTGTTTGATAGTGGGCACTGTGAGTTCCCTGACAAAGCATATTTGTATGATGAAAATTATTGGGTTGGTAGCAAAATACAAAGTTTGCTTGAATTAAAATGTCAAGACCAAATGGTGAACCAGAGATGCACTTATATAAGCCATATGATTTTGGTTTTTTCCCTTTTTTGTAATATTTATTTATCTGAAAGGCAGAGTGGATGACAGGAGCTCAAACACTTGGGACTTGTTGCATGGCTTTTCTTAAGCCATTAATGGGGAGCTACATTGGGAATGGAGTAGTTGGGACACAAACCAGCACCCGTACACTTCGGGCCCTCCATGTGACTTCTTAAACGGAGGATTCAAGGATCCTCCATAAAGTTTGTAGGTGCCTTGTGGTTAAGACAGCACATTCTGGTGCCTGGGTATAGCACCAGCTCCTAACCCTGGCTTCCTGTCAATGAAGACAGTGGTATTGAGTCAGTTGTGGGACATATCCTCAACTCTACACTCAAAGTTGAAGTCGGATTCAAGAAGTGCAGTGAAACCAAGTCTTTTTTTAATTATTTATTATTTTTAATTCATTAATTACATTGTATTATGTGACACAGTTTCATAGGTACTTGGATTCTCCCCACCCCTCCCCAAACCCTCCCACCATGGTGGATTCCTCCACCTTGTTGCATAACCACAGCTCAAGTTCAGTTGAGATTCCCCCATTGCAAGCATATACCAAACATGGAGTCCATCATCTTATTGTCCAGTTGAGTTCAACGGCTTCTTAGGTATACCCTCTCTGGTCTGAAGACAGAGCCAGCAGAGTATCATCCCGATCAATTAAAAGCTCCAACATACCATCAGCACGAATTTACATCATTATGGAATTAATTGACATAGTAATGAGTAACCAATATGTTAAAAGTAAATGCGAGTTCTTAACCACCTTCTGTGACCACCCCATTGACATTTCAATTTTAGTTTATACACAACATATAACATACATAACATAACATGTTATACATAACATCTTATCATCTTAAATTAAAGCAAACATGTGGTATTTAACTTTTTGTGATTGGCTCATTTCCCTTAGCATTATGGTTTCCAGTTTGGCCCATTTGGCCACAAAGAACTGCATTTTGTTTTTTTTTAATAGCTGAGTAGTATTCCATGGAGTAGATGAACCATAGCTTTCTTATCCAATCCTCTGTTGATGGGCATTTTGGCTGCTTCCATGTTTTTGCAATTACTGATTGTGCTGCTATGAACATAGGGGTGCATGTTGGTTTCTCATAAAACAAGTGTTCTGGATATATTCCTAGGAGTGCTATTGCTGGATCATACGGTATGTTGAATTTGAGTTGTTTGAATGTTCTCCATACTGATTTCCATAGAGGCTGTACCAGCCTGTAGCCCCACCAGCAGTGGAGTAGGGTTCCCTTTTCCCCGCAACCTCGCCAACAAGTGTTGTGGGTGCTTTTATTCATGTGGGCCAGTCTTACTGGCATTAGGTGGTACCTCATTGATGTTTTAATTTGGATTTCCCTTAGAAACCAAGTCTTAACAGTGCTTGTGTTGCACAGTGTATGTCTGATGATCAGGCACGCCTGGAACAATTACAACAAGCAATGTATGTATATCCTAGGAGGCAGGCCCCCACACCAGCTGCCCATTGCTTGAGTGCTATGGGTTGTGCAGTCTTCCTGGAAGTCACCTAACTTACAAAGTTACCTTCCTTCTATGTATTTTAATTTTCTCTTTTGAGTTGGCTATTCCATAACATCCTATTTGTCTAGTGAGTTTTGCTACATGTGCAAGTCAGCTAAGAGCAATTTTTCCATTCTGTGTTGCAAATGGACCACCAGACATTTTTTTTTTCATCAAGTAACTTGATCCCTGCCACCCATGTAGGAGATTGAATTTCTGGCTCCTGGCTGCTGGCTATGGTCTTAGTCCAGCCACAGCTAACACGGAAGATGGAAGCCTTTTCTATGTCTGTAACTCTCAAATAAATTGATTTTAAAAAAAACTTTATAGAAAAATAGAATTAAAAGATAAATCTATGCAGGATTTAATAATAAACAGTTTTTTTCTGTGAAATTTTTGAAGTTCACACAGATCTTAATTTACCCAGAAACAGATTGTGGGAGTAGGATTCCAGTGAAGGTGGTTTACATGGAAGGTAAGCCTAGGAAGCACCACGAGCAGGGTGAGGAAGTGAGAAAGAGAAGGAAGGAATGGGAGAGAGCAGATTACTGCCCTGAGCGTGAGCAAGCAGATGAGAATCTGTCCCACTGGTACTCACTGAGTTGTCCCATCCACGAGGCAAGGATGCTGGGGTACGGAACCACCTCTGTCCATCACCTGTTGAGGACATGCAGAGCATCAATAGTGTGGTTCTTCCATCCTCTCCTGTGTATGAATTGAACAGGTATCTGTAGTCAGGGAAGAGTGCGTGAGTAGGGAACCATAAAAGCTCACGGTGGGATGCCATCCTTGTGAAAGGGAATTGGGAGACCTGAATAGAAGGAAGGGTGCCTAACCAGCTTCTGCTACCATACACTCAGCTTTGTAGCTTTGCAAGTTCTGGGCTTTTCTCCCCAGCAATTACCCTGACAGTGAAGCAGACTAAACAAACAAGATCCAAAAGAAAACAAAAAGTCATGCTGTTTGTCTGAGAGTCCTTCAGAAAGTCTGTGGAAAGTGCAGTTAGAAGATGAGTGCATTTTGGGGCAAAATTTTGAGATTCAATCATAGCTTTTTCATAACACTTATTTCCACAAAATCTTTTTAAGAAGCCTATGTCACTTGGATCTGAACATTTTATACCCAAGTATATTATCTTCTCATTTTCACTTTTCATTAACTTCTTGAAGTATCCTCATAGCTACATGTGTATGTGAGACTGCACCCTCAAAACATTACAGTACAGTACCAGAGAAGAGAAGGAAAATTAATCTGCATACTGAGAATGGATGACAGCTCTCATTTATTCTCAGCACTCTGATATTCACATATTTAAATGTCATTTTCTGTGGCTATCTCAGGTGCATTAGCAGGAAGTTGATTGGGAGGATGAGTAGCCAGCATGGGACTAATACTCTGACATGGGATGCCAGCATCACAGGCAGAATCTTAATGTGCTGTGCCACAATGCTGGCCTCTGCCCATTAATTCTAAAGGATAGTAGGAAACTCCCTTTATTTGTAAACAATATAAAACTATGCAATTTGTATCGCTGTTTTTCCAACACACCACACTTTTTTTTTTTTTTTTTTTTTTTTTTTTGCAGTACCTCTTCTTATAGGTGTACTCCTGACAGGAAGTAAGACAGGAGCAACCTCTACCTCTTGGGTCTCTGCCTAAGTGTCTCTTGGTCAGACTTTTCTGAGCCACCCTATGTATAACAGCCCTCATCCCAGACTCCTCACTTACTCCATTCTACTTTTCTTTACAGTGTGCCTCACAGACAGACACACCATACACAGGGTTTACTTGCTTAAAAATTAGTATCCGTCTTTACCCACCCAAATGTAAACTTTGGGAAGGCATGAACTCTCTTTGTTCCTTGCTGTATACCAGCTTCTGGAACAGTGTCAAGTTGTGTGTATATATATGTGTGTATACACATATATGTCGATGTGTCTGTATATATGTGTGTTTGTCTATATGTGTGTGTAAATATGTATCAAATGCTAAGTGAGTACTTGTTGAAAGAGAGAATTAGCAAGTGGAGGATTAACCTAAGGTTCTATTATCCTTCCCTTCCTTGCAAAAAGGATTGTAATGGGTTTCATTTCTTATGGAAGGAAGTTTGCTTCTTTTTCTTTCCTGAAGTACTTTTTTTTTTGAGAGAAGCGTTTTAGGTGTACCTCAACTCACTGTACAGACAGCTGCTTTCGTCTAGTGCATTGGTTCTCACAGTGTGGCTCTCGGACGGCAGACTCCCAGGAGTTGGCTGGGGATGCAGATGCTTGAGCCCTGTCCAGACGACTGAAGCAAAGCAGTCTGTGTTAACATAAGCCCCGCAGGTACCTCTAATGCACAACCCAAGTTTAAAATGCCCTGAGCGCAACATAAAGCTTACTACAGGTGGTGGTGGTGGTGGCGAAGCAGCAGGGACAGAGCACACCCCTGGTATTTCTCATCAGGAAGTTTCTCAGCGACCTGAGCTGTGTTCCAAAAGCTATATTATTCTGAAATTGCTATCTGTTTATTTACAGTTTACAGCTTGCTTATTTCTGAAATAAACTAGAGCACCTTATTATAAAGCCAAGGGCAACTTCCTATCCATGAATCCCTGTGTAGTCACACAGGGCTCGATGCTCAGAAGGGAGCCCCTCTTGGGATAATGTGCCATTGTTAACATTCACAGATAATTGAAAAATAACAGAGAGATCAGACACCGTGTGGACTAAGGAGGCTGCCGCGTACGTTATTATTTTCTAGCAGGGAGAATAAATGATTTCTAGCAAATAATTGTGGGAGGCTGTATGACACATTAAGACCGTGGACTGGTTTGCAATTTTATCTTAGACCTTCATGTTAAAACGTGAGGATCTAGTCAGCAGTGATTTGGAGATATTACTTACTGTTATTCACTACTCACCTTTCCGTCCTCTGAAAGAATGATATACAGAGGGAACAAATAGGATGCCAGGCCTGCCGGGAAACCCCTCCTACGCAGGCGTGCAGTGATTGATCACGACTAGCAACGTCTTTTATTATAGCTATTTGAATGTGTAACTGACTGGCAGAAGCACAGTCATACCTAAAATATGTTGTTTAAATTGCTGGGAAAATGCGGCAGTAAATGTGTCTGGTTCAGATCCTAGCAGGTCCAAGTATCTTCTTCTGAAAGTTCCCACAGGATTTCTGCCATATTTCGTGAATTTGAGCTTTATTTTTAGGCCTGGAATGTGTTTTTGGTGAGAATTTTTAGTGTACTTCTTACTCAATAACATGAACAAATTTATCGATTATGATCTGATAACACCAGGCATACGCTTCGATTTGCATATATAAAGCTTTGCCAATCTGACAGCATTTTCACAGGCATTATTTCACTTAGTCTTTGCAGTAATCCTGTGGACTGACAGGTATCATTGTCTACATGTTGGAAAACTGGTACTGTGAGCACTCAGTTGTTCTGTAGGACCACGTGGTAATTAAATTGTGGAGTTGAAGTTAGAATAGTTCTTCCTCTTCTTATTTTTAATATTAAGATTTTATCAAACTTAGTATTTATGTGTGTCATTCGATTTCACTGAAATTGGCCCTGCTAAATTCACCAGTGATATTCCAATCACTGAGTCAGTGGACACATCTAAGTTCTTATCCCGCTTGCCTTTCAGCAGCACTTACTGTCGTCAGCTTTGCCCCTCTGGCCATTTTCAACCAGTAAAATCAAAGACTGGTGTTGTCCTGGCCAGTGAGGGGTGATGGTGGGTGCTGAAAGGGAATTTTCCCAGTTACTTCCTGCCTCCGTGTATTTTTTTTTTCTCTTCTGTTCTCTAACATCCATGATTAATCCTTCAACTTTCCCATGCTCTGAGTTTTTTTTATATGTTTCAAGTATTTCTTTCTTAGGTCCATAAAAATCTTCATTCATGGTAACTATTTTCAGAGAAAAATAGACTTCATAAATTGATCTTATTTTTAATTCTATTAATACTTATTTAGTACTAAGGAAACACAGAGAAACTTATGTTATTTAAAAAAAAATGATAGTTTAACAAAATTAGTCCAAAGCTGCTGAAATTTCAAAGCAATGTGATATGCTAAAAGAAAAGATACTAAGCTGTGTGAGAAGGTGTTTCGAGGCAAAGATTAGGTTATATCATGAGGATGGCTGTCAGCTTGCTATCTTCTGTTCCACCTACGATGTCCGGTGGGCATTGTGTTGTGACCCTGTGGTAGTGTCCTCTGCAGACCCAGCTAGCAGAGTTTGAAGAAGGGCTATGATGAAGAACACCAAAGCAAAAAACGCTTGGCGGCTCAGGAGGTGATCTGGGATTGAAGCTCACAGCAGGACTCTCACTTGTGGGATGAAGGAGGCTTCTAGCAGAGGGAGCGGAAGGGCAGGGCTATCACTCGGAGCGTGGGAGTGTGGAGGGAATCACTGTGGGGCACAGGAGGATGACAGTTAACAGTTGGCGAGGCTGTGACCAAGATAGAAGGAAAGCAAGAAGGTCCGGAAGCCTGGCAGAAATCCCCGCTTCCACATGCCCCTGTTTTGACAGTTATCTTCCTTCTTCTCAGTGATCATTCATTTCACCAAATGCATGCAAATTAAATCAGAATCCCATTTTAGAAGCTGACTCGATCTACTTCATTTACACCAAATATTGGCCTGAATAAGGATTCAGAAATAACGTCGATATTCACACTGAGTTTCCAAGAGCAAGATGTTAGATGTGAAAATCAAGTTTAACACTTGAACCAGAGGAGCTTATTGAGCAGTATTTGGTGTGAAATGGAAACCCTGTGCTTCCCACCCAGGGCTGCAAGTGAATGTGTGATGTTACTTCTCAGCTCAAAACCCTTCTTCAGCTCCCCATGTCCTATCGAGAAAAATGAAAAAGAGAAACCCAGCTTAGAAGCAGCTGTTTCCTGAGCCTGGTGCCTGTGCCGCCTCACAGGACTCACAGGGCCCCATGCTCCGTTTAATCCTCAACTGTTGCTGTCTTGAAATTCTTTACAGTTTATCTTGGATGCATGTTTTGTAAATACAGTGCAGTGGGAGAACAGAACAGATGCTGGGACAGGGGAGATCCTGGAGCAGCTGCTTGTTCATGTGCTTGTGGTCCAGCTACAGTTTTACACACCGTAGGGCCAGGCACCGCAGGCAAAAAGATTTGGCTTGCAACGGCAGAACACGGTGGAGCAGTCCAGAACACCACGGGGACCCCAGAGGGTGGGTTCGCTGCGACCTGGACCCAGATTGGCTACAGCAGCTGCAGTAGCATGGGCTAAAGCGTCAGGCTGGTCAAGCAGAGGGCAGGACTGCCCCAGGAGGCAGTACCAGGACCTGCCTGGGAGGTGGAGGCATCATAGGGCCCAGAACACACCCCTGGAGAGCCAGTGTTGATCTGTCAGGCTGAGCACTAGGAAAGAAACGCCTGGCCCTCCAGGAACAAGGCTTATCGGTGATTTATTACCAAGTAAAAGCATGCAACACAATACAATGTGAAATTGCAGTAAAGAATGTCAGGGAGTTATTAGGACTCTTGTTTAGAATTTTCATTTTTGAACTGCTACAGTATTGCAAAGCAAATATCCATAGGTCTAGCAATTGAAATTAAGTGTAAAGAGTGTCATGTTCAATAGAAAAGATGCCATTTTCCTGTGGAACGTCCATGAGCCAGTTATTAATAAAGAAAACCACTTTCAAATTTAATTTTCCTTATAATCATAGATGCAGTGTTAGAATGTATCAATACATGTTTCCAATTATATACCTACCACAAAGCTACTTTCAGTTTCTTGTTCAGTCTCCACAGTTATAGGAAATACTAAATAAAGCATTAAAATACAATGTCTCCAATTGCATTTAAAATTAAATTCAAACTTATGTGAAACTGATTTGCATGTAGAGTGAAAACTTTTAAGAAAAATTGTTCTGTGAGAATCATTAGCTTGGATACACCAAAATTTATATTTTAAAACAATTCATTGTAGATTTTTGTCAATATTGTCACAGTCTATAAAATACTCTTATTACATCCTGTAATGAGCAGGCTAGCAGGAAAATCTTCCTCAAATTCAAAGTTATTTAATAATTTGTGATATTGCATTTCCGAGTGTGGCTGCATTTGTTTTCACTATATCTGTTGAAAATGAAGTTGTTAAAAACATGAATTGTGATGATATAATAAATTAGTATGTCGGAAAGTAGGGCAGGAAGTTTGTATGATTAATCAAATACAGTAATACAATATTTGCATTATATAAATTGATGATACTGATATTGTATTTTTGCAATTTAGGGACTTCATCATTAATCATATGTTACTATTATCCTTCTAATTGTAAGAAGGGTGTTTAAAATTTCATGATAAAACTTGTTATGAAAAAATTGCATGTATTTCTAAAGGGTTTTACACCAAAATAAACTTATTTTAAAATTCCTTTTTCCACCAACTTGCTGAAGTTCTGTGTAAGTACTCTCCATATTGTAAGTACTGAAATATTTTTTAATGAAAAAAGCTTAATACTTCATAAGCACTTTCTCTGCTGTCTTTTGGACATACATGGGCCCTGCATTTTCCATTGAGAGCTGTACTTCACAATAATAGAACCAGCCCTACCAAAAAATTCTTTTACCCCCTTCTTATGGGTGACGGAACCCACACCATATAGCTTTTACTTTGTCTTCTAATAGTCTCCCTGCTCTGCTGCAGACTTTCTTTTAAATGCTTATTCATGTTTCTTTATTTGAAAGAGAAGGCGACATAGAGAGTAAAAGAGACATTTTTCTACGCGCTGGTTCACTCCCCTAAATGCCCACAACAGCCAAGGCTGGGCTGGACCAAAGCCTGGCATTCCATTTGGAGCCTCTCATGTGAGTTGTAGGCACTTACGAATCCGGGTCATCATCTGGTGCCTTCCCAGACACGTTAGCTGGAAGCTGAATGGGAAGCAGAGGTGGGATTTTATCCATCAGAAAGTGAAGATATAATGCAGTATGCATCTACACTCCTGAATAAAAGAAGGACTCGCAGTGAAACTATTAAATATATCTTTTTTTCATTATTTATTTATTTATTATTTTTCATTCATTAATTACATTGTATTATGTGACACAGTTTCATAGGTACTTGGATTCTCCCCACCCCTCCTCAAACCCTCCCACCATGGTGGATTCCTCCACCTTGTTGCATAACCACAGTTCAAGTTCAGTTGAGATTCCCCCCCCCCGACATCTCTCACCATACACCAAGATCAAATCTAAATGGATAAAAGATCTAAACCTACATCCAGAAACCTTTAAACTTTTGGAAGAAATGTTGGAAATACTCTGCAAGATCTAGGGGTAGGTCCCTACTTCCTAAAAAGGACTCCAAAAGCAATAGAAATCAAGACCAGAATAAACAAATGGGACCTCATCAAACTAAGAAGCTTCTGTACAGCAAAGGAAACAATCAATAAAGTGAAAAAGCAGCCCACAGAATGGGAGAAGATCTTTGCGCACTACATAGGTGATAGAGGGCTAATCTCCAGAATATACAAAGAACTACAAAACAGCCAAAACACCAAAACAAACAAGCCACTCTAGAAATGGGGACGGGAAGTGGGCAGACACTTCACAAAGGAACAAACCCAAATGGCAAATAAACATGAAAAAATGCTCAAGTTCCCTGACAATAAGGGAAATCCAAATTAAAACATCAATGAGGTACCACCTAACGCCAGTAAGACTGGCCCACATGAATAAAAGCACCAACAACTCTTGTTGGCCAGGTTGTGGGGGGGGGAAGGGAACCCTACTCCACTGCTGGTGGGGCTGCAGGCTGGTACAGCCTCTATGGAAATCAGTATGGAGAACATTCAAACAACTCAAAATCAACATACCATATTAGATATATCTTGACAATGCGATACTAGGTTTTCTACCATTGCCTATACCTATAATGCCTTGATACACTTACACAATGGAATGTTGGGCTTGTGACTGTTGCTGAAGGACTCTTACTCTTGTAATAATCTGGGGGGAAATTGGAGGGGGAGGGGAAGAATAGGGAGAGAAAAAGGAGGAGCTTGAGGGGGGAATCTCTATACCTACATGAACATATCATGGAAAATAATAACAGCAGTAAACAATACAAAAATACATCCCAAATATTGCACAGGTTACTCATACATGAAAGAGATTGTTTATCTGAAACCTGAATTTATCTTTATTCTGGCAGTGCAGCCCTCATCGGTATGATCATGTCTGTATGTTTTGTATTGAAGTTCACGTCTCCGTATCTGCGCTGAACTTCACAGATCACCCTCTCCTGTAGCTGTGTTTTGCTTGGACTGCAGCCATTGCCACCTGCCTTGTATTCTGTTCTCTCCTTGCTGCTTTTTTAGTCTGACTGCAGTACTCCCTTTGCACACCCCTGTTCTCTCTCTGATTAGATATGTGGCAGTGTTTATGCTTGACTCATTGAGGTAACTTTGAGTACTCCTTTCCCCCTGTCTTGTACCATTAATTAATAATAAGTCCTGTGTGTTCTGCCAAATAATGTCCTCCCTCCCTTCCTTCTTCTTTCCTTCCTTCCTTCCCTCCTTCCCTCTTTCCTTCCTTCTTCATTCCTCTTGATCACCTCCGCTCTCTGTCTCTGCTGTGCCCTCTCCACACACTCAGTGCTCAGCCCATCATCATGGTTCCTGCTCACCTACTTACAGCATTGACCTTCTGTTTCAGGCTCTCCCCAGCCCAAGTCTTCTGGCACCACCTGTTTAATTATTCTAAAATGTTGTCCCAGGTTTATTTATTATTTTTACCACCAGTGCCTACAGAAAGAAGTGTAAGCCCTTCATTTAAGGCCTCTCATGCCGGACTCCCAGATTCAGTTCTAGTGTCATTGACATTACTACCTTACATCAGTGCTTATTGCTATTTCAGGTTCATTCATTTCACCAACATATAATAATTAAAAAAAAACTCCTTAGAGATGTTTTAAATTATAGAATCACTTTTCTTACAGATGAAAGGGAAATAGTATTTTGGTTTTTTAAAAATCCCTATGTTAGTAATTGTAAGTACAAAGTTTCTAATAAGAATCTAATGCTCTGATTATATAATTACAAAGACATGTTTTGACTGCTGCTCATTTAAAAATAACATATACTTCATTATAATTTGAATTAGTTAGGTAATGAAGAATGTGGTTTATTAGCAGTATTTGCAATGGGACATGCATTGTTTTGGGCCTTGTGAGAACAAATGCGTATTAAAATGTACATTATTTCTAAATCATGCAAAAGTGAAATTTCATGACCTGATGTTTTCTAATCTTTGTCTTTTGCATTGGAAAAGAAACTATTTTCATATCTTTTTACATTTAATTTCTAAGCAATGAACAAAGGAGGTAGATTTCAGTTTTCTATTTCTAGGCATTTTCCACAGTGAAAATTTATCAGAATTAGGCTATATTAACAGTAAATATAAAGCCAGATTGTGTACAGTCCTCTCTTTCTTCACCCCTCTCTATTTGTTCTATTGTAGAAGTTTGATACCTTGGGGAATGTGCCTCAGAGGTCTACTTTACCACACGTCTCTTTATGGGCTTGGCTTGGTTACAGAACACTGAAGTGACTTCTTGAGAAATCTGAGAAAAGCTACCACTGGTGCCTGCAATATGTCTTTTCTTATTCTTTTCTCCTGGGTCATAATAAATTGAATAAGGAATGAATTTGTAGTCCCTTGCCTATATCTATCAAGATGAAAATAGAGTTATGTTAATCATGAGCGCCTCAGTTAGTCTTCACAGCTGGTCCAAATTGATGTGATGCCATTAGTTATAAGGATGTATTACTGTGGAAGTTCAGATGGCTTCAGTATGGTAAAGTACTCTTATGGGTCTCTTCATTTACCCTGGCTGATTTCCTGTCCACCCTTCCCTGTCCACCTTCTGTCCCGACAGGCTGACTTGTGTGGGCTCATCAGCCTGCTCCCTGCCCTCCAGCTTCAGCAACCTTCACACGAGATCAGAGGAGAGGAGGACACTGAGACCAGAATCTTTCCCCTAGATGGACTTTCCTTCAGACTGAAGCTCAGGAGCTTTCTCAAAGCAGCTTGCTTTCTCATTCAGGATTCCCTGTGTACTTTGAGGCCTTCAGTGGTACCAGATCTACCGCTGCCCACTCCATGTGGGCATTATCCCTTGTCAGGCTCTATACGCCTGTGCACCTTTGTGACCAAGCCCTCCAATACTATACATGGTGATTTATATGAAGTAACCAATACGAAACCCATGGCGTGAAATACTATCCTGCTCTCAGGGAAGTGGAAAGCAAAGCACAGAGCACTATGTGACCTGCATGGCTAACACGTGATGGCTCTAGGAATCAGTTCTGGAAAGCCTGGCTCCAGGCTCAACCACCAAGTAGTATACTGTATGAGTCATAAAATGGCTTCATCATTGTGTGGAGAATGTTCACACCAGTACTACATATAAAAATTAATCATTCTGATGACAGATAAGGTCTGATCACCAAATTATCATTCTTCCTCACCTAGCACTTTGATCTGTATACATCAAAAGATGTTGATTTTTTCTCCTATTACCCAGAAAATAATGAAAGACTGATATCCTTTGATGTCAAGGAATAAGAAGTTCAAATTTTAGTTGTTACTCTCAGCCCTTTTAGAGAATAATTCTTTGCCAACAACTGAGTGTTCTCTGAACTCTCAAAGGCTCAGATTTAGCTTCTTCCTTTCCTAAGAGCCTGACATAAAGAGGAAGTCATTTCATAGCAACCTAGTTTTTACATAATTTTGGTTCTGTCAGTTTGTTCCCAGAACTGATGTTGTCTGTCCTATCTGTATAGGAGGACGGATTTTCTTCTTTTCTATTCCCTACGCTCATTATTCATTGTCTGTTGTTGACCACTTCCAGCTGGGGTAGAATGTGTCACATTTTCCAACTTCTTAGGCTGGTTATCATGATGCTGCTGTTGAACGCAGCTGTGGAGTGTTGATACTGGACTCTAGGTACCATTGATTGCTACACGGTGGCACTTGTGGATGACTTATTTGGCAGCTGAAAAGTTTTCCAACACAGTAGCTTCCTGAAGTGTATCTTCATTTCTTCATACTAAGATACCGAAAATAAAGAAACTCACTCAGTTGTAGTCCCTTTGGGAACTTTGGCTCATTGACATGATAGCCTGTAATTTGCTGATCTCAGGAACACCAAACTTTGAAAAAGCAATCGAGTTTTAGCAGCTCAATGGAGAAAAGCATACGTTCAAGAGTCAGGTGTTCCTGATGTTAAAAATAATACACTTGAGTGAGTAGTTGTTTATAGTTTTGATTTTGGGTGTATATTCTGTAGTAAAAGTCTAATTCTTGACAAATTTGCTTTGTAGTCATTTCTTCGAATGTGAGTGGTTGCATTATGGAAGAAAGCAAAGGTTTCTTTGCAGTTTGCTCTTCTGGTTGCCTAGAATCTCATCTGACATTACTGTGGGCTTAAATTTACTGACAAACAAAAGAATTTGACCAGAAATTTAAATTTTTGTGCACAGGAAATGATGTGTGTTTTTTCAAACTACCTACCTTAGCGATACACTTAAGATTTGTTCAGAAATCAGATATAGCCTTGAGACCTTAAGAGAAGGTTGCATATCAAATTGTCAATTTTATCATTTGCATAATTAGCATCTTTTTCACCAAGTGTCTTGCGTGAAAAAAGTATCTTCTAAGTTTATTTTCAACAGTTTGCTCAGGTAAAAGGAGGAAATTAAGATTGCATCTGTTTTCAAAGCAAATGGCTCCAAGCAGCTCACTGTGATAGTGTTTTATTTTTAAAATCACTGTGTTGGGAGTAGTTATTTTGCATACAGCAACTGAGGTACCACTTGGGCCACCCACTTCCACTGTTGGAGTTCCTGGGTTCACACCTAGGCTCTACTCCTGATTTCAGCTTCCTGTTAATGTGCACGCTGGGAGGCAACAGCAGATGGCTCAAGCAGCAGTTTCCTAGTACCCGGTGAGAGAGCCAGATGGAATCTGCCTTCTGGCATCCCTATCTCAGATCCAGCTATTGAGGAAATTTCCGGGGTGAGCCAGTAAATGGAGGAATTCCCACTCTCTTCTTCTCCACCTTTGAAGCAAATCATCATAAATAAATAGATAAAATTTTACTTTGGAAATTACCATTTTATGTGCATTTGAAATCCAAACAGGTTTCATCATCATCATCATCATCACACTTTACAACATATGATGTATTTATTCTGTTGTCCTGGCAAAAAATTTAAAAGGTCTCGTGTTGAGCTATTTTGTTTGTTTTCATCAAAATGCTCTTTCATCTGTCATTCAACGAAGAATTTTTTTTAAAAGATTTATTTTATTTTTATTACAAAGTCAGATATAGAGAGAGGAGGACAGAGAGGAAGATCTTCTGTCTGATGATTCATTCCCCAAGTGACCGCAACTGCCAGTGCTGCACCGCTCTGAAGCCAGGAGCCAGGAGCCTCCTCCAGGTCTCCCATGCGGGTGCAGGGTCCCAAAGCTTTGGGTCATCCTTGACTGCTTTCCCAGGCCGTAAGCAGGGAGCTGGATGGGAAGTGGAGCTGCTGGGATTAGAACCGGCACCCATATGGGATCCCAGCGCATTCAAGGTGAGGACTTTAGCCGCTAAGCCACGGTGCCAGACCCGAAGAATGTTTTTTTTTTTTTTTTTTTTTTTTTTTTTTGGTACAAATATCTTGAAATTCAACCCACGTTATAAATGAGCATACTTTCAAAAAATAGTCTTTAAAAATCAGTTAAACACAAATAGACTTGTACAGCATATATTTCCACATTGCATTCATTAAAAACTTGAATATCTTTTAGTTTAATTGGCACCAAAGAAAGAATGATTGCAGAAATTGCCCAACAGGAGAAAAATAGAAGTTTTCCTAGATGTTTGAAAAGTTGAACAACTGCAAACTATCATCAATTCTATCTGCTGGAAAACCATTCTGCTCCACATGGAGAGAGATTCACAGTCACAAAACACCATTAATCCTTCCTTCTCCTTCCTTGTCATATACTCAGCAAAGGCCATTCTCTGGTTAAGCTGAGCATCCACCTGCTCCATGTCTGTGCTGCTAAATGTTAGAGAAAATCATTAACTTTGAACGCAATGGACACTCAGCACTGCTTTATAGTCCTCATTTTGCCTGTCTCAGAATGCTTTCTCACTCTCGGAGATGACTACTACATTTCTCAGTTGAACTCTTCTCAAATTTTCTACACTCGCTTCCATTTTCCTTCTCAGTTGCCACATACTTCACTGGTTAAATAGACCCCGGGAGTCTCTCCCTCATTCCCATCCCACCAAGTCTGCTAGCCTGCGTCTGTACCTGATTTTTTGACTTCCTCCCCATTATTCAGAACTCTCGTGTCCCTACCAGTTCCTTTTCTCATCTTGCCTTCTCAAGTGTATTGCACTTGCAGTTTTCTTTCTGCAGCATCAGATTCTTCGCATTCTAAATGACACAGTGATCTTCATCGACTCACATCTGTTCCTGTTGTTTTCCAATTCTGTGCTCCCTTTTCCCAAAAGAACTTCCTGAGAAAAGTTGTTTGTGCTCACTTTTACATTCCAGTCATTTCTTTACCCTCTGGAATTAGGCTTCAGTCCTCTCTGCCCTCTTGAGGCTGCTCACGGTAGGGTGCTTGGTGTCCATGGGTGATTGTTTTGGCTAAGATGTTCTGGAAGAACACAGGGATGACTTCCTCTTTGAAACACTCCTTTTTTCTGTTGGTTTTCATGGCTCTGGAGGTATCCCAATGAGGCTTCCCTTCATGAGTTTGGGCCAAGACAAGAGCTGACCCAGGGCAGTAGTAGCCTTTGGCTACATACCCTTGTATACAGCACAGCAGAAATACTGCTCACACTTCCTTGGGGTGTTCCAAGCCATCAAAATGCATCATGGGAGTACTAGAACTAGGACATACTTTTATTTCATGGGATTTCTTTAAGGAGCAGTCTTCGGTCAGAATTCCCCTTTGGCCAAGTCACATTTTTCTTAGATCTGAGCTTTGATCTGAGACTCTTCCAGTTCAACCCTTACCTCCTAGTCTCCTTTCACAAATCAGCTCTTGTAAGAACCCATCACCTACTCCTGCTCTTATTTTTTATATGCCTTTGGTACATCTAATTCAGTTTTTTTGTCAGGTACCCAGTAGATGCAAACTGAATAGCCCTTTATACTTTTCTGTATCCACTTTTCTGTACCTTGTATCATCTGCCCATTGATGCTCTCTTCCATGAACCCTTAACACTGATGGTGTTAACTGTTCTCTTCTTGATCCTTTGTGGTCATATTTACTCCCATGGATTGAAACATAGTCTTGGTGTCATGCCTCTGTGTGTCTGTGTCCCTAGTTCTGATCTCTCGCCAGAAGGCCAAGCTTTTTAAATCTAATTTTTACCTTGACATCTCCATTTGGATATTTAGTGTCATGTAAGAGGGGATGTATTCTTTTTTTTTTTTATCTATTTTATTGCATTGTTGTTGACAATCTTTACATAGTTAATTACAGTTAAAGAAAGAAAAAGGAAAAAAAAGGTTCAAGGGGATAGGGAAGTGGGTAATACTATTATGTCCATATTGTTTCCATCATGTATCTGAGGTAAAGGGGGATATTAAGGGAGAAGCCCCACCCGGTTTCCCGCCCACTCCGAGTCCCGGATGTGGGGCATGCTCTGAGATATGTGCTCGAGTGGTGTTAATAGTTCTCCGGTTATGAATCGCTGCCAGTTTCGCTTGATGAGGTCGTCCACTGATTGATATGGTCCATTATAAAGTCTCCGTTTGCCCCATATTTCGTTGCCAACATATAGCTGAGATGAATGATTGATCTGCTCTGTCCTCTGTCTTTTCTTGATTAGAGTGCTGAGTCCAGCAGTTCGATTGGGGAGATCTCCAAAGAAACCTTGAGGTATTCCCAGACTAGTTTCTTGTATGTTCTAGCAAGCACAGGGCCCGGCACAGACCATCACCCCGATCAGCTGGTGGTTTCAATTGCTGGGTTGGTTCTGTTTTCGGCCCCGAGTTGCACTGGAACCAATGGGTGTTGCAGTCCAGTCTGGTTCGGCCCTTACATCAACCAGTGGGAGCTGCAGCCTAGTTGGGGCGACCCACAATAACCCCCACCAGGCCCGCCCCCTACCCTGGTTTGCCAGTATGTGTAGCAGAAGACCAGTCTGTCCCCCATCCCATTTGGCTCTTGTACTTGTCAATGGGTATTGAAGCTTAGTTATATCTAACCAACTCAACCATCCAGCCCTCACGGGTGTTGTTGAGTACCTCTCTATCTAGCCATCCCAGCTCCCGTCCTAGTTTTCATGCCCTCCCACGGGAATAGTGACCCAAGAAGGGGGAACCCACTTTTTCCCTCCCAGGTCTCTCAGTCCCGGTTTATGCACTCTTTAGGTGGTTCTGTGATTTGACTTGACAGAATTAGTCCCCAGTGCCAGCTTTTGCGGCTATGCCCATACATCCCTCACCCATTCTAGTTTATGCTTGCACCAGCAGGACTAATCAGCCCAGCCTGGCTTTTCCCTGGTCTAATCCACATGCAGCGCACAGGTGATGTAGCCTTGCTTAGTCTCGTCTGTCTCTATCCCAGCCCACGCTCTCCAGTGGGAGTAGCTGTCCAGCGAGGGGACCAGCCCCTTAATCCCCCTGCCGGTTCTGCCCCTCCCTTCCTGGATCTCACGTGCGCTGGTTGGATGCTGCATTCATATCCAGTACAGGCAACCACGCCCTGGCATTCCATAATGTGTACTGGTTTTGTCGCGACCAAACCCGGCCCATCCCACACTCTGTTCTGGTGATCGGATTTGCCAGAGGATGACATGAACTGATTCAGCCTGGTCTGCTCCTGACCCATGCTGAATGTGTGCCAGTGGGAAACTTTCCATGGCCTATTCTGGGCTGTTTCCTATCATGCTTCTTGCGCTAACCTGCAGGGACTGTGTCCTGCCAGAGGAGTTGCCCAGGCTTCTCCATCAGAACCCCTCCCAATGGCAGATTTTGCGCATGCCAGGGGGTCCTTGAGCCAACCCTACTCAGTTCACCTCCTGTCCCAGCAGGAACAGTGGCTTTTCCTGGCTGGCTTTCACCCCATTCTGGTTCTTGTTGTTGGATGTTTCAGCCCGGCCATGGCTCGTCCATACCCACATACAGCTCACGCATGGCTCAAGAGGGGATTGGGACCCAGCCTAATCAGTCCCACATCTACCCTCTGGTTCTTCATGACACCAGATGGTGTAGGGATCTGAACTAGCCTGGTGCATCCAATCCCAGCCCACACTAGTGCCTCGGGTGACTACAACTGTTTCCTAGATAGAATGCAGCCCCCATTCCAGCACACGCACCCCTTGGTGGGAACCTTAACCCCCTTAAGGTGTCCCCATGCCTCCCCAACTGGGCCTGTTCCTAGCCGTAGATCATGCACCTGCCAGTGGTTGCTCTGACTCAGCTTATCTCAGTCCCTCACTTGTCCTGGCCTCTGCCTTAGTCAGTGTGACTTAGCGTCCTTGACTCAACTATCTACCTAAGCAGCGATTCAGACAACCAATACCCCAGAGATCCCTGGCCGGGCGGCCAGCAGGCGGAGCCTGGCACCACATGGTGCACTGGCTGCCCTGGGGGAGGCCGAGGACTCGTTCACTGCCTTGCGGCAGTGTCTTCGGCGTGAGCCCCCAGCATTGGGTCCGACCCGGCAGGGGCACCCCCCACAGCTGCCACACTGTGAGGAGCGGCACTTGCCCCCGAGAGGGGATGTATTCTTGAGGAACTCCAAGTCCTCCTTATCCAAGTATGGCCTCTCTGAGTTGTTACTCAGTGAATGGCTCCAGTTATTTTGAATTGTTTTTTCTTTTCCCAGTCTTCCATCAGCAAATCCTATTAGTTGGACTCTGAAGTATCTACATTAATTTATTTTTTTCCATCTGCACTATTTCTACCCAATCAGGTTTTTTTTTAACAATCCAAGCCTGCTGCCCTTTTGCCCACACTAAATATTCGACATCAGTTTTTAAGGTGCAGAGCAGATGGAAATATTCACTTGATTAAACTGCTATAAATGCTCTTTGTCAGACTAAATAAATAAAACAGAAGCTCCCTTTTACTTTGCCTGCAGAACCCCTATGTAACGCAGCTTTTTTTAATTCAATTTTATTTTTGATGTTGTTTACATAGTTGTGTAATGTGGCTTCCAACAGCCCCTCAGAACTCTCTTTTCATCTCGTCATTTGATTAATCAAGATTGTTCTTTCCTCACCTGACTTTATGACTCCTTGTCACTCAGATGACAGCTTAAGTACTAGCTACCCAGAGAGACCCTACCAGATCCCACATAAGCTAGTTAGGAAGAATCTGGTTGCTTTGTAGTGTGTACCTCTATTTTATTCTTTTTATAGTATTTTGTAACTGATTTTTGCATAACCCACCCAGCTGGAACATAAGATCTCCGAGAACAGTCCTTTCATGTCTTATTGTGCCTATGTTCCAGCACCTAGAATGGGCCTGGATAAGAGTAGACATTCATAACTATCTGTGGAATATGTGAATTAAATAGACGGACCTTTCATACTTTACCTCTAGGAATATATATGTTCGTCCTTTAGAAGACAAAAGTGAATTTTCTAAACTCTGTTACTTCTGAATATGTAGCTCTCTCTACATTCATCATTCCTCCAAATGTACTTTTCCTTGAATTTTATACATAATGCCAATATAGTTAAAAATCCCCTCATAGTGAATTCCATGGGGCGTGCTGATTGGTTTGTTATAGTGGAATTTGTCACAGTGGCAGAAATTGTCTTTCTAGTGCAGCAAATCTGGGGATAGAGCCACTGGCTGTGCATTTACTTGTGGAATTGGAAAGGAAGAGTTCTGAATTAGAAATAAGGAGTGAGATTTAGAAAGCCTTTCTCTTGTCTTCTCCTGGCTTTCTGACATTCTGTGTAAAATTTTGATCTGGGCTTTGTTTCTTCGTGGCCAAGTAACTTGTGTACGAGAAGAAGGCATAATTGAGGAGCATGAAAAAAAAAAAAAAAACAGTAAAAGGCAATTGCCAATTGGTGTGAAGGGAAGATTCCACAGTTATTCTTCAAACTGTTAAACTAAAATGTGTTCTCCTTAATGTAGAAAAAAAAGGCGTATACTCAGGTGCTGTTTTTCTACACAAGAGCATACATGAACAAGGGCCAGTCTATTAAGGAAGACAAAACAAAACACAGTTCCTAATATGAAGGATTTGGTGCTGACTGTTGTAAATAGTGTGGTGAAGGTTTTTGTTTGTTTGTCTTTTTGTTTTGTTTTGTTTTGCTTTTGATTGGGTATTCTGAAATGTGGAAACAGATTTGTTTTATTATGAAGATCCTTCTTTCATTGCGATGGTAATTGTGTCCAAATGGATCATCAAATTTTTTGTTTTAATGGCTCAAATGTTACAATTCGTAAGTGTCTTGAATCACTTTTTAAAGTCATTTTTTTAAAGAACTTTGGACTCTCTCAAATTTAAGTGCATGTAAGCCCTTTCGTTTATTCCAACGATCTTTGGTAATATGACCCCTACAGTTTTTATTTGTCCGTGAACATATTAAGGGCAAGCAAAGGCTGTATTTTATATGATTTTGCCCATCTTGAATTCACCTTCTAGTTCCTTTCTTTACCGCTTTTAACAGTATCTTGGGCAAAGAAGGGGGAGTACCTATCTTTACAGCTGCCTTAGCCTGTTAAGCCTGTTATCCTCCTTCTATCAGTCACTGGGTCTTTTCCTGCAGCTGCTTTATCTGTCTATTTTTATTCTTATGAAGATGTTCAAAGAAGGTGTTTAGCTGTATGTTATATTGCATTCCCTGTATTCTCCTTGTTTTTGTTGTTAGAGTAAGGTCTTCATCAATAATTCCATCTTGTCTATCTCTACTAAGGGCAGTCTATCCCTGAAAAAAAAAATAAGTGATTCATTTCTTTTCTACACTTTTGTAGATTTCTCCATTGTTTTGGTGTTATTTCACTTACCTTATCAAACTAGTAATTGCATAAAGACCAATCTAAATCAAAAAGTGCATACTCAGTGAAAGCAAGTGCTACAATGAAACGGTGGGCATTGCTCACAAACACTAAGGCTTCATGCATGCTTGTAAGAAGTTGATAGTTTGGAGAATTGAAGACTGCTTCTACCTTATTTGTTGAGATACACTGCTAGATGTGTTATTAATGGCTTCTCTAGGTAAGGAAAGAATCAGAGAAAGTGCATTCTGGATAGTGTTTTAGGGAGATGGAATGACTTCTGCAAAAGCCTACAGGAGCTGTGGGAAAAGCCCACTGATGGCAAAGCTCCTTGACGCGATGCTGCTGTTGATTTCCTTCCTCTGTGCGCTTGGCTCTACCATTTCCATTCCCAGGCACCTCAGCTCAACTGGTAAGGGAAACATCAGTGGAAATAATGCCTTCCTACTGCCTCCCTTCCAAATGATATAGGATAAACAGATTAACTGGACTCCCTAAAAAGGGACACTGGGATATCGTAAATTTGCAAATGTAAATTGACGCATTAGTACACCCAGCACCCTGTCACATAAGTAGATACTATACATGCCACTTAAATGATGGCTCCCTTTGTCTTTGTTTTTATAACAGTAGAATTCTAATTGTATATGCTAACTGATGTGTGGACCAAGTCTGTCTTCGCAAAGCTGTTGCTTGTAGATTTACCACATTGTGTGATTTCAGCATGTGCTGTGGTATTTATTTTTCCATATAGAATGCTTCTATCATTAGTTGACTATCAATACACAGATTCCTTTTTCCTTAATGGTGAAGTTTGAAAGGAGGGGATTGGCTTGATTTATTTCTCAAATAATTTTATTCATTGTAAAGGCTCCAAAATATTCTATTGTAAAGAGCCCAAATGTTCTTAGAAACTTCAAGTTAATTCTTTTAAAATCTAGCTTTTTGCTCATCTTTCAGTTGCCAGTGCCCTGAAATGTCTGAGGTTTAGGAGAATTTGGCTCAAGTTGATGAGGGGGTCTAATACAGGTCTTTGTTGCTGAGTGAATTTCAGTGGTTTTGACTCATGGGAATTTGGGCAGAATTGTTGGTTTGCTTGATTTGGCTCCCTTTGGACCCCACCCATGAAGTTTTCTTTGGTTTTAGCTCGGTAATCCCCACCCCACACCAAACTCAGTGTGCAACACAGTGAGAATGATGAGGTTTATACCTCAAGCTATAACTCATAGTAGTTTTGGGAAAAAAAAAAAAAGGAAACTCCAGCCTAGATATAAATCTTAAATGAAATGTTTATTGAAGCTAGACTAAACAATGCCAGAGTCAGTTAGGATTCTACAAATTACTTGACCAAACACTGCACCTGATACGTGATTCCAACGATCAATTTCAAATTTCTTGAAGTGTTTAAGTCATTAGTTCCCTTCCTGCAGAACTTCGTATTTGCCTTTTGCATTGAGTTTACAGGCTTTTCTGTCCACGTTTGCTATATCTGTTTGAATATTTCTTTCATTTCGATGTGTCAAGAACCAGTGAGGTTACCTTGAGACTTCTAGATGCACAAAGGAGAGATCTTCAGAAAGTTTATGTAACAGGAGTGTTATCTACAAATTTTGTTTTTCCATAGACCTTTTATAGTCCCCTCATATTTCTGCTTGACAATTCTGTCAATCTGTGCATTATATATTGAACTATTATCTGGTGGAATAGAATTGTTCTATCTTCTTGAAAATTTTTTCCTCCTAGGCCGTGTAGTCACTGGTTTTATATCTAAAATTTTTTCATATCTGAAAGTCTATTTTTAAAAAATAGGTCTACTGTATCGTATCTAAAGCTCACAGTAGAGAATATTACATAGCTGCAGTATCTGGGCTAGCAGCCAATCATCAAACACATTTATATAAGAAAATGTGTGAATATTCACACTAAGTGGAATACATAAAAATTTATTTTTTCCTCAAACATCTCATATATTCTGATGTCTTAGTTGTGCTACTTTGTAAATGAAATATGGGTGAATTTTACCTTTTTATTTAAGCTTTGGTTGTTGCTAACATTTGCAGTTCTTCTCATATTTATATTCTATGTTTCTACTTTCCCTTTTTTCCTCTCTCCTTTCCTTTTCCCGGTTTTGTTGACCATTTTCCCTATCTGTTTCTCCACTGCTTTCCAGGAAATCTTATATTCTTTCAGTGGATATTGTTAAAAATGTATAAGCACCTTTGACATCTTAGATGCTAAGGTTGATTATTGATCATTATTCCCAATCTTCTGGGGATAAGACTAACTTAAGTCATACTCCTCCTACTTTATTGTATTGTTTAATGTTTTATCACCATTTTATTTTTACATGATGCAAATTAGCCATTA
Organism: Ochotona princeps; assembly: GCF_030435755.1. Taxonomy (NCBI): domain Eukaryota; kingdom Metazoa; phylum Chordata; class Mammalia; order Lagomorpha; family Ochotonidae; genus Ochotona; species Ochotona princeps. The sequence continues at coordinate 108,152,802 of NC_080832.1, forward strand.
TTTTTATTTTGTAAAAATATCAATGCACGGCTCTCCACTCTCTCTTGTTATGACCATCAGGGTCGCTCTGGAGCCCCCAAAATTAGATCAGATAGAGACAGAGAGCAATAAGGAAAGCTTAGAACAGACAGGGAAAAGTCAGCTTGGACTTGGACTACCATATACCTCACTAGGTAAGACACAAAGATCAGTTAGTTACTCCACACTAAATTACTGAAGATTTCTCTGCACACGCCTCCTGAAATTGTTCTGCTCCTCAACCGTTAAATATGGCTTGTCAGAGTTATAAACCTATTTAGACCATCCTAAAATTCGTGAAGTTTAGTAAAAAAAATCACACTTGAATTTTGTAAACTGCTAAATATAAAAATGAATATAGACATGAGACAGCTGAATAGTACCCTATAACCATTTTTAGGTTTATAGCAGCCAGTTGTGTGTATGCTAAAATTGAGATGTCAAGGAAGTAGTTACAGGATGTGGTTAAAAACTTGTATTTTGTAACATATTGGTCACTCACTACCATGTCAATTAACTTCATGATGCTGTTAATTTCCATGTTTCTTCCTGTTGTTGAAGTTGTATAGTGACATCTCATTTGTGGGAATGATGTCCTGCCTGCTCTACTTTCAAACCAAGGTTGGTCTCCCAGTGAAACTGTTGAATTTTGACAATAAGTTGCTGGACTCTCCGCATGGTCCATGCCTGCAATGAAGGACTCATGACTGGTTATGATCTGTACTACTGTAACGATATAGAGGAATTCAGTATGGAGGAAGGGTTTGGGGGCATCCCAGAGCCTATGAAACTGTGTCATAAAATGAAATTTTAAAAAAAGTATCAATGCACATTTAAGTTTTCTGTAATACATTTATTTTAAAGGCTGCATACTAGTTACTTGAAAGAATACTACCGTTTTTAAAGGCAGTTTTATTTTCATTTTTTCAAAAGATTGATTTGTGTGTTCATTTGAAGGGCAAGATGAAAGACAGGAACACACACACACACACACACACACACACGCACAAAACACACTTCTGATCTACTGGTTTCCTTCCCAAAAGATTATACCAGCCAGATTTGGGTCAGGTCAGAGCCAGGAACCCCGAGCTCAGTCCTGCTGTCACACACAGATGGCAGGAGTCAAGGTACTTGGGTCATTTCTGCTGCTCTCCTAGGCTCCTTAGCAGGAAGCTGAATTGGAAGCATGGTAGCCAGGGCTCCATTATGGCACGCTAAGCGATGCAGGCAGTGGCTGAAGCTGCTGCACCTCAACACTGACCCCTGGAATTCCTACTTGAAACTGATACTAAACGTAAGTTTTCCTTTTCATTTATTATTATCTCAGACTTTAAAAAAGTTGTGTGTGTGTGACCAGCTCTGTGCGTGGTGGACCAAGCTGCTGGTGGAAGGGCATCTCACACCAGTTGGAGTCCCCGTGGCTCTAGTTCGACCCAGCTCCCTGCCAATGTCCCTGGGAAAGTAATGGAAGATGATCCTTCAGCCATGAGGGAGACCCAGAAGAAACTCTTGGCTTCAGCTTGATCCAGCCCCAACTGTGGCAGGCATTTGGGGAGTGAATGTTCTCTCTCTGAACTCTACCTTTCAAAAAAGTAAATCCTTTTTAAAAAACATTTTTTTCAATTTTCTCATTACTTTCGGTTACATTTTGGGTAATTTTTTTTTCAAATATATTTTCTACTTTCCAAAAGCTTTGTCACATATGACTATTATGTTAAGTTTTTAAAATTTCAATGACAGCATTTTCACTTTTAGAATTTATTCTTGGTCAACTTTTTCTATTTGCTTTTAGTGTTCATAATATCTTGTTACTTCATTATTTTATCTGTGATTAATAATACTTTCATGGTGGCTTGTTCCTTGAGAGCTTTCTTATTTTGAATTGTATGGCTCCTGTTCAGTAGTACTTTGTCTATTGAGATTTTATACTGCTGGCTTTTTGGCATATCACTGTTGACTAGAATGATGATGACTCATGCCTGCTTCCCTGGGGACGTAATCATCCCAGACAGCTTTTTGTATTGATTCAGTGATTGAGATTTGCAGACCAATGGTAATATAAATTTACAGCTTAGTTACGCATGTGGGAAAGTCAAAAGTAACAGATACTGAGGGAAGATTTTTTCCCACCCATAGTCCAGGAAAAGACTGACAACTTTCTTTGTTGTTTCCTATGCTGATTGGTGGATATGACCTTTTCCTCCTGGTGTTCCTTGTTTTAGTAATGGGCTTGGGTTAGTAAACATACATGCATGTGTTAGCATCCAGTACGCACTTCATGTTGACCCAGCCCTGGTTTCTGGTGTCAGTGTTCTTTGTTGACCTCACATCCTTCAGCACTGGCTCCTTGTTTTATTTCTACTTTGTTTTCCATTTTCTTCTGCATTTGATTTCTAGATATTTTTCTTTCAGATTTGCATGTTTAACTATGCATTTAAAGTATGTGCAGTTATCCAAAATCTCTATGTTGATTTTAGAAAGCAATAGTTGAGGCGTTTGGGGCAACTGTGTTGGGAAACTTTGAAGTCTTGGGCTTTTTATTCCTATTCCACACTAACACACGTGTTTATTGAGACTGAACTACAAGACTTACTGTTGATTCCTGTTACCATTTGTTTGTTGCTGTTAAATTAATTGTTAGGTTTTATTAAATTTGGTTCCGCAATCTAGGTTTTTATTTTTTCCAATCTTGATTCAGTTATCTAGTATGCTAATTTCACTCCACAGCCCTGAGCTATTTGTGAATTTTATGTGCATACCATCTGGGTCTTCCATAACTGTTTGATAAAAATATTAAGCAGAAGTCATCTATGTTTATGGAACCCAAGGACATGCCGTTAAAGATCTGTCAGTAGATATGGATCAGAAATCTTTGAAACTATGCTCTATAGATGTGTCCAAATCTGCTCTTCATTTCAGCTTGCCTTCTAGTATTTTGTCCACACAGGTTATTCTTACTAAACTTGCTTAGTTCAGCCCGATTCTGGCCAGCCAATGTGTCTTACACATTATGGAATTTTCTATGTACTGTCTGCAGCAGGGATATATAGAAGAAATCAAAGCTCCTCTTCTCATGATGCTGAGCCTTGTGGAGGAGAAAATTAGAGAGTAAAAAGCCAGCCATGTGATAATCTCTCCTGCATTTGATTACTATCTGACTGCTCCATAATTTATGGCATCCACTCTATTTCCCTTTTTGCTGAGTCATAAACACATCAGTTGAGTTTATATAATTAATTTATTGAAAGAGTTTTACAAGTCTAATGTCCATGTCTCTCATGTGTAAGCTATTCATTCTATGACTGTTGGGATCACTCACAGAATCTTCTCTTACGTCTATTTGAAACGTACAGTATCGCTATAACATATTCTTACATTTTCTGATTCTCTTTCCATCCATAAAGAATACTAAAAACATTGAACATATCTCTCACTATATATAGAAACCAGTTCAGTCAGTGACTTAAACTCAAAGCCTAAAACTACCGGAAGAAAACACAGAGATAATAGTTTAAGACATTGATCTGGAAAAAAAAAATATATATATATATATATATATATATATATGTTTTGGAGAAGCTCCCCAAAGCACAAGTGACAAAAACCAAAATTTTCAAGTTGGAATTTAACCACATTGAAAACCTTGTGCACAGTAGAGGAAACAATTAGTGCAGTGTAAAAATAAGTTGCAGATTAGGAGAAAATATTTGCTGGCTATTTATGCAACAATGGATTAACATTCAGAATATATAAGGAGCTAGAAACAACTTAATGAGAAAAGTACAAATATTCTGATTTTGAAATGGCCAGATGATCTGAATTGACATTTCTTGAGAGACAACATACACATGACCAACAGTTACATGTCTCTAGTCATAAGAGAAATATGATATCTTCTCACCCAGTTAGGATGGCAGTTATCAGAAGGACAAAAAAGAATCAAAGTTGGTAAGGATGCGGAGAAATGGGAGCCCTTATATATTGTTGGAAGAAAACTATTTTAGAATAATAACCATTATGGAAAATGACAAACAGTTCCTCAAAAAAACTTAAAATAGATCTGCCATATGACTTAGTTATCTTACTAACAATGCAATATACAAAGGAAAGTAGATTCGCATGTTTATTGCAGTACTGTTCACAGTAGATTCTAAGATATGGAATCAACCTTGGTGTCCAATTACCAATTATGGGTATATATAACAGAATGCTAGCTAATCCACTAAAATGAGTAAGATCCTAACATTCATGGCAGCATGGCAGAGCTTGGAGGGTATTATTATGTTAGGCGATATAAGCTTGATACAGAAAGACAAATAATACATGTTTTTATATCTATGAGGAAGTTAAAATAAATGAAAGTTGAGAGTCAGATGGAAGTCATCAGGCAACTAGGAAGAGAAGAGCAGAGAGAGAAATAAAGGATGGAGAAGGGGTACCAAAATATAGTTACATTGGAGGAAATAATCTAGGGTAATGTACTATAACAGGGGGACTGTAATTAACAACCTATTGTACATTTAAAAATGACTGGAAGAGAATATTTAGTGAATGATTCCAGTGTACAGTGAAATAATAAAAGTTGAGGTAATTCAATTGCAGTTTACCCTGGCTTGATCTTTATACATTGAACATAGTATGAAAATATCACACTGTACCCCATAAATATGTGTAGTTATTATATGGTCACATAAAAATACATATAGTTGGAGCCCGGAATGGTAGCCTAGCAGCTGACGTCCTCACCTTGAACCTGCCAGGATCCGCTATGGGCGCCGGTTCTAATCCCGGCAGTCCCACTTCTCATGCAGCTCTCTGCTTGTTGCCTGGGAAAGCAGTGAAGGAGAGCCAAAAGCCTTGGGTCCCTGTACCCGTGTGGGAGACCTGGAGGAGGCTCCTGGCTCCTGGCTTCAGATTAGCTCAGATCTGGCTGTTGTGGCCACTTGGGGAGTAAGTCAGTAGAAGGAAGATCTTCTCTGTTTCTCTTCCTCTTTCCTCTTTTAAAAAATGCATGTAGTTTATTTAGAGAATTTCTTTGCAAATTCACTCTTCATTAATTTTTTTCTCTGAATTTTCTTTTTCCCTGTCAGTTTCTTATTTCTCAGAAGTCTGTACAATATAAATATCTGATATCAACTGGTCTTTTTTGGCCTGGTGCCTAAAGTTGATGCCCTTGCTCAGGGTTTCCTACTTGTTCCAAAACTTCTTTTTTGTTTTTATTATCAGCCTTTGAAAATATGCTAGACAAACAAGTGGTATAACCACATTTTCAATGAAAGAACTCAATTTACTTAAGCATTAAGTTTATACCTGGGCTAAAATATTTGGATTTAATATCTACTCTTTTCTCTCTGTAACCTCAATCAACTTCTATAGATTAAGTACTGCCAATTTCTGAACCATTTTACATATATTTACAATGATTTATTCCTAGAATTAGTGCCTAAGTCCATGCCTTAGCTTTTTTTTTTATCTGCTAATGAAATACCCCCTAAATATTTTCCATTCTTAGTTCATTCTTAGTCCTTTCAAATTGTGATTCATGATTTGGTAGGTTATAAAATCAGCTTGCTTATTTATGATCATAATTTTTAATGGTACCAAATACAAACAGTAGACAAACTGTTTATATATCCAGGATATATAAAGAGCTCAAGAAACTCAACAACAAAATAAACAATCCAGTTGAGAAATGGGCAAAGGGACCCAGTGCGGTAGCCTAGTGGCTAAAGTCCTCAGCTTAAACGTGCCAGGATCCCATTTGGGCACCAGTTCATGTCCCAGCAGCCCCACTTCCCATTCAGCTCTCTGCTTGTTGCCTGGGAAAGCAGTGGAGGACAGCCCAAAGCACATGGGAGACCTGGAAAGCTCCAGGCTCCTGGCTTCAGATTGGCTCAGCTCCAGTCGTTGCGCCACTTTGGGAGTGAATCAGTGGACAGAAGATCTTCTTCTGTCTGTATATGACTTTGCAATAAATAAATCAATCTTTAAAAAAAAAAGAAACAGGCAAAGGTCATGAACAGTTAATTTTTTAAAAATTTGTTTATTTTATTATTTTATGATACAGTTCCATAGGCTCTAGGATTTCCCTAGGACAAAGTATGAATAATTAGCAGGCAAATGAAAAAGTACTCAGGGTCACTAGCCATCAGTTAAAGAAAAGTCAAGATCAGAATGAGGCTCCATCTCACCCCAGTTAGAATGGTTATCTGAAAAAACAAAGAAACAGCAACTACTGGCAAGGTTGTAAGGAACTAGGTACCCTAATCTACTGTTGGCATCAATGCAAATTAGTACAATCATTTTGCAGGAAAGTTTGAAAATTCCTCAGTGATCTGAATATAGATCTACCCTATGACTCAGCCATCCCACTCATGGGAATTTACCAAAGCAAAATGAAATCAGCATTTGAGTTATTTGTATATGCATATGTATTGTAGCTCAATTCACAATAGTTAAGATATAAAATTAACCCAGATATCATGAGCAGGTGACTGGATAAAGAAAATACTGGTTTATGTATACTGTGGAACACTGCTCAGCCAAATAAAGAACTAAATCTTGTCTTTTGCAATAAAATGGATAAAACTGGAAATCGTTATGTTCAGCAGAATAATCCAGTCCCAAAAGGACAAAATCATGTTTTCCCTCACCTGTGGTAGCTAATATACAGAGTACAAAGAAGTAGTCTGTATGACTGAGACTGACATTTTGAGAATTGATTATTGTTTATAGCTTTTGTCTGTTTTCTTGAGGAACAGTATATCTTTTCCCCCCTACTTTGCCATGTGTTGAAATCTTTACCTAATGGAGTGTTAAGCCTGTGATTGCCAGTGAAGCAAAGTATGCCATTGTAAAATTTAAAAAGAAATAAGGAAGGAGGATGTAGGTGGTACATGTTACTATGTTCCTAAATCTGTACTAAGAAATATGTGAAATTTGTTTAGTTTATATTAATAGAAGGATTTATATATAAAAAAGATACAGTGGACATTATTGGAGTCCATGGCTTTTAATAGAGAGTGTTTTTGTATAAAACTTTTCATTCTTAAAAGGTATATGCCAGCTGCTAAGTTACCATCTGCCAAAGACACTGCTAAATATATGCTCGTTTTTGGTCACTTACAGAGGGATTTGTCTGGAAATTGAATCTTTTTGTTGTGATTGGAACACACCATCATATGAATTTGAGTAGGAAGTGGGGCCTAACTCCCACTATAGAAGTCACAGAAAGCGCAAGTCTTGCTTTCCCAACACCCCTCAACTCGGGTGATGCTGTTTAACATAGGTGTGCTTATGTAGATGCATGGGCTATTGAATTGGGATTGATGAAGCGGGGAAAGTGAAGAGGCCAGACCCACCCTCTGATAGCCCACTGAAGTGGCTGGGAAGCCGTGGTTGTGTGTTCTCATTTGAGCCGAAGGAAGTCTCTGGGCCTCTGACAGCATTACAGTCCTTTGGTGAATAACAACAGAACAGAAGCCAGAGCTGGGCTCCCAGGGAGGGTTGAGGCAGCTAAAAACTGGGTGTTCGTGTCCAATATTGGGTGTGAAAGTCCTATCAATCCTTTGAGTCCCTGCCTAAAGAGCATTTCCAGATTGAAACCTCTAATCCCAACTGAAAGAAGTCATCGGTTCCTATGTGCTGGCCCAACATTCAATCTGCACCTCTCCCACAGCTTGTATTGTGTGCTGCACATCATTTCTTATGCTCCAGCTGGACTGTTAATGTCAGGAAGGATCCTGTCTTGTTTCGCAGATACATTTCTGCACTGATTCACACAGTGCTTTACATGCGACAGGTGCACAATAATATGGAATGAAAACCAAATTAATGACATTTTACTTAAGACTTTGTTGTAATTGCAATTGCATGTTTTCTAAAGCCAGTCAGGTGTTAGGAGGTGAACTACAGGTATGAACTACAGCACCCTCTTGTGGTTGGGTTGAGGACGGTGCTAGAGGTCTAACTGTTGGAAGAGTCAGAGTCAGGAGGTGATGAGAGGGTTGTTTCTAGAGGAAGAGCACTCACTGGGTGAGCCGGAGCCTAATGTCATAAAACGGGGTCTTTTGTGAAGACTCTGGACTTATTTTCTGCAATCCAAAATGATGTCATCATTAGATGTAATCACATCAACAGCTGATGACTGTAGGAACCAGACTATGCTCCTTGGATGTTTCCCAAACTCCCTTGAGGGCTGAACTTGCCATTCTTTCTTATTTTGCCCCCAGAAAAGTCACATTCTGCTGTGGAGAGAGTGAAACACATCCCCATGGACTCCTTCTAGCATCACCATGGGGTGGGGACCTGCTCACTTATCTGAGCAGAGGCCTGGAGTAATTGTCCCATGACTTTCAAGAAAGAAGGCCATTGACCCTTACTCATTCCTGCTAAGACTATTCAGACAGACAGATGGTTGTTTTTAATAAAAAGAGAAAGTGAGATATTTCATCTACTGGTTCATTTCCCAAATCCAGGAATCTAGGACTCTATCTGGATCTCCCACATAGATGGCAAAGGTCCAAGCACTTGGGCCATTCCCACTGTTGCCCTGGGCACGTTAGTGGGAAGCTGGGTAGGAAGCAGAGCAGCCAGAACTAAAACAACATCCATAAGCAGCAGCGTAACACATTTGCCAGCATCAAAGTAGCGACATAACACATTGCACCACAATACCAGCTCCCAGAAATACAGCTGCCGTCACTTTCTCTGAGTCTTCCAGAATCCAGGCCCAGACATGCAGCCCTGGCTTGGTCAGAACCTATTTATTTACCTCTGTCCTGACCCTGCCCCACCAGTGGCTACAGGCTCTATTTGGTGTCACCCAAGGTGCCCTGCAGCAGGCTTATTCTGTTCCCCAGGAGCTGTTCCACTTGCCACCTTCTTTGTGGTACAAAGCCTGAGTACCCTTATGATGGAGACCAGTCAAAAAACAAAACAAAACCCAGGGTTTATTATAACAACTAAAGGTTTGAAAGCAGCTGACTCTGAATAAATGGTAACATTTTCTTAAAGACTAATTTTTTTTAAGATTGATTTTATTTTTATTACAAAGTCGATATACAGAGAGGAGGAGAGAGAGAGGAAGATCTTCCTTCCGATGATTCGGACCACAACAGCCAGTGCTGTGACAAGCTGAAGCCAGGAGCCAGAAGCTTCTTTCAGGTCTCCCATGAGGGTGCAGGGACCCAAGGCCTGGGGCTCTCCTTCATTGCTTTCCCAGACCACAAGCAGGGAGCTGGATGGTAGGCGGGGCTGCCAGGATTAGAATGAGTGCCCATATGGGACCCTAGCGTATGCAAGATGAGAACTTTAGCTGCTAGGCCACCGAGCCAGGCCAAGGTAACATTTTCAAAAGCAAAGCAACTAACCTGATAATGGGCTTGTGTGAGATGTGGAAATCATTTTAAAGCAAAGGAAATGATTCATCGCCCTAAAGACATGGGACATAGATGAATCATGCAGGTCAGTCTTGAACTTTTGGGGAGAGTCTCTGTGCCCTTGGACAAGTCCACATATGTGTGATTAGTGTAGCACTCAGGGAAAATGATTTAATACTTAGATTCAGAGAAAAGAAGAACCTCTCTGAATGGTTTTAGCCATTTCCTCTAAGAATCAGAGTTGGGAGGGTTACAATTCAGAGCAGGTCTTGGAGAGCACAGCTTTGTTTAGATAATGGACTCTGCAAAGTAATTAAAAAGTGAACCTTAAAATATTTGACTTGGTTTATTTTGCTAGATTCTTTCATTTATTTTTCTTCCTAGAGTCTGTTTTTGCAACTTCTGATAACATCCAAGTGAATGCTTTAAGAGATTATATTTTATCCTATATTTTATGAATTAGATGTCTGCACATGTGTAAGTAAAAATAAATACATAGCTTTGAAAAGTAGATTTAGTTAGATTACTTTGTATCCATTAAAGAATAAAGATTTTATTGTGTTGTCTTTTTTTTTAAGTTTATTTTTTAAAATTTTTAAGGATTTATTTTTATTGTTGTCAGATTTACAGAAAGAAGGAGAGAGAGATAGATATTCCTTCCACTGGTTCACTCCCCAAGTAGGCACAACGGCCAGAGCTGAGCCAACTTGAAGCCAGGAGCCAGGAGCCTTCTCCCGTTCTTCCACATGGATGCTGTGTCCCAAGGCCTTGGGCCATCCTCCACTGCGTTCCCAGGCCAGAAGCAGGGAACCAAATGGAAAGTGGAAAGTGGAGCAGCCAGGATAGGAACTGGCACCCATATAGAATCCCAGCACGTGCAAGGTGAGAATTTTAGCCACTAGGCTACCACACCTGGCCCAGTGTTTAGTCTTAGTATAAATGTTTCCATAGTTGTTATGATTTTCGATTCCACCCTCTCCTCCAGGTAAATTTCATTTCTGAGAAATTCCATTTTTCATGAAATGAAAAGGCACTTAAAAAATGTTAACAGAATTGCATAACTACTTTGAAACTAATATAAATGAATGTTAGTTAAAATTTGAGTTTCTTATTCCAAAGATTTAACGTTTAGTTAATTTGGGGGACAGGGACCAGATGAGGTGGGACAGAATCAATCTGAGAAAGTTTGCACGCTGGGAGAGGGGGGAGTGGGTGCAGAAGGCCTGTGCAAGTTAGTGCTGTCTGTAGTGAAGTGAGGTGATGGGCCTCTCATCACAGGAAGTATTCAAGGGAAGGCTGAATGCTTTCTGAGAAGAATTGACTTTCTGTGAGAGATCCTAGAGTGCTGTGGGTTCCTACATTCAGTGGAGTGATCTCTAGTTGGGAGGGAATTCTGAGGGCTCTTTTGATCCTGTAGGAAGAACTCTAAAGGGTTTAGCTTGAGGCAGTTGTGTGCTTTTTGTTGGGTTGAGTCCATGTTTGAACTCATCCTATGATCATTTCTTCAAAAAGAAACCCAATAAAAATATAGATCATGATTATTTAAGACACAGCTAACATATTTTCCTATTTTCTAAGTCCAAAATTCAAGTTTTGTAAAGCATGCAGAAAACTCTGACTTTTTACTCTCAGAAATGTAATTCTGTCTGGTGTGAAGACAGGTAAACATTTTTGTCCCCCAGATCTGCTATCATTTTTTGCCCTTCAAATGTCCTGTACTTCAAACAATTGAATTTTGCTGATATCCAGCTCACATTTTATGTAGTCAGTTGTCTTGAAAAGCATTGCATATTTTGGACCTTAATTTACTTAGAAATATCATGTAATCATAGGTCCTTATACAAACAACTGTCCGTCAGTGAAATGTTGAAGGATGCAAAGAAAATTTAATAGTCTTCAGTCTCAGAAACAAGGCTGCCATCATGTGGGGAAATTAGAGGCAATTGTCATGCTATTTTCAAAAAACGGAGTGATATTTCTAGAAATGGCGATTCCCAAGAAACACTACTTCCCGTATCTTTTGTGGAATCTGTAATGTTACTGTACCCTAAAAATGTCATGTTTGAGCTCTTCTAATCTCCTGCATGTCCTCACATTCATGTAAGACCCTTTCATTCTGACTCCAATCCCCAGTCTCTTGTTATTTATAACAGTGAACACTATAAAAAAACAGTGAACACTATATAAAATTATACTATAATCATGTACAGCATTTATTTTATTAATCTGAAAGTGAGAGAGAAAGAAACAATCTTCTACCCATGATTCACTCTCCAAATACCCCCAAATGTTGGGCTGGAACAGATTGAAGCCAGGAGCCAGGCACTCAATCCAGGTCTTTCCATGCGTGGCAGGGGCCCAACTACAGTGTGCATTAGCAGAAAGTAAGAGTGGGTCCTGGGCTCAAACCCAGGCACTCCAGGTATGCGATATGGGGATCGCAAGTGACATTTTAAGCACTATGCTAAACGCCCAACCCATTTGACTTTTTAAAATCCTTGTAGTTCTAACCTAATTAGTCCTAAGTAGAATATGGACCCCATGGCAACCAGGGAACCCATCTGTCTTAATCCCTGCTATCTCTCAGCACCTAGAATACTGTTTAACATAGATGCGTGCTAGGAATGAACCTTTCAGTGTATCTATAGGTTCATTCATTTGCTTAAATGTTTACTGGTACTGATGGAGGTACTTTAGATTTCCCCTTTCAAATGGTACATTTTCAACTGGTGTGATCCTTTGCCTCCTCCTCATTAAGGCTTTTGCTATCATTATAAACTATTCTCTCACAGCTGATTTTAAAAAGAACATATCTGTTCTCAAACTCCTGTTCCACATTTTTACCTCCTGCTCGGTACTCCCTTTCCTTCCAAGTTCATGTATTGGAAGTGATGGTGCAGTCCGCTACCTTGTCCCCATTCCCTCCAAAATCTGAAACCGCTCTAGTAGTTCCCCTTTTGATCTTCCCCCCAGGTGCTCACCACCATGCACCTTTCCGTATTCCTGGCCTTTGTTTCACTAGCACATGGGCCATTTAGCTTTATTTCTGATTCTAAATTTTTATTGATGTGAAAGGCAAAGGGACAGAGATCACCCATCTACTGTTTCATCGTCCAAATGCCCTCCAAAAATATGACTGAGCCAGACTAAAGCCTCTGGAGGGATTCAGTCACCTGAACCATCATCACTTGCTGCCTCTCAGCATATGCTTTAGCAGAAAACTAGAATCAGAAACAATAGCAGGACTCTAACCTAGGCACTTTGAATGTGGTGAGGGGGCCCAGGAGGCATCCTCACCGTCGTGCCAGGCACCTGCCCCTGCTTCTGCAACTCCCTACTCTCTTTCCTACTGATTCATCTACAGTCACTAGCCAGGAAGCAGATACTGATAGTTCCATACAGTTTTTGTTGTTCCTAGTTATCCCTTGGAAATCTTGTTCCAAAATTCAGTTCTTTTCTACAAACATTCCAGAGAATGCATTTTTTTTAAACTAGTGCAACTGGTTGACCTAATGTAAAGTTCAGAAAAATACAAAGTTGAAGTTGAAGAGGCTCCCAGTTCAAAACTGGTGCATGAACACATTCATTTGATCCATAGTTTTAACTGCTGTCATGAGGTAATCCAGGGAGGTAAACAAGGCAAAGAAAGCCCTTGCCTTGTTAGAACTTTCTTACTTTTTTTTTTTTTGAAGACTCACTTATTTTTATTTGAAAGGCAGAGAAAGAGAGAGAGAAAGAGAGAGAGAGAGAGAGAGAGAGAGAGCGAGAGAGCACTTCCATCCACTGGTTCACTCTCCAAATGCCCTTAATGGCCGGAGTTGAACAGATTTGATGCCAGGAGCCAGAAGCTTCTTCTAGGTCTCCCACATGGTTGCAGGGTCTCAAGCGTTTAAACCATACTCCACTGCTTTCCTAGCTATATGTAGGGAGCTGGATTGGAAGTGGAGTAGCTGGGACTAGAACCTCTTCATCCATGCAGGATACCAGCACTGCAGGCAGAGATTAGCTTGCTGAGCCAACACATCAACTCCAGAACTTACTTTCAATTGGAATGCTTTATTATCCAAACGAATTTTTAATAGAACTTCCACTTAGTTGCATTTTAAATTAATCTAGACTCTATTAAAGCTTTGAATTCAGAAATTTATTTTCACCTTAAGCTTATGATTCTGTTTTTTTTATAATAGCAATTACTATATAAGAAAAAAAATCTCATTCACTTATTTTCTGATTAACATCTGGTTAATTTAAGTTTAACAGTTGAAATTTCTCTAAACAAGATGTCCTGCTCCCAGTTGAGATAGTTCAGTTCCGTTAAACATTTTAAGCCTCAATTATATATTTAATGTATCTGATTAGGTGATAAGCACCTCACAGCCTAGTAAAGAAGATGGACAAAGCCTAACAAATCATCCTAAACACAAAAATTTTATTTTATTTAGTTGATTTTAAATTTAAAAATTATTTACTTTTCTTTTGAAGGCAGATTTACAGAGAGAAGGAGAGACAGAAAGATCTTCCACCTGCTGGTTCACTCCCTAAATGGTCATAACAGCCAGAGCTGAGCTGACCTGAAGCCAGGAGCCAGGAGTTTCTTCAGGGTCTCCCACATGAATGAAGGGTTCCAAGGCTTTGAGCCATCATCTCGTGCTTTCCCAGGTCACAAGCAGGCAACTGGGAGGGAAGTGGAGCAGCTGGGACACAAACTTGTGCCCGTATGGAATACTGGCCCTTGTAGTTGGAATTCTAGCCAGGTGAGCCAATGCACTAACCTCCACGATTTTAAATAGTAATAGGTAGTAAGCGTGTGGCACAACATATCAAGCTAAAGCTTGGAACACCCACATCCTATATCATAATGCCTGGTTCAATTCCCATATATATGGCTACTTTAGCTTTTGGGTAGTGTGTACCCTAGGAAACAGCAGAGGATAGCTCAAGGATTTGTTGCCTGTCAACCATGTGGAATGCCCAAACGGAGTTCCTAGCTCCAGGCTTCATCCTGGCCCAGCCTCAAGTTGTTGCATGTATTTAGGGAATGAGCTAGTTGATGGAAGATATTCTTTCTCTTTCTTTCTCTCCTCCCCCCTCTTTTTCTCTTGTTCTCTCTGCCTTTCAAATTTTTTAAAAGAATACATTGATACTAAAAAGTAATAAACATATATAAGTAGTAGATTTCTCAACATATTGATACTATTTCTAAAATTGGATATATTTACATTTTTCAATTTAGTATCACTAGCCTAAAATCAATAACATGTTGCAAATTGAAATTGTATTCTCTAAGTATTTCCAATTCTGTAATAGCCCAGTGGTATAAAAATTACTCATAAACATATTCTGTGAAAATGCTAAGAGTGTGAATTTAATCTGAGGTTACTAGTGTGAAAAACCAAAATATCACTCTAGTGAGTCATTAGCCAGATTCTTTTGGTCACAGAGAGGGGAAGATCTCCCATCTACTGGTGTACTCCCCAGATGACTAAGACAACGGAGGCTGGGGCAGACTGAAACCAGAAGCCATCCTGGTTTCCCACATGGGAGGCAGGGCCCCACCCACTTGGCCTGTCTTCCAGTGCTCTCCCAGGAACATTAGCAGGGAGCTGGATCAGAAGCAGGACAGCTGGGACTCAGACTGGTACAATGGCACAGTACCCTGTCACAACTTAGCCTGCTGTGCCTCGGTGCCAGCCCTCTGCTCTGAGTTTGTCAGAGATGGCACCTGGTTGTGCGGTGAAAAAGGTTTAAAGGGAAACAGTCAGTCTAGTAGGCACTCTGTGGTTCTCTGTTACTCTTCCCCAGCTTTTTCATGGAAGGGAACTTTGGATTTGTTGATGTTCTCATTATTAACTCTGAGGAATTCACTGGTTCTTGGATCCCCCCTCTTTTCTTCTATTCCCTGTGTATGATCTTTTAACTCCTTTTCTGGACCTGGTTCTCTGATTTTTCATTTCTTTCTGCTTCTACTATTTGAGTGGTATGGAACGCTTTAGTTTCAACCTCAGAAAGAAAATGGGATAAGGGAAAGGGAAAAAAGTTGATTTTATGTAGACATAGACAAAAATATAAGTGTATAAAGTATATACACATTCTGTTAACCAAGATTATCTCTGTGAGACAAGATTATATGAAAACTGACTTTCTACTCTATGTTACTGTTTTTGGCAAGTCATGCATATTATTTGCATATTATATTAATCAGAGACAATTTTTAAGAATTGAAATGATATGAAATTCAAATCAAGTCAAGTGCTGCGCCAATGGAATCAGAAAAGTCTTATTAAGGTGGTAAAAGTGGATCTTGATGAAGAATTGAGCCTAGCCATTTTTAAAAATTTATTATTAAATCCCTTATCAATGTGTAATTGTAGAGTAAGAGTAGTTCTTGAATTAGCAGAATGTGATGTGTCTTTTCAGTCTGATTGTGAGTAATGGTCACTGTGGGTAGGTGCCGCTATACAGCTGACTTTTCAAGTGATTGATTCCACAAAGCAATAATTGCTTTGTGAAGTAAGACCAATTTGGATTTTGCAGTTTCTCATGAAGAAAGCAGCAGTAGTATGCTAAACAATTTGTACATAATCACCAACTTCTTGCATGAAACACTATACTTTCATAGCAATTTGCATGGAATGAAAAAAACTTTCTGTTGCCTTAGAAAACTTGGTGTAATTATAGAATCATCCATAATGACTTTGTTGACTAGAATAATTGTATTTTAAGTTTTTATGTATTTGGAAGGAAAGTGAAAGCTTCTGGATCATATTAATCTACTTAGTCAATGTTATTATCTCATGCTGTTAGAATGTTGACGTCTCTGTAAAGTTCTTTTATAAGGGATAGAGTGCTGAGTATTTTTAGACTGATGACATTCATATCTTTGGATCAAATGAGCCAAGTGTTGGGGCTCTTGTAAAGGCTTAGCTGTCTTGAACAGCCTGGGAATAAAGTCCCAGATTTCTGCTATGGAAGGACAGTCTTGTTGATGAAGCTGTGCAAGCATTTTATATGTACAGTAAACTCTGCAATCTGTACTTTGACACAGAGTTACTGACAGCTCAACTGGAGAACTTACACATTTGTATGTAGCTACTCACTGGCTATCCTGATCTGATTTTGATGATTTCCCATACATTGGGCAGGAACCTATGGTTAAAATTCCCCATTCAAGTGTTTACTAGACTGAATACATGATATGTACCAGTACAGAACATGTGTGTTTTAATTTTGTGCATTATGTTGTACCCAGAACAGTACTGCAGAAGAAGGGATATAATAAATGTTGGAATAAGTACATAAAACTGGATGAATGAAAGAATACCAATAAGGCATTCAATGCCATTGTGATTAGAAGCCTGAATGAAATACTTTATATTATATACATGAATTTATGAGAAAAGATGACATGGGTGGGTTGGCCAGTTTTCAACAGGGTTAAATGTAGGCCATTTCTTTTGGTCTAACTAATTTATATAAAGTACAATTTACTGATTCAGATCATTTTGCAGTTGGTCTACTGTGATTTGGCCATCAACTAATATAATGAAAATGCCAGTTTAACTTCCTGCTGACTGTTGCAGTGGCAATATATAGAATAGTCTTTCTTTGTAATCTATTGCATGGCTGGCCTAAAGATTGTGGCTACACTTAAGGAAAGAAAACCTGATTAATGAGATGATATTCCAAACACTGTAACAAAATAGGATATGTAGTTTCCATAAGAAGCACTTTCTTGGCCCAGATGCTCTTCAGTGACAGCAGGGAAATTGCTATAAAATCTATGAAGAATTGGTACTATTGTGTGAGTCTTTATGGTACAATATAACGTACAGGTTAGGGGACCACATGTTCCAGTCACATTGGGGCCAGCTTTCCGGTTTAAATTTCAACACAAAGGATTTACTGGAGATATCGAGAAGATTTCTTGACAGAGCTATTTAATACTAGAGTGAGTTATTAGGAGCAATTGTGGAGTCTCTTGGCAGGTCTTAAATATAGTTCAATTTCTCCTCTGTCCAAGGGAGTTTGGGTGGGCCTACCTGACTGGACCTCCAGCCCAAAGTATATGTGATTCATTGTAACTCAAAAGAAAGCCCCCGTTCTTAGTGATTTAGTGGCTGCATGTGTGTATTTGTGTGTGTGTGTGCGTGTGTGGTGTGTTTGAATGAAAGCCACACACCATATTGGACTTATGAGCTGTAGCTTGGCCGACTGCCCTCTGTGTGAAGACCTTCGTTATTGAGTTTTGTTTTCATTCTTTCTGCACTTTTTCCCTTGGGTGGAAATATGTGTGCTTAGCATCAGCTCACAGGGAATTATTTAATGTATGCTTCTGAACTTAATATGCCAAGTTAAGTAGTGGTAGAACAAAATAAGCTGTTTTTCGTATTTGTGAAACAAATTATACTCTTCAACAGGGGTGAGTATTTATTTCCAAGGTGACAGAGTCCTTCTAAAACATCTGTATCATGAGAGGTGGAAGGGAAAATGCATAAAATTGAGAAGATTCTCTAAGACTGCTCATTTTAGTTGTTTGTTCTGTTCATCATTATAGAATTTTCAAGGTACCTCCCAAAATCATGCACTTCCCTTATCTTGGAAACAGGCAGTTTCTGTACTTTTGCTTTTTCTTTTCTGGATTAACTAAAACTGTCCTCAAAAATATAGTAATTTTAACACATCTGCAGAGATGTTTTTAATGCAATGCAAATACTGGATTTTAAACCACTTGAGTATTTAAATTAGTTCAATTCCAGTTCTCCTTCTGTATTCATTATGTATATGGGAAACGGATTATAATAGTGTATAGTTCTTTTAAAATAAGACATTCTAAACAAGAAGAAAACTCGAGGATATATCTATATCTATATTTATATCTATCTTTATATCTATATCCATTTCCTTTTTGTGCTCCAGCGCGGTGCTAAACATATTAGAATGTAAACTTAACACATAGAGCATATATAAAGTGGGTAAGTTAAAGTTCTTATGAGGGCCATAATTCCTTAGTTTCCTGTATGCTTAAATTTGAAATGTTAATGTTGCACAAAGGAATTTTGTATTTTATAGGTCTGTGCATGAAATCTACTAAGCAGATACTAAAAAGGCCAAAATGGAACCAGTTAATACCTAAAAAATATTCAAAATGTGATTACAGGGTTTTGGTATCTTGTGGAAATCACTTTATCTCTCTCTCTCTCTCTCTCATGCTAAAGCTGGCACATCTGAATAGTCTTTAGAGTATGAGACAAATGTTCTTATTGATGAAAAAGCATGCTTTACAGATTGCTGAATAACTGTGCAAAGCAGCTATCTATAATAAATTTTGTCAGCACCTTATATTCTTTTATTATTTTGGAAATGAAAGTGAAAAATATATTGAGTGTTAACTCAAAATAACCTTAAAGATTTTAACTCTAAATTTAGAAGGAGTTTATCAGTGGCATTTATTTCTTTGTGTGTAGCTGTGTCCAAGTTACTTGTAAAAAATATGGGACAAACTTAATTTCATCCTGTCCTTGGAAATTTCATTGTTTGGTCATGCTGCCTATAATATTATTTTAAATGATGAGAAGAATTCTGTATGTCTGTATGTTCCCCAAGAATGGAGACAAAGATTGATTCATGAAACAGTCCCTGCTTTGTTCCTCTCTCCAATTTTCCCTTACTCCACTGGCTTTATTGCATGCCTCCAGATTGCTAGCTACACTGTCTTAGGTTTTGGGAACACTGAATTGATGGAAATAAAATTTCTGGCTGCCAGTAAAGAATAGTTCTTTGAATCAACTAGTCAAAATTAATCACTTACTGATTCGATGGAAGGTGTGATAAGTAGAAGAGGGATATGGAAGAGACTCTGTCTTCTCTCAGTTGGTAGTAGGAAGGTGAGAGGGATACGGAAGTGTTTGGAAGGGCTTTTAAGTGTAACCTGTGGGCCTGGCTCAGTGGCTAAATCCTCACTTTGTAATCACCAGGATCCCATGTGGGCGCCGGTCCTTGTCCCGGCTGCTCTGCTTCCCATTCCAGCTCCCTGATTGTGGCCTGGGAAAGCAGTGAAGGATCCTGCATTCTCGTGGGAGACCCACAAGAAGCTCCTGGCTCCTGACTTTGGATCGGCTTAGCTCAGGCCATTGCAGCCACTTGGGGAGTAAACCAGTGGGTGGAAAATCTTTCCCTCTGTCTCTCCTCTGTCTTTCCTCTCTGTAAATCTTCTTTTTCTATAAAAATAAATAAACACCAATAATAAAAGTAAGTTGCCAGCCTGGCAGGATGGCTCAGTGACTAAATCCTTGCTTTGCAACTGCTGGGATCCCATTTGGGCACTGGTTTGTTTCCCAGCTGCTCCACTTCCCTTCTAGTACCCTGTTTGTGGCCTGGGAATACAGTAGAGAATGGCCTAAAGCCTTGGCACCCTGCACCGGTGTGGGAGACCCGGAAGAAGCTCCTGGCTCCTGGCTTCAGATCAGTGCTTTCCAGCTGTTACATCCAATTGGGGTGTGAACCAGTGGATGGAAGGCTTTCTCTCTGTCTCTCCTCTCTGTAAATCTGACTTAACAATAAAAATAAATAACTCTTTTTAAAAAGAGTAAGTTGCATTGGGTTTGAGTATGAAATATAGATGTATGGATTATCCAAGCAAATGAATGTCAGGAAGAAAGAATTTGACCAGGAAAGAGAGCTGAGAAATCAGACTTTGTACCAAGGGAACAACTTAAAATCTTGTTGGATGAGTGTTTGGAAGCCTATTGTGAACCTAAGCCGCTATAGAAGGGATAATGTGGAGACAATGGAAAATGACTTATAAAGCACATTCCAAATTTGGAAAGGCCTTTTATGACCTACAGGGAAAATGGAATCTTATCCTCAAAGCAATCAGAACTTGTCAAATAATTTAAATCAGAGCAGTGGCCCAATTGTTTGTGCATAGAAGAAGTTTCGTGTGGCAGGGTAGACAGCATAAATGGGAGGGATGAAGGACTAGGATGACACCACAATAATACAGGATTGTTGGAGGCAAAAACTGACTATGGCTCTGTCGGTCGCAGAAATGATCAATATGGGCCAAGTTCAGAACTTGGAATTAGGGCCTGTGTTCATAAAAGGAGCAGTCCCTACTTGGCTGTAACCAGTGATTGGGAAGACAAAGATACCCACTACACACACACACACACACACACACACACACACACAATTACAATTCATTGTTTGCTTTTGGCTCTCCTATGGGTATCGAGTATTTCAAAAGCATGAATGGATCAATACTGTACTGACCAAACAAAGCAAATTGTTGGCCCAAATACAACCTAAGGTAATAAATAATTAAAGTGTATTTTTTCAAACATTAAACTCTGAAAAATGAGCTTTGTGGTCAAATAAATTAGAAACAATTAGAATTTGGCAATGTTGATTTAAAAATTCATGAGGAAAAGAAAATGAGCACGAATAGCCAAGAAAACTGTGCAGAAGAACAAAGGTGAGTAGACCTTTCCTACCAGATATAAAACTAT